>NC_081575.1:113046642-113109701 GCF_022355385.1 Mustela nigripes | reverse complement strand
CAAATCTTCAGAGAAAGGGGCAGCCGTGAGCTGCTAGGGGCCAACATGCCCGGCAGCGAGGAGATGGGGGCCTTAGCCAGGAACCGGCCGGACCACCTACAGACCGAGAGCCGGCTCACAGCCACAGGAGCACATGGGCTGCCTTTCCATTCTGGCTCTTTCCTCACCCTGGACAGCCCTCCCCCTCCCAAGTTCTCAGTGAGTCTTCCAGTTCAGCTGCCACATTCCCACTGCCAACCTTTAGAAAATGCCATCTCACCTAACCTCCTGCTCCAGCTGGCTTTCCTTCCAGGGTTTCCTGGGAACTATTTCTAGCCATCCAGTCGATGTCTCTGTCAGGCCTGTTATCATGCCTTTTTTTTTTTTTTTTTTTTTGGATGAGTGCCTCTTCTATTTATCCTCTTATTGGGGACATACTTGGTTATTCTCTTGGGAGTTGTACATGGTTCAGCCACAAAGAATGACAGATGCTTAAACTTTCATTCTAAGTAGAAAAATCAGTTGAGACGCCACAGCGGGCTCCAAAACCTTGAGGACATAATAACTGATTGAGAATCACAGCTGAATCCAATTTTTCTAAGTTTTGCCAAATGAAAAATCACAACCCTAATGGGTTTATCTTAAAAAGAAAATCTTGTCACGCGTGTAAAAGCAAATATAAAGTATAGAACACAGTCCCTAACCCGCCCCTGGGGGCAAGCCCAATGTGTGTCCTTTCCTCAAGCCTGAGGGCACAGTTTGAATATCCCCAGAATGTGACAGCTGCAATTGGTTCTAGAGCAACAGTTGCAAAAAAAAAACATTTACAATATACCGGCAAACCTATGTTTGCCAGTTTCTCTAAACGTGCACGAAGGGATGTTTACACAGCTTACAAGAAATGAAAATGAGCGTGTACTGACTGGCCTTCCCTTCTTCCCTCTCACCCAGCCACCTCTGCAACACAGCCACAAAGGGCCTCTCAATACAAGAAACCGGTCCTGTCACTGGTCAAAGAACATCATTCTGCGGCTTCCTACGCCTCTGACAATGAAGCCCTGAATCTGCCCCCTGAACCCTGAGGCTCTATCCAGCTCAGCCCAGCCCTCCTTTGTGTTTGGTTGGGTTTTTAAAATATTTTTATTTATTTATTTGGCAAAATCGCACATGCGCACAGGGAGGGGGTGGAGGGAAAGGAAGAGACCCTCAAGCAGACTCCACAGTGAGCACAGAGCCCGGTGCGGGGTTCCACGTCATCACAATGACGTCATGACCTGAGTCGCAATCGGGAGTCCGACACTTAACTGGCTGAGCCACCCAGGCGCCCCCTTCCTTTTAGGCTTTGCCTCACAATTCTTTTCTTCTGTCTACACTCCAGCCACAATGACTACAAATGAGCCACAGGCTTCATACTGCTTACCGCGACACAGCCGCCGTCATGCTTCTATATAATATGATCTCTTTCAGACATCAGCCAAATGTCCCATCTATTGGGAACCTTCCTTCACCAACCTCACTCTCTCAGACAAGGTCAAATCCCTATTTTAAATGCACTTAGAGTCTCGTACGTCTTTCTTTCAGAAAGCATCTATCACAGCGTGTATTTATGTTTTGTTTCTCTGATAATTTGATTCTCTGTCTTCCTTGCCAGATGGTTAAGATTTTGTCTGCTTTGATCGCCATTACTCCCAGCACCAAGCGCAATGAAATAATTTGGGGGAAACACAGAGTTAAAGAGGAGGATGTGAGTCCCAAGGAACAGAAGCCAAGCCCACCGTAGATCCGCAAAGCCCCAGCCACTCAGCTGTTTACTTTTTATGATTTTGAGATTCTGGGGATGTTTGTAACCCAGGATGATCAAAGCCACGTAGGACTAATATGCAGACATTTTCAGAACTTTTATTATTAAAGTCACAAGCACAGTAAATCTCTAGAAGAGAATTTAAAATATACAAAATCCTTTGCTTATTTGAACATGAACTCACTTTTTTTTTTCAGTGGAGTATGTCATGGAAATACCATTCTGAGAACATAATGTAGGAAATGTTGTTTTAAGGACTTTCCCAATTCTACCATTAATTCTGTGATTCCAAAGACCATATAGCTTAGTTCTTGGGCTTAACTTACAGTCCTTTTGTACTTAGATCATTATAGGGATTCATATGAAATTAGAATTAATAATAAAGAGAGATCTCACATACACTTTATCCATTTCCCCCAATGGCAATGTTTTCCAAAACTATAATGTAATGTGACAACCAGGATATTGATGGTGATGTATTCTACTGCTCTTAATCAGTTTTCCTCAGTTTTACTTATACTTGTACGGGTATTAAGTCTATATGATTTATCAAGTGTAGATCTGTATATCCACCACCACCGTCAAGATGCAGAATAGTTCTAATAAGACAAGTTCAAGGACGCCTTACGTTTCATAACCACATCCAAAATTAACTGAAAGTGAATCACAGACCTGAACATAAAGCACAAAACTACAAAACTCCTAGTAGATAGCATAGGAGAAAACTTTTGGCTTGGTGTTGGGGAAAGTCATTGAGAGGACATGATCCCCAGTTGAGCCGTGAGCTGGACCCCAGAGGCTCTACACCTCTTCCCCTCTCCTTGGAATGTGGATATCACTTGCCTTCCCCACTCCCAGTGGCTACTCCAACAACACAGCTTTGAGATAGTGCTGTGGTGTGAAGACCATCCAGGACTGGACCCAGTTAATTCCCATATATAAGCTTTTAAAATTTGATGGGCAGGTGTGGAGAGCTACTAATCTTGCTGTTGTTCAAGACAAGCCTCACAGGTTAAGTTCCCTTGCTCACTAAACTTGTCAGTGACTACCCTGAAGTGGCCTGTCTCTGTCTTTGGTCTCTCTGCCCTGGGAGTATGGGGGCCAGTTTCAGATTATGCCTGGGGCACTCCTACCAGTGTTGTGCGGCAACAGGACAATGACTTTTTAGACACAACACTAAAGACACGATCCATGAGAGACATAATGACAAGCTGGACTTCACTAAAATTAACTTTTTCTGCTGTGCAAAAACTGTGAAGAGAATGAGAAGATGGGCCACAGACTGCGAGAAAACATTTGCAAAAGACATCTGATAAAGGACTATTATCCCAAATATACATAGAACACTTGAAACTCCACAACGAGAAAACAGAACAACCCAAATTAAAACATGGGCCAAAGGCCTTGACAGACATCTCACCAAAGAAGCTGTACAAATGTCAAAAGAGCTCCACTTCGTATGTCACTGGGTAAATGTAAACTGAAACAATGATATACCACTAGATTCTAGAAGAATCCCCAAACTCTGGAGCACTGACATCTCCAGCTGCTGGCAAGGATGTGGAGCAACAGGAACTCTCACAGCTGGTGGGAAAGCAAAGAGGTCCAGCCACTGTGGCAGTTTCTTACAAAATTAATCATACTCTTATCATACAATCCATCAATCACACTGTTTGGTATTTACTCAAAGGAGTCGAAAACGATGTCCACACAAAAACCTGCACTCAGATGTCTACAGCAACTTTATTTATAATTGATTTATAATTATAATTTATTTATAAAGACATCAAGCCTCACAAGCAGGCAAGATGTCCTTCAGTAGGTGAATGGACAAATAAACTGTGGTCCATCCAGACGATGGAATATTATTCAGTGCTGCAAAGAAATGAGTCATCAAACCATGATGAGACATGGCAGGAAAGTCAATGCATATTAATAAGTGAAAGAAACCAATCTAAAAAGGCTATATACTGTTTGATTCCGATTATATGACATTCTTGAAAAGGCAAATCTGTGGAGACTATGAAAAGATCATTGGTTGCCAAGGGTCAGGGAGAGGGAAGGATGAATAAGTAAAAGACCAGAGATTTTTAGAGCAGTCAAATTTTTCTCCATGATACTATAATGGTGGATATATGTCCTTATACATTTGTCCAAACCCAGAGAAAGGCAATCTCTCCCTTTTTCCTACCGTATTAGACCATATGATCTCTCAGCATGGCTTTTCCCTGTTTATGTTTTTCTTTCTTTCCTCAGTTATCTTCGTTTCTCTGCACTCAGGGCCATCGCTCCACAGACCTTAAATTTCCATGTCTTCAGTTCAAGCCAGACACAGAGGATTCCTATTCTCCTCTGAATCCGGATTTTTAATTCCTACGCCAGAGAATTTGGTTGCTTGAGCTTGGAATATATGCTGTTCTCTAATAGCCAGCAGTAGCCAGTAGCTGGAAGTGACAATAAGACACCTGTCACAAAGAACTGAAGTGACTGTCACCCTTGTAGGGTGTATCTTCATGGAGCAGGTCAAATCTACCCAGGCAGTCTACTCAAAGCCCTACCCGAATTCGGTGGTTGTGTGGTATTTTGTTAAAACACGATACTCTCCCTTCCAGTGGATTTAGACATCAAATTTCAAGTTGAAATAAAGACATGTTTGTGTTGCATCTTAAAATTATGAAATCCACATAGATACAACCTACCTGTGTTACTCTTAAAATCTACCTGTTCCAATTTGGCCTTTGGGAAGGTGGCAACAATAAAGTAAAACAAGGTTATGCTGGCCCCACGTTCTCTCCCACCGCTGTACTGGATAACTGCCAATCCACCTTTGGCCCACACCTTATACCACAGCTGTGGGTGAGTATATGGTACTTGAGTTTTGAATACACCGTTCTTACAATTTTTAAGGTCAAGAAATAGAGCTGGAGAAGGACATATAGAAACATCTTCTTCCTACCGATTAAGGTATGGATTCCCCAAATACATATAATGACAATAATTAATAATAACACATGGCTATAGCATCATCCTGAAGACTAACTGAGAAGACATATATAAAACACTTAAAACAATGCAGGACACTGAGTAAGAATTGGATAAATGTTAGTTACCATGTTGCAACTTAGCACTGAGTAGAACAGTTTAAGTTCTCAAGGGAAAAACCGGACTGATCTTTGAAGTGGTAAAGGAACCACAGGGACTGGTAATGCCCTGCAGTGTGGTTTGGTCATAGGTAGAAATGGGCTCCTTGAAGAAGCGATGGGTTTCCTTTTGTATGGGTATGTTAAGCAGATATACTTAAGGACTGGTCATCAGCTTCCTTTGTATCCTTAAAAATAAGACACTGAAATGTAGAATTAACCACAAATTCAAATTCCAAAATAAAATAAAATTAGTTTCAGTAAAAATTCCTTTAGTTTTTTGGATCTTTTCATTTTCCTTCATAGTATGTGGATGAAAACATTTTTGAGAGAGCTGCCAATTTTTAGAACTTGGTCTACCGGCATGGGGGCAAGAGTGCTCTTTATTATTTACTCTAATTTTCAGGTTGTATTTTTGGCCCTAATTTATATGCTCTGATGAGGAATTTGTGTGTGCACTGGGGGTGTTGAGTAATTTTAATTTGACGGGACCCTGGGGAAGAAGACACTACATGTGGATGGTATATTTTCAGGGTGTAGTTATAAGTGTTTATTAAGGAAGAAATGAGAAAAATCTTTTTCTCCACAAGGAAATGGAAACAGATTTTAGTTGTATTAATGAGGGTCAGGCAAAAGGCTTTTGTGTATAGATGTGTTATTAGTTAAAACTGAGTCTTTCTTTTCAGCGTTTGCTATTTGGGGAGCTCAAAAACAGCCCAGTTATATTTCAAAGGTAGAGAGCCACAATAAATTCCATTTCAGCTGGGTGTCCTAAGTTCATTGCTGGCTGTTAAAAATAAAGGCTCTTACCTCCTTAAGTTCTTACTTGGTGCTAACATAGCACCCTACAGCTTCTGTCCAAAAATACACAACAGGTGACACATAAATCCCTTTACTATATGATCAAAAAATAAATTACGTCTCGGGATTGCTTTCTTGTTTAAGCTATTTAAAATAAATACATAATTTCCTTATCACTATAGTTATACTATACATAAAGATACATATAGTATAATAAACTCCACAACAAACAAAAATGAAAATAAATTCTAAAGTGGTAAGAAAGTATACTAAATTAATAAGCCCATAAGAGTTCTAAACAAAATTTCTCTGAGAAAAGGAATTAATCCCTCTCCTCTTTCAAGGCACCTGGAAATTTGGAAAAACTGGGGTTTTTTTTTCAAGATTTTATGTATTTATTTGAGAAAGAGCATGAGAGAGCACAAAGTAGGAGAGGGGCAGAGGGAGAGGCAGACTCCCCACTGAGCATGGGGCTCCAACCCACGACCTGAGATCATGACCTGAGCCATAGGCAGACGCTTAACGGACTGAGCCACCCAGGCGCCCTATGGAAAACTGTTGAGAGACTCTAAAGTTAGGGTTATGCAGGCCCTTGCCACTTTCTATTAAAGAGGTTAAAAAAAAAAAGTATACATGCGATACAGATCTTGTCAAAAAGAGGGAAAAGGAAGTTTGCTGGGAACTTCTGGAAAAGATCTTTTATCCTTATAGAGGAATAAATATGCCAACAGCACCCTCTGATACAGATCCTTTACTCTTCCTGCCTTGAATGTGGACATGCAATGCTCTGGTCATCAAACTACAATAGTCACTTTGACTTACGTTACTGCCTTAAAGAAATACACATCCTATGTCATTAATTATTTTTCTGTAATTTTAATTTACTACATAGTATTCAGGTGAATGCCTATAGCAGTTACTTCACCCACCTTATTGACTATCTAGGTTTGCAGTTTTAGATATAGTTTGAAGTTTTAGATATAATTTTTTAAATCCCATATAGAACATCTTGAATATTATATGGCTGAGTTTTGTACATACTAATAATTATTTTCTTAGGCTTTTCCTCTACGATCAGAAATAAGACAAAGATGCCTGTTCTCACCACTTGCATTCAACCTAGTGCTGGAATCCTAGCCACAGCAATCAGACAAGAAAGAAGAAATAAAAGGCATCCAAATTGGGTAAGGAAAAAGTAAAACTTTCACTTTTTCCAGCTGACATATTACATATAGAAAACCCTAAAGACTCCACCAAAAAACTTCTATAACCGATAGATGAATTCTCTAAGGTCACAGGATACAAAATCAAAGTACAGAAATCTGTTGCATTTCTACAAACTAATAATGAAGTAGCAGAAAGAGAAATTAAGAAAACAGTCCCATTTACAAACTGCATCAAAAAGAACAAAATACCTAGGAATAAACTTAACCAAGAAAGTAAAAGACCCGTACTCTGAAAACCATAAAACACTGATGAAAGAAACTGAAGATGATACAAATAAAAATATAATCTATGCTCATGACTTGGGAGAACAGATTTTGTTAAAATGTCCATATTATCCAAAGTAATCTACCAATTTAATGCAAAACCTACATAAATACCAACAGCATTTTTTCACAGAACTAGAACAATTAATCCTAAAATTTGTATGGAACCACAGAAGACCTGGAACAGCCAAAGTGATCTTGAAAAAGAAGAACAAAGCTGGAGGTAACACAATTCCAGATTTCAAGATATACTACAGAGCTGTAGTACTCAAAATAATAATGGCAGTGGCACAAAAATAGATCAGTAGAACATAATAGAGAACCCAGAAATAAATGCACAACGATATGGTCAATTAATTTTCAACAAATGAGGTGAGAATACGCAATGGGGAAAAAGTCTCCTCAAAGGTGTTGGGAAAACTTGATGGGCTATATGCAAAAGAAAATAACTCGACCATTTCCGTACATAATAAACAAAAATAAACTCAAAATGGATTAAAGACCTAAATGTGAGGCCCCAAAACATAAGAATCCTAAGAGGGAGGGGCGCCTGGGTGGCTCAGTGAGTTGGGCTTCTGCCTTTGGCTCCGGTCGTGATCTCAAGGTCCTGGGATCGAGTCCCGCATCGGGCTCTCTGCTCGGCAGGGAGCCTGCTTCCCCCTCTCTCTGCCTGCCTCTCTGCCTACTTGTGATCTCTCTGTCAAATAAATAAATGTTTTAAAAATCTTAAAAAAAAAAAAAAAGAATCCTACGAGGGAACACAGGCAGTAATCTGACATTAGTCATAGCAATATTTTTCTAGGTATGTCTCCTGACCCAAGGGATACAAAAGCCAATGTAAACTATTGGAACTACATCAAAATAAAAATCTTTTGCACTTCAAAGGAAAGCATCAATAATACAAAAAGACAACCCACTGGATGGCAGAAAATATTTGCAAATAAGGGGTTAATATCCAAAATATATAAAGAATTTATACAACTCCACACCAAAGAAACAAATAAATGGGCAGAAAACATGAACAGATACTTCTCCAAAGAAGACATCTAGATGGCCAACAGACACATGAAAAGATGCTCCACATCACTCATCAGCGGGGAAATGCAAATCAAAATCACAATGAGGTTTCACCTCACACCTGTCAGAATGGCTAAAATAAAAACACAAGAAACAACAAGCATTGGCAAGGTTGTGGAGAAAAAGGAAGCTCTGTGACTTGTTGGTGGGAATGCAAACCGGTGTAGCCACTGAGGAAAACAGTATGGAGATTCCTCAAAAAATTAAAAACAAATTACTATACAATCCAGTAATTCTGCTACTGTGTATTTACCCAAAGAAAAATAAAACACTAATAAAACACTAATTTGAAGAAAAGATACATGCACCCCTATGTTCACTGCAGCATTATTTACAATAGGCCAATTATGGAGGCAACCCAAGTGTCCATCAATAAAGGAACGGATGAAGAAGTGCTCTGTACACACACACACAAACACACACACACAGGAATATTACTCAGCCATAAAAAAAAAAGAATGAAATCTTGCCATTTGCAACAACATGGATGGATCTAGAATATATAATGCTACTGAAATAAGTTATTCAGAGAAAGACAAATACCATATTATTTCATGCATATGTGGAATTTAAGAAAATAAAACAAGCGAAGAAAAATTAGGAGACAAACCAAAAACCAGACTTTTTTAAAAGATTCCATTTATTTATTTGACACAGAGAGAGACAGAGTACAATCAGGAGGAGCAGCAGAGGGAGAGGGAGACGTAGGCTCTGCCCTGAGCAAGAAGCCCGATGCCAGGCTCGAACCCAGATCGTGACCAGATCCAAAGGCAGACGCTTAACTGACTGAGCCACGCAGGTGCCCCGAAACCAGGCTCTTAAATATAAAGAAAAAAACTGCTGGTTGCCAGAGGGAACACGGGGGGAAGGTTGGGTAAAATAGGTGAAGGGGATTAAGGGAACACATACCCTAATGAGCACTGAGTAATGTATAGGATTACTGAATCACTATATGTACACCTGGAACTAATGTAACCCTGTATGTTAATTGCAATGGAATTAAATTTTTAATAAAATAATAAAAAAGAAAAAAGAATTATTTCCTTAGGAAGAAGCCCTAGAAATTGAATTGTGAGGTCAACATATTTAAGTGCATGTCACACATTCCCCATACACAAAGGCTGTGTTAATTTTCACTCCCACCAGCAGGGTTTGAGCATGTCTACTTAACTACACTGTCCTTACACTGAAAATTACTAACACTTTCAATTTTTTACAATCTTGTGGGTTAAAAATAGTATCTTCTTATAGATGCAATTTGCATATTTTTTTAATCTGGCAAGGGTGAAATTTTTTTTTTTTTAATTGAAACTGGAAAGGGAGATGAACCATGAGAGACTGTGGACTCTGAGAAACAAACTGAGGGTTTTGGGGGGGGGGTGGGGGGTTGGGGGAGCCTGGTGGTGGGTATTAAGGAGGGCACGGATTGCATGGAGCACTGGGTATGATGCATAAACAATGAATTCTGGAACATTGAAAAGAAATTTAAAAAATAAAAAAAAATTTTTAAAGGGTGAACTTTTAAAATATGTTTATAGGTGCATCTTTTGGTGAATTTCTTATTTATGTTTTTTGTTCCAATGTTCACTGAAATTGTTTTGTTAGTGCCCTTTATATAACAGTACTATTAACTTCTCTATTACATATGTTGCAAATATGCTTCCTAATTGACCAAATCCTTTAAAAACTATGCTTTTTGGTGTTTCTTGACAAAAGTGCTTTGTCCTACTTTATGAAGACATACCAATGCATTTTTTTAAAATTAATAGCTTCAGTCTTTGTTAACATAAATATACAACAGAACCTGTAATTTTTTATGTCTTATATAGAAAATACAACTTTTCACTTAATCAATGTCAACAAGGCAAAAAAGGGGAAATAGGATGCACTGCATGTTAACTGTTCTGGACAATTCCAGATACTTTCTTATTCTTCAACACACTTAGCCGTTACACTTTAGAGTGTGTTACAATTAGGCCTATCTTTACAGATGAGAAAACAAAGTCTCGTGAAAAATATGTATTCATGGGCGCCTGGATGGCTCAGTGGGTTAAGCCGCTGCCTTTGGCTCAGGTCATGATCTCAGGGTCCTGGGATCGAGCACCACACTGGACACTCTCCTCAGCAAGGAGCCTGCTTCCCCTTCTCTCTCTGCCTGCCTCTCTGCTTACTTGTGATCTCTCTCTCTCTCTCTCTCTCTCTGTAAAATAAATAAATAAATAAATAAATAAATAAATAAATATTCATTTATAGGATGTGGGAATGAATTTGCTACCTTGTATTATCTTGGACATTTAAGTTTATTTCTTGATTTTTTTTTTTACTTTTTTTGAAGATTTTATTTATTTATTGGACAGAGAAAGAGAGATCATAAGTAGGCAGAGAGGCAGGCAGAGAGAGAGGAGGAAGCAGGCTCCCCGCTGAGCAGAGAGCCCGATGCGGGGCTCGATCCCAGGAGCCTGAGATCATGACCTGAGCCGAAGGCAGAGGCTTATTAACCCACTGAGCCACCCAGGCACCCTTATTTCTTAATTTGGATTGTCATGACTTGATCTGATAATACGGATCTGATCAAGGATCTGACCACAACTGTAGTTGTCTCTCAACAAAACTGGACTCCTGGACTTCTAAGAGAACTAAAAAGCACAATAACAGGGTGTCTGGGTGACTCAGTCAGTTAAGGGTCTTCCTTCGGCTCAGGTCATGATCCCAGGGTCCTGAAATCAATCCCCCATCAGGCTCCTTGCTCAGTGGAGAGCCTGCTTCTCCCTCTCCCTGCTGCTTCTGCCTACCTGTGCTATTTCTCTGTCAAATAAATAAATTTTTTTAAGATTTTATTTATTTATTAGACAGAGAGACAGTGAAAGAGGGAACACAAGCAGGGGGAGTGGGAGAGGGAGAAGCAGGCTTCCCGCTGAGCAGGGAGCCCTATGTGGGACTCAATTCCAGGACCCCAGGATCATGACCTGAGCCAAAGGCAGACACTGAACAACTGAGCCACCCAAAGAACACAATAACAGAATTTTCCCAGCCCTGGAGAGGCCACCTCTGTGCCTAACTGAAATGCACATTCTCAGGGATGAGTAGCAAAACTCTTCTCCAGTTGCACCGTCGATTTCTACTACTGGGATGGAGAGAACTGGCTTTAAATTCATTTTTTTATGAAGTCAGGACAAGACCACATTCTAAGGAAAGCCCAGAAGAAAACACTTGTACTTCAAAGGTTTTTTTTTTTTTTTAAGATTTTTTATTTATTTATTTGACAAAGAGAGATCACAAGTAGATGGAGAGGCAGGCAGAGAGAGAGAGAGAGAGAGGGAAGCAGCCTCCCTGCTGAGCAGAGAGCCCGATGCGGGACTCGATCCCAGGACCCTGAGATCATGACCTGAGCCGAAGGCAGAGGCTTTAATGCACTGAGCCACCCAGGCGCCCTGTACTTCAAAGTTTTAAAAGATTTCTCTTCTGTTGATTTTATCCTTAAGAACATCCTGGAAGCAAAGGGCCTACATAAACAAAAAAGCTGATGTTTTTAAGATGTGACAGAGCCCCTTCGCCCTCAGTACTCCTAGGATGCCAGAGTCCTAGTTAACAGCAAAACAATCAACAGGTGGCTCTGAATCTGCTCAGTGTGAAAGGTTGTGTGCTAATGAGGAAAGCTGTCAAAATGGCAAGTTCACTGAAGGCATGGGTTCTCAGAAAAGCAAATTCCTTTGGAATTCCCTGGAGTGAGCTCACATTTTCTGCAGCGTAACTGTGCCCAAGACTCAGAATTTTAGCTTCAATAGAATCTTAGGGTTGACAGATTCCTTAAAAGTAATTCAAGTAGATGAATGGTCATCTGGCACTTAGGCTGGGTAACTGGGATTGACTGCAAATAGGCATGGCAGATATTTTGAGGGCAATAAAAATGTTTTAGAAGTGAATTGTGGGGATAGTTGCTCAACACTATAAATTTACTAAAAATCATTAAATTGTACATCTTAAATGGCTGAAATTTATGGCATATCAAATATGCCTCAATCAAGTTATTTTTTAAAGATTTATTTATTTGAGAGAGCAGGGGGAGGGGCAATGAGAGAGGGAGAGAGAGAATCCCAAGCAGACTCCCCTCTGAGAGCACGGCTCAATCTCGAAACCCATGAGATCATGACCTGAGTCAAAGCCAAGGGTTGGATGCTTAACCATTGTTATTTTTTAAGGTAATTCAGTCCAACCCCTCCCCCAATATTTGTATCCTCTTTTATCTGTTTTTTTTTTTTAAAGATTTTATTTATTTATTTGACAGACAGAGATCACAAGTAGGCAGAGAGGCAGGCAGAGAGAGAGGAGAGGAAGCAGGCTCCCTGCTGAGCAGAGAACCTGATACGGAACTCGATCCCAGGACCCTGGGATCATGACCTGAGCTGAAGGCAGAGGCTTTAACCCACTGAGCCACCCAGGCGCCCCCCTCTTTTGTCTGTTGCCTCACCGTATCACCGTATCACCGTATCTCCTCTGCTTTTCGTTGATAGAACTGGCTTTGCCCATGCTGTCCACAAGAGGGAAAGTCAGATAATTAGCTCTATGTATAGTCTCTGATAATAAGGGATGGGAGTTTGTGCACAACGGTGTTTCCAAATTCTTCAACATTTTTTTTAAAGATTTTTGTTTATTTATTTGAGAGAGAGAGAAAGTGACAGAGATAGTGAGAGAGCGCCCCAGTGGGAAGGAGAGGGAGATGCGGGGCTCCATGTCAGACCCTGAGATCATGACCTGAACTGAAGGCAGACGCTTAACGGACTGAGCCACCCAGGAGCCCCTCTTCAACATTTGAAGCAATAAATTGAAATACTAGGGATTTCTCAGGAGTTCCCCAAATTATAAATTTTTCTTTAAATACATTAATGTTTTTCACACTCTTTACTCATTATTACAGACATTTAAAAATTTTAATGAATGATAAATATTAAGTTTAGTAGTACTTACATAGAATAGTAGCCTACCGTAGATATTCAAAGATTAGAAATGTCAAAAAAATATTACATCTTTCTTGTATATTACCTGATTATTCTGACTGCTTAACAAAGTTAAAGGCACTACCCCAAATCACATATTTTATTGACAATTTAAGGACTTATTTTGCTCCTAAAACATGTTATTTTAATGTACAAATCATAGG
The DNA here is from genome assembly GCF_022355385.1 of Mustela nigripes. Classification (NCBI taxonomy): domain Eukaryota; kingdom Metazoa; phylum Chordata; class Mammalia; order Carnivora; family Mustelidae; genus Mustela; species Mustela nigripes. The sequence goes on along the minus strand of NC_081575.1, from coordinate 113,096,255 downwards.
ATTTGTACAAAGTGTGGTCACTGGTACAAACAGGAATATTTTATTTGCAAGAATATTACACCATTAACAATTGACAGGGGTATGAATACATCACACCTTTTTAACACAGACATAGATATAAGACTGACCAATTAGATCATAACCACTTCTCTTCCATGTGCTGCTGTCTTTGCTCCTGGAAATTTTGACCTTAAACTTTCACATCATGAGCAAGCTTTTGCTCATACTTCTGCTCTAGCTTTTGACTGAACATCAGTAGATTCCTTTGAAATCATAAAGTCTCTGGATTGAGAGTTAAGTTTTAATTCTTACAGGAGAATTATAATACTTAGCCCCATTTTCCCCACGGGTTCATCTTAGAATTTGGAATTCAGAAAAACACCTATGTTCCCAAAGGAGATTCCAGGGAAGACACTCCACGTTGAAACAGTAACAATAGTGGTTCTCAAAATGGGGTCCCTGGACAAGCATCATCAGTATCACCTGAAAATTTGTTAGAAATGCAAATTATCAAGTTCCACCTCAGATCTACTGAATCAGAAAGCTGGGGATGGGACCCAGCGATGTTTTCATAAGCCCTCTGATGATTCTGATCTAAACTGAAATTTGAAGACTGGTGCTGTATAAATACCCCAGCTCTCTCACCCCTGGGGAGAGAAGACCTGAGGAGTGTGTTTGACACTTAATCCCAGAGATTCTCTCACCAAATGAGACCCAGCTGTCTCTAATGGTAACTGGCTTGATAAACATACTCTTTGTTGACTACCTTCTCTTTTTTACTTCTCCATGGATACTTCCTTGGGTCACCTCCCAAACAAACTACTTGTACTGGAATCCTTGTCTCAGAGGGAACCCAAACAAAGACACCTGAAAATGCAGGTGAAGAAACAAGTCAAAAGGGTTCTGGTGTTGGACAACCCTGGCTCAGATCTCAACCAGCCACTTTGGTACAGACTTTCTCTGAGCCTGACTTTCCTCATGTTACCTGACTGTCCTGCAGAGTTGTGAGAATGACAGGTGATAAGAAAGGCCTGCACATGCTACCAAGCAATGATTTTTAACACTCCTTGTCAATGGCAGTCTAGGCATAGTTTGAATACTCCCAGGTTTTGGACAGCTCCAAGTCATGAAATTTCTCTATAACCTCTCTTACTGCCTACAGTTACACAACAGCAATAAACTAAAATCTCAGTGGTCTGTTCCAACAAGGGTTTATTTTTTTCCTGTCATCACAATCTAACAGAAGTTGGAAGGGACTGTCTTCATTGGCTCTTGCCCCAGGAAATGAGACTGAGTGGAAGATCACTATGTCAAGTTTTATATCCAAGCCAGTAAGTAACATTCACTTTTAAGGCTACATCCCATTGGCCAGAACCCAGTCATATGGACTCAGATAGCTGCCAGGGAGGCTGGGAAGTACAGTTTCCTGTGTACCCAGGAAGTGAAACAGTACTTGGTCAAGAAAGGATTTTCCTCTGCCACGGTGCACACACCTACTACTAGAAACTGATGAGTTTTGTGCTTTGGCTCAGTAAGTTTATCTTGTTTTTCTCCCTAGTTTGTAAAGGTTCCACCCAAATGTCGCACTACACGTATGTCTCAATGTCCTTCATTATTGAGAATGTTCTTTCAATCGCTAATGATGTGTCTGTCCCTATAAGCTTAGTGTGTGGTCTCCATTCTTTCCATACTGGAAAGGGTAATCTACTCCATTTGGTTCAGTAATTTTTTTTTTGGATCTAACCTATCTATCTATTTATTTAAAGTAGGCTCCACACCCACTGTGGCTTGAACTCACAACCCTGAGATCAAAAACTGAGCTGAAATCAAGAGTTAGATGCTTAACCTACTGAGCCTCCCAAGTACCCCCAGTTCAGTCTTTATTGACTGAATCTTCTGGTACTACTCCAGGATGTACAACCACCCGTATTTCCCACCTACCTGCTGACATGCTGTTGAATGTCCCATTTTCTCTCACCCAGGTCATTTTATTGCTGGTCGTGTTGATTGGTCATACTATTGTTTCAAAATTCAAAATGTGATTCCATTTCTATGTATATTCTCCAACAGAAATGTGCATATAGACTCACTAAAACATGTCCCTTAGCATGTTCATAGAACAGTATTTGTAATCAGCAAAAACTGAGAACTGTGCAAATGTCCATCAGTCAAATGGATAAATTGTGGAATATTTGCACAATGGAATTCTATATGGCAATGAGAATAAATGATCTACAAAAATGCACAATGGTACGGCTGAATCTTACCACCACAGTGTTGAACAAAAGAATCCAGACAAAAAAGAGAGCTTTTTGTGTGATTCCATTTATACAAAGTTCAAAACATGAGAGACTAGTCTATGGCATGAGAAACCAGAAGAAGCATTGCCTCTGGGTAATTACTTGATCGAGGAACAAGGTGAGACAGCCAGATGCTGGTCATGTTATGTTTTCTTCATCTGGGCATCAGTTACAAGGAGGTTTATTTAAATTTGTTTTCAGCTAGGATTTGTGCCATTTTATGCATGTATGCTATGTTTCCGTAAGTAATTAAAAGCTACCTTGTTTAACATTTTTCTTCAATAAATCTTCACCATATGTTCTTTAAGCACAAGGATATAGTTTTACTCATTTTCCTCTCCCAAGCACACAGTAGACGCCTAATTAATTTCCATAAAATTGAACATAAAATTATTCCATTCTGCTTGGGTCAGCCCATCATAGCTTACAACTAAAAAAAAATCAATTCGATTCAGTTTCATTTATTTCAATATCTAATTGTTAAGCTGTCAGATAATCTACAACCTGCAAGAAATTAGATAATAAAAATGATGCCATAATAAATATCATAGTAATAGTTGACTTAGCTGAGCACTGGCTTAATGGCAGGCACTGAATTTAATACCACAATTGTGGTATTAAAGCATCCACTTAGAAGCATCCACTTCCAAGCTCTTAGTGGTGTTTAGAAGAGGTGTTTAGTGGTGTTCTAAGTTGTATTTTTATTCTCATTGTGTAGATGAGGAAACTGAGGCACACAAATGTTCAGCCCAAGGCCTTTGATTAAAACAAAGTGGGTTAAATTTTAAAGATTTTATTTATTTACTTGACAGACAGAGATCAAAAGTAGTCAGAGATATAGGCAGAGAGTGTGGGGGGGGGGGGAGCAGGCTCCCCGCTGAGCAGAGAGTCTGATGTGGGGCTTGATCCCAGGACCCCGAGACCACGACCTAAGCCAAAGGCAGAGGCTTAATCCACTGAGCCACCCTGGCGCCCCAAGAACTCCTTCTTTTAATTACTACCTATATTTGTTTTTTTTAATTGTTGTGTAATAAATTACCACAAACTTAGGGGCTTAAAAGAACATACATTTATTATCCCACAGTTTCTATGGGTCACGAGTCCAGGCATGGCTTAGTTGGGTGCTGCATTAGGGGTCTTAAAAGGATACAATCGAGGTGTTAGCCAGGCTACATTCCTATCTGGAGACTTGACTGGGGAAGCATCCACTTCTAAGCTCTTAGTGGTGTTTAGAAGAGTTCATTTTCTTGAGGTTATATGACTGAAGCTCCCATTTTTTTGTTAGCTGTAAAGTGGGGCCCACTCTCAGCTCCTCGAGGCTGCCCTAAGTTCCTTGCCAAGTGGCCGTCTCCATAGGCCCTCTCCCAGCATGGCAGTATGTGTCCTCAAAGCAAGCACTAGAACCTAATTTCTAGACCCTCTCTTAGAAGGCTCACTGATTAGTTCTGGCCCATCCGAGGTCATCTGATTTTTAATTAATTCAAAGTTAGCTGATTAAGGGTCTTTTTTATCTCTGCAAAAGCTCTTTACCCTTGCCATATAATGTAAGCTAATCATGGAAGTGATATCCCATCATATTCATAAATTCTTCCCACACTCAAAAGGTGGGGACAATTACCAAGAGGTGGATCTTAGGGGCCATTTTAGAGTTCCCTGGACCATATCTCCCTATTTAAATACAAGCATGTTGGGGGGCGCCTGGGTGGCTCAGCGGGTTAAAGCCTCTGCCTTCGGCTCAGGTCATGGTCCTGGGGTCCTGGGATCAAGCCCCGCATCGGGCTCTCTGCTCAGTGCAGAGCCTGCTTCTCTCTCTCTCTGCCTGCCTCTCTGCCTGCTTGTGTTCTCTATCAAATAAATAAATAAAATTAAAAAAAAAAAAATACAAGCATGTTGGATGTCGGGAGAGAGGATGTGGGACTATTCAATACTAATTCAACCTGAAATCACCTCCCATAGGGAGAGTTTGGGTGAGGAGGCCATGATGGCGTCATTGTCCATCTGGCCCTGCCACGCCCATTGTGAAGCAGGGGAGACATGCGTGAAAATGCAAAAGAAGTGGAGCATGGCACCTGCTTCTAAGTTCTCCCCATGTTCTTTAACATCTCTCCCATCTCAGGACTAGTACACCATTCCAGAATCGTGAAAGCATCTTTCGAACCATCCGGGACAGATGTGGCCAATGCCCTTTTCTGCATCCCTCGGGGCTGCCGTGGAAGGACATGGTTCCTGGCTGGCTGACAGCCTCCCTCCTGGAGCACTCACATCTTACTTCTCCGTCTGAGCACTTTCTCTGATGGCAGAGGAGCTCACTCGGCCACAAGTGCCTAATACAGATGTGCAGGGAAAGCTAACAGCCTCGGAGTAAAAGCCCCCTGCCTTCTCATCATCGAACTATGATGTGGATTTCACACAGTTCCTCAGACGGTCCCAGTGGCACCGAGTCCCAACTGCCCCTCAGCACTGGCCTGATCACAGTTCACCCTTTATTGGCTCGCCTTCCTTCTCAGCCTTACATGTCTCCTTCCTCACTTGTATATCCTGGAACAATCCCCCATAGAGCTGCTATCACCCAAGCCTTTGCTTGCTTTAGGGAAGGGGAGGATACACTGAGACTCCCTTTCCCTGCCTTATGCCTCATGTTTAATGAATGCCCAAGCTCCTAAGTATTTCTTGTGCCCCCAACAACGTTTTCATAATTTAAGTCTGCACCGTCGATTGGTCGGATGAACGTACCAATCTTCCAACCTGCTGATCTCTCGGGCACTTGCATTCATCCTTCCCCTGGCTGCCCAAGTGCTCATTCTAAAATGCAAAATTTAAGGGTGCCTGGGTGGCTCAGTGGGTTAAGCCTCTGCCTTCAGCTCAGGTCATGATCTCAGGGTCCTGGGATCGAGCCCCGCATCGGGCTCTCTGCTCAGCGGGGAGCCTGCTTCCTCCTCTCTCTCTCTCTGCCTGCCTCTCTGCCTACTTGTGATCTCTGTCAAATAAATAAAATCTTTAAAAATAATAATAATAAATAAATTTAAATCAATTGACAAAAAATTCAATTCTTCACAGGTGCCTGGGTGGCTCAGTCATTAAGCATCCAACTCAATTTTGGCTCAGGTCACGATCTCAGGGTTGGGGGATCAAGTCCCACATTGGGCTCTGCACTCAGTGTGGAATGTTTCTTGTGAGTCTGCTTCTTTCTCTCTCTCTGTCCCTTCCCCCACTCATGCTTGGCTCTCACTCTGTCTCTCAAATAGATAAATAAATCTTCTAAAAAATTCTCTTTCGGTCTCCTTCTGCGCCGCCTCCCCCTCCACTGGTGTACGAGCGCAGGTGTTCTCACGGTCTAGGTCTCTAAGAAAAAATTCAATTTTCCCATCTGCCCAGCTCCATTTCAAGTGCTCATTAGTCACACATGGTGTATTGGACAGTGCCTCTGTCGAGTTTTTCCCGTCATCACAGGAAGTCTCACTGAACAGCATGACTAAAGGCCTATCTTTACTTAATGTTAAGTTTTCCAAATATATTTCAAATAAATACTGATTGAGTTTATTCACTTGAACTACAATAAAGGACTTCATTGCAAAAATAAACCACAGTTGGCAGACATTTTAAAACATATACACTGATATATTGTGTCAAGGAAGCAGAAGCCTACAAGTTTTTATAGGAAGCAGACACACCATCTCAAGGAGGCGGAGGAGAAAAGAATGAGAGAGAGGGAAATTTAATTCTACTTGTACTGATTTCTCCAAGTCAACAAATGAGAAATATTTATCTCCGTAAAAAATCTCTCTCTCTGTAGAAGAGTGGTTTCTATTTTTTGGAATTATTTACATCAATGTGCTTTTTTCTCTACAGTGAATATTAAAATAACTTATACTGAGAGTTCTAATTCTTAGTTTCTAACTCTTTGACGCAACCTGCAGATAAAGATTCTCAAATATTTCAATCAGCCATTTAAACAGGAGAGATTTCTAGATGGCTCTCAAGTGCAGTAATACAAATATCACTTTCTCATGTTTTACAATGATCAGGTTTTGGTCATTTCATATTTAAATGTCAAAGTACTGACATTTTACAGCTAAAGTATTCTAGCTCTAAAGTAAGCAACGGGCCTCATTCCGAAATTTTAAGAAAATAGGGAAAATCCCTTTGTAGCTACAGCAGTTCTACTGCTAAGAGCAAAGCTGCCCGCTGCTTTTGTTGGTAAGATAGAGCAGTTGAAAGAATGGTGGTTAAGGTTGCTTTTTCTGAGTGGTGCCGGAACACACCACATCCCTCGCTCTGTAGCAGTAGCATTCCTGCATCGTGGGTGTTCAAGGACTCACACAAAAGGAGCTGTACTTTTGAATGTAGCATGTGGATTGCCTTGAGATAAGAGACAGGAATGGCCATGAACCCTATGCTGTTATTAACAAGCCAACTTCAGACTATACATGTGAACCTCTCCATTTTACCCACTTGCAAAGTGATGTTCACAAAACCCAGAATATTACAGTTCTTTTGCCTATTTATTTCACTTAGCTTGTGATTATCTTTTGTTTTCCCACTGACCTATGAACAGAACAACACCTACGCATGGTGTTTTTTATTTTTTTATTTGTAAAGGCTTGTAGAAATCTTATGGGTAAGTTACTAGCATAAGATTAATGAGCGAATTTTAAAGTAAGTTAATTACTTCCTTTTCAAGCACTCCAATTAATCTTACATAATCATTCCATAGCTTCCTATTTATCGAACTTTTTACAGATTGAAAACTTGTTCTGTCTTCTCCCAAAAATACCAGGAAGATTTTTTATGAAACCCCTTCGTCCCTACCCAAGAGGGTCCCAAGCATACCACACTATCTGGGCTCTCGGAGAAGTCATACCAAGCTCTGTCCCAGCCATGCTTTCCTTCCTATCCCACTGATTCTCCAGGCATGTGTGTGGGTGTCTTAGGCTGTGATCCCCAACAAATGGACCCTGAGACCCATAATATAGTAGGGAGGGGCCCCCAGAAGCACTGGTATGAGAGTGCAGAAATAAGACAGGAAAGGGAGGCAGCAGACGCGGTCATTGGGTAGATCACTGCCGTGGGCGTAGAAGTCTCACTCCAGTTTGAGACTGCCAGAGAACATCAGGAACATGTCTGGGAGTTGTCCCACCTAAGGGCCAAGGAAGCTAGCATGTTCCTTTTATTAGTCAGTGGTTGAGGGCATTCTTAGAGGCTCAAGAGCTGGGCACACGTGGCCGGCCCAGTGCATGGACAAATCTGCTTCCATAGCCAGAAAACGTCCTCAGGTTTTAGGGTTTGGTCTTTGCAGAAGGAAGCCTTTGCGGGAAGGGTGTATTAGTTTCCTATTGCCACATACTTCCTAACTTAAAACAACACAAATTTATCATCATATAATTTCGGAGATCAGAAGTTTGAAAGTCATTGGCAGGGCTGCATTCTTCCTGGAAACGCGAGGGAAGAATCCATTTCCTTGCCTTTGCGGCTTCTAGGAGCCACCTGGGTCCCTCGGCCCATGGCCTCTTCTTCCATCTTCCAAACCAATAGTAGAACATCTCCAGCCTCTGTTTCTGTCACCAGATCTCCTGCCCTGTTTCTGAGCCTCCCTACTCTCCCTAGCAAGGACCGTTGTGATGACATCAGGCCCACGCAGATAACCTAGGATGATCACCTCCTCTCCAGGTCCTTAACCAACCCATGTCTGCAAAGTCATTGTTCCACATAAGGTAACACATTCACAGGCTCTGGGAATTAGCTCATGGACATTTGAGGACCAACGGTTCTATACCTTCCACAGATGACCCAAGAATATTGAATGCACAGGGGATAATGTGGCGCACTGATGTTTCCTCCCAGACGAAGGTAGGACTTTGCAAGATGAATGTGGTTAATTAGCTTTCGAATACTTTGTGGAAAGAAAAACTAGGCGTTGCATAGATCACTGTTCCTTTTATCCAACTGACATCCTTCGTTGCAAGAGCCTAATACACATAATATCAAGGGGGATATCTAGTTGTTATTTTGGCCTCAGTGTTAACACGTTATGAGGCCCGGGATCACAAAGGAAAATTAAATGCCTGAATTTCCATTTCTTGTCAGTTTCATGGGGGGAACAAAAAGCCTCAAGACAATCACATCTTATTTTCGGGGGCCATCCAATTTTCAAGAAGTTTCACCAAAAAGTTAAAAATGTGTTTTCCTGGGGAACACTGCTGCTCTGTTTATGAAAACAAAAACAGCAAGTGTCCACACAGGTGTTGGGTAATATAGAGAGATGAAAATCACAGTGAGGACTTTGCCTGCCATGAGGGGCTTTTGCAAGAGTAACCAACAGCTTTGGAACCAAGAAAACTTAACATCTGCCAAAAAGAATACGTATTAATAAAGGAGGGGGAAAAAAAAGCGCTGTAGGAGTCAGCAACAAAAAGGGATACCTGTTTCTTGCTGCTCTTTCTCATTCCTTCTTTTTAAACGGAGCTGGGAGAGAATTACTCCCATCCTTTCTATCTGATTTGGCTCTGGAATAATTTATTGAGCAACTTATTTCCAGAATAATCTATTCAGTACCTCAGACCAATATAAGTCTTATGCTAGATGCAGAAATTCAGAGGTGAGCCCAAATGGCGCTCTTCAAGCTCATGAGTCCACGTTATCTAGATGTAGGCAAGCAAACTATTTCACTGCACTGTGACACTTCCTGTCTATAGAAGATTGAATTCTTTGTCCCCAATTCTTCGCTCATCTGAGGGTACGTTGTATCTCCACATCCTTACCAAATCCCCCTCAAGGCCAGAGTTGCTTTGTTGCCTTCCCCACCAACACCCCAGACTTTGGGACAAAAGAATGTGAACCAGATTCAACCAGAGGCTCGGCGTGTGTTTGTTTGGCCAGGCTCTCCTTCTTCAGTCTTGTGCCTGGACATGAGAAGTACATGCCCACACAGACACAGCCTCTTCATCTTGGGTCCATGAATGAGACATTTGAGCTCACCACACACCCTGGGTAACTCCTGGTCCATGGAAGAGAAGAGGCCTTCCAGGCAGAACCAGATTCAACCTGGAGCCTAGGACCTCAAGTCTGGAACCTAGAGCTCAGAACCAGGAGCCTGGATACCAGCCTTGCCCAGTCTAGGTGCACCCAAACCACAGAATAAACGATTACTGCTTAAAGTCACTGAGGTTTGGATGGTTTATTATCGAGCATTTTTGTGGCACTATCTTCCTGGTAATTATAACAGAAGCCGGAGATAAAGGACCCCAGAAGGTGGCAAAAGGAAAACAAATGTTCGATACTTACAGAGTCAAAGAGGTAGCTGAGAAACAAAAAGGCCACAGCACAAAAACAGAACAGAAAATGAGCAGTCTGATCTCTGTCTGTCAAATAAATAAATAAAATCTTTAAAAAAAATAAGGTGGGGGGACCTGGGTGGCGCAGTGGGTTGAAGCCTCTGCCTTCGGCTCAGGTCATGATCCCAGGGTCCTGGGACCGAGCCCCACATAGGACTTTCTGCTCAGCAGGGAGCCTGCTTCCTCCTCTCTCTCTGCCTGTTTCTCTGCCTACTTGTGATCTCCGTCTATCAAATAAATAAATAAAATCTTTAAAAAAAAAAAAAAAGAAAGAAAGAAAATGAACAGTCTTTGCATGGTAATGCTTTCTCTTCTTTAATTCATAGAGGCCCAGATGAGTTAGTCTTCCAAGTGCCAGGTCATCCTGAGCTCTGCTGACGTGAAAATCAAGATATAATTATGACTTCTGCCCTTTGGGGCCTCTCAGCATGACCTCCTCCCTCTGACCTCTGCTCTGGGTCCAACAGAGGAATTGGACTTTTATAGAAAGGAATTGGAAAGAATTGCAATCTACAAAGCTATGTTTAAAGAAAGCCACAAGGCATAACTATTTTAGCCTTTAGCATCGCATGTGTAATGAAAACTATTGCTCTAAATGAGAAAACTAGTTTGCTATTGGCAACGTGAGTCCCAGGGTTAGGCACAGAGAAGGGATCATATGTTTTTGTTGCAAGGAAAGATTCTCAGTCTCTCTGGACTCAGTAGCTTTGTTTTAAAATTGGAAACCTAAGATGGCAACCATTAACAGAAGATGTCATAGTCCAATCACTGGATGTAATTTCAAAAAAAAAGAAAAATCGGAAATCGTTTCCAAAAGTGCCTCAAAAAATAGTATAAAGGGACCTATCATCCTTTTATAGATTTTTCTCTTGACCAGCTTTTTAAGTTTCAGTGAGACAAATATATAAAAATTCTTCTCACACAATACTTCTGAAACCCTCACCATCAACCCACGTTGCAGATACATTAAAAAAAAAAAATAAGTAAAGATGGCCAGACAGACAGACAGACAGAAAGGACAATGTGTGTATATTAAAGTCAATCTATGTGCTAGGATCCCTAAGAGTTTCCTAAAAGTTAAGTCCCTCTAAACTGAAATTATAGGGTATGTGTATGTTTGATGACACCTCTGGATTACCAGTTTTTGGTCACTCAAGGGCAAGGTAGAGATTAAGGAAGTGTCCTCTCTGTGTCCCCAAACACAGACAGACAGACACACACACACACACACACACACACACACACACACGCAGCCCAGTCGGCCCTCAAGATTTTTTTCTGTTGTGATTTCCTCTCTCCTCAATGCTTTCTAAATGCTGCCCCAGGGGTCTGCCTGCTTCTCAAGTTAATTACCCTCCAAAGGAGCTCTTAAGGCTTGTCCCTTCCTATCAAGCCTTCTAGCTCTGGTTCAGAAAGATGCACAGTATAAGTGAGTAGAGAAAAGGTCATTTTGGAAAGGGTTTTCATCAAAGATGCCACACCATTCGCCTAGTCATGCTACATCACAGGGGTGGCTTACACAACCCCCTTCCCGGTTCTTTCTGTTCCTCCTTCTTCCCACAACCTCCTGGTAGCTACAAGATCTTCACAATGAGCCTCCATTAGTTAATCAAGCATCTGATCACAAATTGTATCACCAGGCAGAAAAACAGAGACCGGAATGGACTACGACTCTGGGAGGAAAGAGGCTTTGTTTTTGTGTTTAATCTTTCAAGCAAAATAAAACTTTAAAACCAAAAAGCTGTTCTCAGCTGTGAAGGCAGCCCCGGGACAGTTCAGGAGACTAGCCAATCTCGTTTTATACAACTCAGTATAGAGAGTGACTCCTTTCTGCCCTTTCTCACTTGGATTCTTTGCTTCTGAATGAAAGTGTTTCTATTATGAGAGGTGAGACCAGAGCCCTTGGGCTCTGAAAACGGTTTGTGTGACTTCAGACAACTGTCTTTGCAAATATGAGACCATATTTTCATACCGGAACCCACAGAGACACCTGTGTCAATGTAAGCAAACAGAACCCCCTATGTAGGACGCACATTGCGACAGGCAGAGTCTCAGATCAGTGCGCGACAGTCAGAGATTCCACCGTGAAGAGGGGGGATTGACCCTTTGGAACATTCTCCCCTACTGACACCATTTCCTTTCTCTCCAAGTGCCATCCCTCTCTGGAAAGCCAGATCCCCACAGCAACCTCCCCCTCTCTGCTCTTCGGGATTTGCTTTCATTTTTTTTTTTTTTTTTTTTTTTACCCAGTTCTGTAAATCTGTCCTTAATTGAAATGCACCAGGGTCTTCCTCCCTCTCTCCCACCTGAGTCTGCACGTTCTGCTTACTCCTTCCCGCTTCCATCCTCACAGAAAGCAATCCTGGGAGTGCCAAGGAGGTGTCGTAGAGCCGGAGAGCCTAAGCCTCCATCCGAATCCCACCGCGCCACCTAGTGGCTGTGCGGTCATTGGCAACCCACCTTCGGAATGGAACTTGGCGTTGAAATCTAAGGATGGCGCAGTTTGCCTAAAAGGATTATTTGAGAATAAAGGGAAATACTACATGTGGCATTGTTTTGTAAAGTGTTGATTACTACTTTCAGGTTACAGTAACTAGCAAATCTCCTTTCTTTGCCAGTTTGGGCTGGAATTCTCTTGCTTGACGATGTAAGTACCACCAACATGACTTCAAACTCATGTCCCCGGTCTAATTTTCAGCCATCTCCACCCACCCTCCCTGTCTGCTGCCTTCCAAGGCTAAGCTCAGACCAACACTCGGGATCAGCGCAAAGGTCGTAAGTGGCAACAACAAACCAGCAAAATGACTAACGTTGGGAACTGGGAAAAACCTCTGATGGCAATGAACTCAGCAGCAAATCCAAAGAAAACGCACATCTAAAAGACTTGCGTCTCGAGGACGCGGAAGACAAAAGTGCCGACTGAAACAACGCACATGGGAAAGATAGCTTCAGACAGAGCCTCATGGTCCGTCCCAAATCCGCCTCAGAGACCTTGTTTTCTTAAGGACACCAGTCTGGAAACCTTTTTAGACTCCACTATCGATGTTCTGCGAAAGTAAGGAAAGAAATGAATTTTTATTGAGGAAGAAGTACAATACTGTAATTTTGTTCTGAATATGTTTTCTACCCTGAGATTCCTTACCCATCAGGGAAATAGATTCTTGTACTTTCAACAGCTGGCTGAGAGTGTGATGGAAAATTTATATAAAGCTGGGGCCCTGAGGAGACCTCAGGGATAAAGTTATATCCCCAAGGCTGTAGTTTTATCAATTTTTATCTCTCGTCTGGTGGTTATGGATGCAACTAGCCATGAATACAAAAAGGCTTCTGCTTGGAGGTGCTCCTGGCATTTTCTCAAGGAACGATTTTTTTTTTTTTTTTTTGAACAGCTGTAGCACCAACCACTAACCAAGTTAGAATCCATCCAGTCATGGTCATGGCCATTCGACCTCAAGTCAAAGGAGCATGCTTCTGAAAATCTCTGCACGTCATGTGTGCAGTGATGCTTGCTGGTTTGACCCAGGATCCTTTCGACCAAGTGGATAGAATTGTTCCTAAGGACACCGACACCACTGTCTATTTCCAGAGCCATGCTCAGTGGTGGCCCTGGTGTTGGTTTGTTGAGGGGGAAAGCAGTTGTAAGTATTTTTAAAAAACACAGGACCTTGCCTACAGGTGGGCTGGCAAGAAATAATTTGCTTTCTTGGAACATGACATTCTTTAAGAGGGGTTTTTTGATCAGGAGATCATATCAAGTCACTTGCCAAGGTACTGAACAGAGTTTCTTGAAGTAGAAATGCTTTCTGATAAAATTACTAGTGTTGTCCATTAGGGTAAAAAAATCCCATCTTCCTTCTCTCTGACCAAGGTATCTTGTTTAGAGCGCTAGCAGTAAATTTAGGATTTCAGCCCTGCCAAAACATGTGAGCTGATGGGCTCTAAACGTCTCAGAAAAGTTATTTATTGACCCTTAAACATCCATATCGTATGCTCACCTTAATTTGGGGCAGGTTCAAATTTTTCTATCAGTTTATACATACATAAAATCAGAGAAAAGACAGATAATACAAAGATCGACTGGAAGAGAACAAAATCACCTTGTATTTTGCAGACAATTTCTCTCAAGGATGGTATTTTGGGGCTAAGCTGTTGCTCAATCAAGGAGATAGGACAAGTGTCACTATCCTATTAACCTGCTCATCTCCTTTACATAGTAAAGTGTGCCCTTGGGCCAAGCAGGAATTTATCCAATAGATGATATATTCCTGGCACTGGAGAGGGAGGAAGAAACACAGTTGCTGTTCTCAAGAAATGAACAGCCAAGAAGATAGCCTTCACCGTGCCTTATCCATAAAGTGGGGATAATACAGCTTGCTTTAAAGGTGTCATATGAAGATAAAATAAAACAATGGCATACAAACTTCCAGTTACAAAATGAGCAAGTCACAGGGATGAAAAGTACAGCACTGAGAGTATAACACTGTAATAACTTTATATGGTGACAGGTGGTAACTATGTGTTCAATCAGTAGGTTATACACCTGAAACGAACAGATCACTCTACTCCAATTACAGATGAAAAGGAAATGTGAAATGTAGCAAAATGAGACAGCATAAATAAACCGAACAGTATGAAACATAAAACTAACATGAAATCTTGCAAATTCTTTGGCTTCACAAGCTTAACACTTAACAGCGTTGGGGTATCCTCATTCCTGCCTGTGAGTGATGTTAGGAACAAACTTGGCTGGTGTTCCTGAATGGATCACAGATGGCAAGGTTAGGAGTTTATTCTCTGCAAAGAGAATCTCCACTTGGCTGGTTCCCATAAAGCCGCAGTGACTTTATTAGAAGAGTCAGTGGGTTCACATTTACCCGGAAGTGAGTTCCAGCGAGGTGGGGAGGATGAAATGGAAGACAAACTGACAGACCCCAAAGGAACTGGGAAAGGAGCAGAAGAAAACACAGGCATGTATTTTCCTGTTCTTTGGGTGGGGAAAACGTCTCTAAACATGACAAATTCCAGGAGGAAATATTTAAATGAGGATAAATTTGCCTTCATAAAAATGTTACCCGTTCACATGTCCAAAAACCACTGCCAATAAAAGAGAAATGAAAAAGGGGGGGGGGGGGGTAAAAATCTGTGCGACACGTGTAAGAGACAAAGCTTTTCAAATCAAGAAGATTTGATAACAAGCTCAATAGAAAAATCATTAAGGACGTGAAGAGACAATTCACAATTATGAAGAAAACTCCAAGTCCAATAACATTTGAAGAGATGGCTAACAATAAATTTGAAATGACAATAAAGAAGTAGAGAGCCATTTATCAAAAGACTTGGCAAAGCTTTAAAAGGTGGATAATCCCCACGGAGGAGAAAGGGTAGAAAGCCACACAGCCTCACATGCTCTCGGAAATGTCAGTTCACATAACCTGTAGCAGTTCAAGTTAGTGGCATAATCTTTGACTAAGAAATGGTCCTTCTAGGGATTTATCCTGAAGTAATATTCGGAATGACAACGCAAACGCAGAGATTCGTGAATATTTATTCACTGCTACTATAGTAGATAAAGTTGGGAATACTTTGAGACAAAGTAAGACAGCTAAATTAGAAGTTTAAAACCAATATTAAAATCATTAAAATAAAAATGAAAGCATTATCTTAAAAAAAAAAAAAAAAAAAAGGGAATACTCCCAGTGCCCACCAATAGAGAATTTAGCGCCGTTGTTGCCATGTGGGCCAGATCATTCTTGGGGAAACGAGGGGTCCTGCCCTCTCAGAGGCTGAGCTCCCTCCCTGCCCCCCACCATTCCATGCCACCAGCACCCGGTACCCAATTACAACCAATAAAAATTTCTCCGAATTATCTCCCATGTCACCTGGGGAGCGAAATCAACCCCCCACTCAGGAATCACTTACGTAAGTGAATAGGATGGAGACTTTAGAAAGAATGTTGTCAGAGTCCCTCGTCCTGATGTGGAAAGGCAAGCACGGGATCCAGTTAAATTAGACGAGAGACTGTGGCATGTTATGTGCTATGTAATCTGATCTTCACAAATACTTATAATTTTTTTAAGATTTATTTATTTATTTATTTGACACAAAGAGAGAAATCACAAGTAGGGAGAGAGGCAGGCAGAGAAAGACGGGGAAGCAGGCTCCCTGCTGAGCAGAGAGCCCGATGTGGGGCTCGATCCCAGGACCCTGAGACCATGACCCTGAGCCAAAGGCAGAGGCTTAACCCACTGAGCCACCCAGGCGCCCCCACAAATACATATACTTTTGCACGATTATTTGTGCATGCTGCTGGGTCCCCAGGAAAACATCAGGGAGAGCCCTGGTAAAGTCATGGTCAACAGGGATGCTCCTCAACTTCTCATCCTAGACGTGAAGAAGATCTGTGTTTGATATGAACAAGTCACATGACCTGAGTCTCCGGATCTCTCGTCTCTCTGCCGTGTCATCCAAATGATAAAGGACCCGCTAGGAAGACATTCAGAAAGTGACAGGGAGCACTTGTGGGGAGCACAACACAACATACGCAGTTGTCAAATCACCATGTCATACACTTGCAACCAGCAATGTTGCGTGTGTGTCAGCTGTACTTTGATTTTAAAATATGATACTCATTTTGTGAGAATATTCGGTCTCTGAAAGACATCTAACCTTGCCTTTGAGGCCATTGTTTTTAAGCTTTGGCAAAAGAGATTCATAACGATTCCTAGAAGAATTTTTCTCAGGGCAAAATTCCCATTTTAGAGCCCATCAGCACTCACCCCTCATGACTGCCCTTTCCCTGACTGCCTGAGCTGCCCTTCTGCTGTAGATGCTTGGTGTTTCTCTTTGTGGCAATTCCTTTATTTCTGCACTGACTTAAAAAAAAAAAGAAAAGAAAACGTGACCTTGGAACTTGGGACAAACCACTGAAAACATGAAGGCCTCTAGTGTTTGTTTTATCCTGTACCGGTACCTATGTTACGGACTATCAAGGAGAATAATTTTCTTGGCTTTTGTTGTTTAAAAATAGGCAATGATGATCAGAGTTCTCGGAATTTAAAAATGCCTCAAGCTCAGAGAATGATGGAGGTCGGGCAGCAAATACAACTTGTCCTTGCTGATCTGTTTCTAAATGAAAATGGAGAGGGTGAGCACGTTAGGTGTCTAATTCTCTGGGCCTTCAGTGGCAGATAAAAGAATCTATTTGATCGAGAACTTTCTTTAACAGAAGACCCCATCTGTGATAGAAAGAACAAAATTAACTGTTATGCGTCATTTGTTTTCATTATCCACAAAACAGCATGTCTCTGAAATCAAACAGATTTCACTCTTTCCCTCTGAACACAGCTATGGCAAGTCTCAGAGAGGAGAGTTTCTCTTGCAGGCCTGAGAGCCTAGAGGGAATAGGGTAGGGAAGGCATCAGATCCAGGATTTAAACCCAAATTAGATAACAGTATAGTACTTAAAGGAGAAATTGTTCAAGAGATATCACTAAACTCCTAGAAATGTTGAATGCGGAAGAGGCCTTCTTGGCAATGATGGGAGATTAGGTTATTGAAGAAGGAAGATTAGACAAAAACTCCAATCATGTGCAAACCGAGACAGCTATATTCTGCTGAATTTCGTGCTCTTTGTACAAGCAACTGGGGATTAATTTCAGAGGGCCCGCCTTCAGTAAGTTCTCTTATTTAATACCAGAAGCAACTCTGAATCATTCAAAAGTGAGTCACAAAATAGCTAGCCCAGGGTAGATTTTTGTTATTAAGAGTAGCTACCTTGAATAAAAAGTAGCACAGGGGATCTCATTTGGTGCCACGGCAGAAAGGCTACCTAAGTTGGGACAGACTCTAAATCTCCACTTCCGCTCCCATGATGCACCGGGCCACTTGCACCCCAACAACTCCCTCCCCCCCCCCCCCCCCCCCTCCCCACTGCCTCTGCGGCATCAAACTTTCCTGTGAGATCCCATGTGCTCACTTCTCTACAGTCTCCTCATCGGCCCGGGAGATTTCCGGGTTTTCCACATTTGCTTTTTCTATCAATCCGCCTGTATTTTTCAATTCTCCACACAGTCCTCAAAATGCATGATCGGTGGGTGGCGCCCGAGGCTCTTCCCAGAGCTGCCATGAGTTGATCAGAATTTTCAAAAATTCTTCTGACACATTAGTGGAAGCGTGGAGGGCAAAGAGCAGTGAACTGGTAGAGAAGTGACAAATTAGTATTTTGCTTAGTGTTCCCTTTGAAAAAAGAGACCAAGTCCATTGTTCTTTCCTGCCTCCATCAACCTCCGGAGCTATGGGAAACATGCCCCCCACACATTTAAATACTTAGCATCTCCTCCTTGTTCATTTATTTCTTAGCCTTTCTGTTTTCTCCTCTATGAAAATTTCAAAATCTGCTCTAATACTTGAGTTCTGAGGTTCTTTTTGCTAGGAAGAGACGTTACCTCTTTAGATTAATAAATAATGTATACAACTCTAATGATATTTTTCTATTAATATTTAGCAAAGCATTAAATTGAGTCTCAGTGTGATAAACTTACGGAATTGATGAGCTCTGACCGTGGGGCCACCTAACAAGGCATATGCTTCTGAAAGACATTACTCTGCAAAGGGCTTCGTATTAATTTCTGAAGTACTTGGGTTAATGATGTTTCATTAAGGAACCCTTAACAAATGCAAAGTGTTCACTTCTATGGAGGGATTTAATGAGAACTTAATGGATTTATTCTATTACTTTGCTCATTTAAAAAATATTCTTTAATTAGATATTACTATTAATGGTTCTATTATGCACATTTCAAGGAGTCTCTCCAATTATTCAGAATTTAATCATTAAAATTCATCAAATCAGATGGAGAAAGCAGAGATGAAAACAGTTAAGTATTTATGTAAGTGCCCTTGAATTTAAGACATGTAACAAATGAACAGCTGAGATCCAATGAGGGGAGTTCCTCAAATATATTTGAAAACGTGATCATTTATCCAAATTTTTCCTTATATACAAGCTTATTTATTCACTCATTTATTAAACATGCATTTGTCTACTACTAATAATGTGTGAGCTACAGTGATTTAAAAAACAGAAGAAGGGCGCCTGGGTGGCTCATTCAGTTAAGCGTCTGCCTTCAGCTCAGGTCATGATCCCCGGGTCCTGAGATCCAGGCCTGCATCCGGCCATCAGGCTTCCTGCTCCGCAGGGGGGTCTGCTTCTCCGTCTGCCCCTCCCCCCCCCACTCGTGCTCACTCTCTCTGTCAAATAAATAAAATCTTTAAAAAAATAAAATGTAAAAAAATTAAAAATAAAAAACAGGAGAATTTCAGAATCAAATGAAAGCCGAAATAGATAAACCAGTTACCACGCTGCAACATGGTTAAGTGCTAAAATAAAGGTAAGCGCAGAGTGCCAAGGAGCAAAAAGGGCCAACTCACTTGACTTAGAGGCAGAAACCGACATTGGAGACAAGGTGACATTTGAGTTGAGCCTTCAAGCCGACGTAACACTAACCCGGCACGTGAGAGGCGGAAGGATACCGTGGGCGAAGAACACGGGGCGACACAGAACACTGTGTGTTTCAGGAGGTCGCGGAGCACCAGGGGATATTGGGAAAGCTTGAACTGCTGTCGTGGCAGCGAGGATTAAGAGAAGAGGATGGATCAGAGAACTCATTCGGAGAGCTGGATGGGCCGGGGGTAACTGATCACGGGCGGAATGGACGGACAGATGTCTGCCTCGGTGGCAGTATGAAAGGGGGGTACCTTCCGCCCCGTAGGGCATGTAGGAGTCGGGGTGTGTGGGGGATGGAGTGTCAGGGACTGTGACAAGCACCAAATTGGACGGACTCTCTAGAGAAGCCTGTACGAAATCCAGATGGCCCACGCAGCCAGGTATCTGACATGGAGAGAGACCTGTACTGAAGATCCAGAGCTGGGGTTGTTACCATTTCGCCGCAGGGTATCTTCTGATTATATCATGAAACCAACTTGTCAGAAGAGGTACAGATTTATTTTTGTTGTTGGAGAAAAAAAAATTGTTATTTTCAAAATTAGTGTCCAGTATCATGATCTTCCAGAAAACACGCTGACTTAGTGTATAAGGGAAGCTCGTAATCTGACCACACCCCTCAATTAGGGACTCTGCCCTTCTGCTGAGCACTAGGCATTCCTAGAACATGCGGTGTGGAATGAGAAAGACCAGAAAATTGGGAGTCAAAAAGCAAACGACAGGGGCTCCTAGGTGGCGAAGTTAAGCACCCAACTCTTGATTTCAGCTCAGGTCATAATCTCAGGGTTTTAAGATCCAGCCCCATCTTGGGCCCTACAGTGGGCACGGAGCCTGCTTAAGATTTTCTCTCTTCCTCTCCCTCTGCTCCGCCCCCTCAAAAAAAAAAAAAAAAAAAAAGCAAATGATATATGCAAATATTCACAGAAGCACTATTCCTGATAACCAAAAAATGGAAACAGTCCAAATACCATCAAATGATGAAGGGATAAATAGAATAAAGTCTACCCCTACAATGTAACACTATTAAGCAATAATAAGGAATGAAGCCCTGATATATGTTATAGTATGGATGAACCTTGAAAACGTGCCAACGGAAAGAAGCCAGTATTAAAAAATATATATGATTCCATGTATAGGGTATGTGCAAAACAGACAAGTCTCCAAAGACTGAAATCAGATTAGTAGTTACCAACGGGTGGAGAGGGTAGAAGGCTGGTGGAGAGAAATAGAAGGCAACTGTGAAAGGTATGGGGTTGCTTTGGGGAGTGATAAAATGTTCTAAAATTGATTGTGGTGATTGCTGTACAACTCTGTGTGTGTACTAAAAGCCACTGAATTCTACATATTAAATGGGTGAATTATATAGTACGTGAATTATATTTCAATAAAGTTGTTACAACAGAAGAATTTTATAGTCTTACTTCACAAATGAATATTTCAGTAACTATGTATTGAAAGCCTACAAAAAGGGGCGCCTGGGTGGCTCAGTGGGTTAAGCCGCTGCCTTCGGCTCAGGTCATGATCTCAGGGTCCTGGGATCGAGTCCCACATCGGGCTCTCTGCTCAGCGGGGAGCCTGCTTCCTCCTCTCTCTCTCTGCCTGCCTCTCTGCCTGCTTGTGATTTCTCTCTGTCAAATAAATAAATAAAATCTATAAAAAAAAAAAAAAAAAAAAGAAAGCCTACAAAAAAAGCAAACAATGGCCATATGATGAATTATTAAGTGGGAAACACAAGTTTCAGAGTAATGCATATCTTAGGGACCCATTTTATAAAAATAAGCATCAAGGAAAGCCCCAGTATATGCATTTATGTTTGTGCAGCATGTGTAAATTACAGAAGGACGCACACATCGCTCTCAACAGAAGAGCAGGAAAGGGGGAGGAGTGCATAATTAGCTTTTTAAAACACATGAGTGTCTATTTTTCAAGTCTTAAGATGAGGTTATACCTTTATATTTTGAAAAATTAATACAAATATGTATTAAAAAGAAAATACACACACAAGTAAACATGGTACCAGGCCCTGAGCCTCCTTGTAAGGGTGAGAGCTCTCTCCATCTCCTGCTTGACCCTCGGCCCAAGAGAGGTCAACTCAGCCCCTCCAACCCAACCCTAACCTTGTGTCAGTAGACAGAGATTCACTCGTACTTCAAGATGGAGGGTGAGAGAGAGAGAGCGTGCACGAGCAAGAGAGAACAGGTGTATGCAATCAGTAAAAGTAATAATGGGGTATTTGGAGATATTTTTGTAATGCACGTACTCTGTGCCTGGAACTTTATATCCATCCTCTGATTTGTAACCCCATAACAAAAATCTAGGAAGTAGGTATTTTCATCTCCACTAAACACAGAGAGATACTCAGACTCAGGAAAGCTAAGTGATCTACCCAGGGTCACATTTCTATGGAATTATAAGGGCCTTTCTGACTCTTTCCAAAATCTCTATTAGGTTTGTGTGTCAAGAAGCTCTGAGACTATGATTATATTCATTGTAAAGGGGGCAAAACGAAGCCTCAAGAAAATAAATTGGATCAATTTATATGGGGTAGTAGTGTCCCATAATAGTAAAATGGGATCTTAGCCAAAATCAAGGAAGAACCTTGGTAGAAACTCAGTCTTTCAGGCTGGGCCAACATGATGGGGAGAGAGAGTGGAAAGATCAAAGACCCAAAGAAACAACCCAAATCTCTGACATAACCCGGAGTCCATGAGGGTCTCGGGAAACAAGATCTTAAAGGGGCTAGAACTTTGGGGGCCCATTTGCAGACTTCAGACTGTTCTCTAAGGATATAGAGGTCTAGGCCCAGTTTGCCATGGAAGCGACTTCCATGAAAGAAATGCACAAGAGTTCTGGGGTCATGGCTAGAGTAGCAGTAGAGTGATTTAATCCCATGCCTTATCAGATGGAGGTGAATACCACTGCGGGGTATGTAGTGAGGCTCCAGCTAGCTCAGATTCAAATTCATATCGTGGCTCTGTGTTCTGAGCTACTGGCCCTCCAAATACTGGTTCACAGGACCCAGCTTATAATGGCTTGCAAAGAGCATATCCTCCCAACTCCATGCTCACTGACGTCACCTTGGTCATTCGTAATCATCCACGCTGGGAGACTTAGACCATGGAAACTGGCAAATGCTCCAAATCAGGGCTTGTTGGTTGTTTTTTTTTTTTTCCCTTTCTCTAAAGAGCCGATTGTTAAACATTTACAACTGCCTCTCGGTATTAACAGACATGGGAAGTTGTAAGGGAACCTATAAGGGTGATTTGAGCATCTGGGAATTAATATGACAGATTCAAAAGGCGACAAGGATGCTGTTATACCCATTTCCCAAACTGACCTGCATGAGGGGGTCTAACCAAATTCAGGGGCAATGCTCGGCAGGAACATCGGGAAACAAGCAGCACCCTTTGGGTGTCTAAGTTGTGACTCGAGCGGGGGGGGGGGGAGCCTTTTGTCAAGCCTTTGTTTTATCGATGCTTCGAGAGGGCAATAAGGACTAAAAGAAACTCCATCTCTGGGAATTCTTCTGCGGGAGAGTGCAGGTACTGATGTCAGCGCCTGGGTGCTGTTCTTAAAAGCTGTAGCCAAAGACCAGGGTGGGCGGAGACTATATGAGACCATGTAGATACTCTCGGTGCACTCTCAGAAATAAACAAGACTGGCTGTATTTGGACACTGCAATAACGTTCCTTGTATTCTGTCTCCCCCATTAGATCGGCTTCACATCTGTCTGTGGAACAGGCAGGCTTCTAAGATGGTTCCTGACGATTCCCATCCTCCTAATATTCACAAGCCCACATACTCCTTTCCTCTCGAGCATGAACTGGACCTAGTGATTTGATCCTCATGAACAGAATATGGTAAAGTCATGGGACATCTCTTTAGTGACTCTATCTTGCTGGACAACTGTCTTTCTTGCCTTTGTAGCTTGTATTCTTTGATCGAGCAAATGTAGGAAAGCCCACATTGCAAAGAACTGAGGGCAGCCTCCAGCCAATAAACCTCAAGGAACCCATCCCTCAGTCTAACACCCCTGAGGAACTGAATCCTGACAACCACCATGCGAATGGGGATCCTTCCCCAGCTGAGTTTGATAGGACACCATAACCTTGGTCAATACCTTGATCACAGAGTTGTAAAACTCTATGTACACATCTAAGCTATGCCTGAATTCATGACCCACGTCAGCTCTGAGGTAACCAATGTGTGTTGTCGTAAGCTGCGAAGTTTGGGGGTAGCGTGTTACGCAGCGGTAGTTAACTCAAACGGGCTGGGATGACACAGTCTGGGAGACCACAGATGTTTGCCACTCATGGACCCTTTGTACACTCAATTTGTTACATAGACACTGAAAGGAAGAAGAGCCAAGGTATCGGCTCCCTGGGGTCCTTACCCAGGGAGACCCCGAGATAAAAGCAGCTAGCTAATGGCAGCATCAATGACAGGACAATTTCACGTCTGTGGACAAGGTTTGTGTTGCATCACTCTCCATTATCCGCAGGTCAGAGTTGTACAAGAGCTCGTGTATCGCCAGAAGCAGGGAAAGGGGGAAAGGTGTGGAGACCCACACCGAAACACGGATGTTCCTTACCCGGCCGTGCCAAGCGCTGTGCAGGTATTAACTCATTTAAGATTCACAGAAACAATTTAAGGGTGGTGGTATCATTAGCAGCCTTTTGTAAATAAGAAATGTAAGGCACCGAGAAGGGAAGCTGAGCCATTCCAAGTTACGTTGTGCCATTCCAAGTCACACAACGCGAATGGTGGAGCCGGGTTTTGAACTCGTAGCCTCTACAGCCCTCCGCCTCTCTGCACCGAGCCAAGGAACTTGGCTGGACAAAGGTCCTGAGGAAGGAATGATGGAAAAAGGAAGTTGCTGACGTTTATGGTCAGGAGATCTGGAGAAGGGAGGAAGGCTGGAAATCAGATGACTGGGTTGTTCTGCACCTTGAAGAAGCTGTTCCGTTTGCTGTCCTCCATGGAAGAATAAAGAACCGGAAATCAAAACAAAATGAAGCCGCTGGGAGGGGCAGTGTTTTCTTCATTCTCTGGACAGGAAAACTGAGGCAGCAAGCACATGTTGTTCCCGAGATGCGGGCAAGCTGAGGACAGCCCACTAAGAAGAACCTCTGTCCTGTGGTGGCCATATTTCTCCCGGGGACAACCAGGTGAGCCTCCTTAGTGGCAAGTACCAGTGAGCTTCTGTTACTGGCCGGGAGGCTCGGAGATAGGAAAATAGTAGAAACCCCCGCTAGTCACAGAATGCACGTTCTCTCTAGAAAGCTGTGTTTCTCTATGGGGCAACCTTCCCCTACGAGAGAGAGAGAGAGAGAGAGAGAGAGACACACACACACACACACACACACATAAACACACACACGATTGGGCAATCTTGCCCAAGAAGCAGTGTGCTGAGTCACTGACTCAGACACCACTCTGAACATCTGCAGGGAAAAAAAGAACATGGAGGAGGCAACAGATTAATGAGAATAAAATCAAGCCCTACCTATCTCATCCTTTGATGCCATGGGCTCCTCCAAACAGCCGACAAGATGAGCAGTGGAGCCCTCACTAGTTTTCTGTCTTAAATTATTAGTGTTCTATATATCCTAGAAAAATCAGATACCTGGTTCACAGCTAGAGCTATTCTCAGTTGAGAATCGGGCCATGAAATGTAGTCTACGGGATCTTTCTCCCCACGCCTACAACATCCTCAGTCCACAATTAGGATCATTTGGTACCTTATCAAATGTCTGGACATCCATTTTTCTAAGTGGACAAAGAAATATGGAAAACCTGAGGTGCTTCATTATTCGGCAATGAAACTGATTCACTGAGAGCCCACAAGCATAGCCACTTGAACTTAATAGATGCATTAGAATAATTTGAACTGCATTACAGCAAAGCCAAAAAGCCACTTGGTAATTGACAGATACAAACAAGCCCAAGAAATTTACAGGAACCCCTGCATGGCTCAGTGGGTTAAGCGTCTGCCTTCAGCTCAGGTCATGCTCCCAGGGCCCTAGGATCGAGCCCTGCATCCCTGCTGAGCAGGGAGCCTGATTCTCCTTCTCCCTCTGCCTGCCGCTCCCCCCTGCTTGTGCTTGCTCTCTCTTTCTCTCTCTCCTCTCTCTGACAATTAAACAAATAAAATCTTAAAAAAAAAAAAAACTAACAAAGAACAGCTTTCCCAAAATAAAACCCAAACATATGCTGGAGAAAGAAAACAACACTACCTCTCTGTATCAACATACAAGAGAGAAGGACACTTTATTAAAGAGTAAGCATGACCAGATTTACAAGCTCGAAAGTATCTACAAAGTTCAGACAGAATTTTATATACATTTCTACAGTGAAGTCGAGGAAAGAACAATTCAGTCTTCTCTCATCTCCTTGAGCAATAAATGCATTCACTTTGTGACAGCCTCCTATAAACCTCATGAGAAAGCTAATTTTGGAGGTAAGACTACACAGTGTCAAGGATCAGAAGGCTCCTGACCTTTCATTGTAGACTAAAAAGGTCAGGCATCTTGGCCCTCTTCAGTTTTCAAGGAAACACTTGAAGGAAAGGAGGGTAGAGAAGCAGCCAATCCTCCCCCTTCAAAGAAAATTCGTGATTTTCCTCCTATGATTAGGAGAGAAGTCAAAGGACTAAGTGTATGTTTAGCCCCAACTAAGTACCAGGCATTCAGAGTTTGGTCAATTCTCCTTACCCACAGCAGTTACATTCTATAAAATCACCATAAACACTGAATTAGCAAACACTAAACCCCTACCCCAGGGGAAACACAGGGCGAAGTTCCTGCGATTGTCTGGTTACAACATTTTCTTTTTCTTTTTTTTTTTTTTTCATAATTTATACAAAAAAAGTAATGGTCCTATTTTCATCACCTAATCAATACATAACTTTGTTTTGTGTGTTTCTGTGTAAAGACAAAAAAAAAACTGCAAAAATACAAAACCTGTAAACTTAAGAGATTAAAAAAAAAAAAAGGACATTTGTTTAGCCTGAGAGCTGAAACTGAGAATTAGTTGAGTGAAAGTGAAATTTCTGTCCCCCACTCCAAATGATCATCTTATCTGGCCTCAGTTGGGCACGTGCACTTTGGGGGACTTGAACTTTTTGCCACTCCATGCATTTCTGTGAATGATGACGAAAGAAACTGAAGTATTGCTATTAGGTGACAAATACATTTTGCCAAGTAGGCAAAGTCACAAATATCCATTTACAGATAATGAGGGTCTACCAGATATCTCCCTGTTTACACCCTACAAAGACCTTACAAAGAAGGTGTCCTAATCTCTACTCTACATTAAAAGAGTAAGTTCCAAGGAGCGCCTGGGTGGCTCAGTGGGTTAAAGCCTCTGCCTTCAGCTCAGGTCATGATCTCAGGGTCCTGGGATCAAGCCCCGCTTCTGGGCTCTCTGCTCAGCAGGAAACCTGCTTCCCCCCTCTCCCTCTCTCTCTGCCTGCCTCTCTGCCTACTTGTGATCTCTCTGTCAAATAAATAATTAAAAATTCTTTAAAAAAAAGTAAGTTCTGAAAAGTTAATTAATTAGCCAAGATGACCAAACCAACAGGTGATCAATTTGGTAAACAATTCTTGGGTATCCAGTGTACATCTCGGGGCTCGAAGCCCCCTGAAGCCACCCAACAGCAGCAGGCAGGCAAAGTAGAAAAGACCAGTGGACTCAGAACTCAAGGCCCATTCAGGGACCATCCCTCAGCTCCTGTTAAGACCCTTCTTCCGTGATACGGTCAGACACACCCTCTAGTTGCCACGTTCATGTGCTCTTCTCTATCAAAAGGAGCAGCAAAGTGGGCCCTACCCTTCTGGAAAAACAGTGAAATACCACCTGAGAAAGTTGAGGTCCAGCCAGAAAAGGACCACTTTCCCCAAACTGTAATTTGGAGTGGGGGACAGAAATTTGCTCCTCCTTAACCAAACCTCCAAGTTACTCAATATGGTGACTTCAGAGCGGTGACTGTTACTAGAAAGATCAGCTGGCACAAAGATGAGCCATCCTCTCCAACTTAATGCTTCCCTTACCTCATACAAATGGTCCCATTGTCAGCCTGAAACAACTCCCTATCATCTCTCCTTTCACTCAACTAATTCTCAGACATGGAAAGCTCCCAGCAAGTTCCCCCAGAATCTTCAGTGGGGGGAAAAAAAAAAAAGAGTCACATCACTGAGGTTAGTTTGGTCCTGTGCCCAACCTGGAGGAGAATCACTGCCCCCCCCACCTCCTCCTCCTTCTCTCAGTGGCGTGACCACTGGTGTTCCCAGCCCCCAGCTTGAGAAGAACTCACAGTTCCATGAGCCTGGACCCTCATGTAATAGGTGAACAGGGAACTTGAGGGCAGCAGCCCGGAGCCCCAGCAGTTCTCAAGTGAAAGGCAACAGAGAGGAATGCTAGAAGAACAATGTCTGCTAGCACGTGGGGAAGCTTCAGGAATATTCTGAGTTTTTCCTGCAGTAGCAGGAGGGACTTGAGAGAAGAACTGGCTTTGTCAAGTCTAAGTAAGGGAAGAAGATACACTCCTTTATAATTACTACTGAGGCACTATTTTATGACCAGGCCTGGTGTAACACAGAGCACGTGTGTTGGGTTAACAGTGTTCCCCAGTGCTCACATCAAAGTGCCGTTATACTAAAAGGCGCCATATTTAGACTTTAGAATTCTTAGTATTCTTCAGATAGTCTTGTTTGCCACCTGGATAAGAAGTTATACTTTATTATTATAGATATAATTTAGAGAGTAAGAAGTTTCCATAAATGCCGAACACAGATCTTTAAGAAGGTTTTGAAGCAATTTCTATGAAAAATAACATTGAGGAGGAACTAGATCAACCTTATTTTTTTCAAATGTTGATGTTGCCAACTAGATCACTATCTAGAAATTCCAAGCTTAAAAAAAAAAAAAGTAGATCTGAGAAAAGAGACTTATTCCTCATTCTTTAAAGAAATCAACTTTTTTTCAGGAGCGGGAATAAAATGAGATGTTTAAATAGTGCAGAGGGTTAAGTATCACATAATGGTTTTACTATAATACACAGTGGCTCCTGTCAGGTACCATCCTTTGAGGAAGTACTATAATTGAGATCACAGTAAGTTTTTTTTTCTTCTTGAGAATAAAGCAACTAAGTTCGCTTTAATGGCTCCCAAGGAGGTTTCAGGCCTTTGTTTAAATACCTGCCTGTGAGTTACTTAGTTCCATTTTAAAAAACTTTAATCAATACAGACATGTTCCCTCTTGGGAGAGCCAGGTCCTAAAACCGGAAGTAATATGGACTGGTTGGTCAGGAGACAAATTGCACGAAGCTCTAACTGGCTTATTAGGGTCACGTAACTGGCTTATTAGGGTCACGTAACTGGCTTATTAGGGTCACGTCTTAGTTGCAAATCAAGCATGGTGCCTTGGGCACCATGCAGATCCTAACTGGCGTGTTATAATCAATACTTGTCAAATGAATGAATGAATGGGTGATTGTCCCGGTGATACACAGTGGGGCGGGGGTGGGTGTGGGGACAGAGGAGGCAGTGAATGACAAGCCCACCCATGAAAACCCATAGGAACACGCTGCTCCATGAACTTACTACTTCCTCCTTTGAATCTGGCCTTTTCAGAACAATTCAACAATCTCACCTCTTGGCTTTCTAGTATCACAGATTTATTGTCTGCTTTCTTAAGTAAATATACCAATAAGCCAAATTCATTTTCACCTGGGGGAAGGATAAATTGTACAGGACCTAAAAATGGGGCCAGGAAATCTGTTCAGCCCCCTTCCTGCAATAGCAGCACAAATCTCAGTGTTGCCAAGTTAACAAAGTTGATCATGTGTATCTAATGATGGTATGTCATTATATACTAGGATATCCTACCACTGTAGCAATATTTACTATACCTGAATATAATGACACCATTACCTTATTGCTACAGAGGTACCAAGACTCAGGAGAGGCGTTTATGGCAACTCCTTTTATGATGCCCTTAATGTGCCATAAATCGGACTATAAGACTTAAAGTTCATCTTGACGTTTTCCTACTTCTAAAAAGCTTTTAGGCTATGGTGAATAAAGTGCCCTGTGCTTTTTTAATTTGATGGCTAACCTTTGAAGGAGATTCTAAAAGCCAAGAGATTATCATTGCTGTTCCCACCCACTGGATTCAGCAAACACACACTGGGTTCCTTGAATGTGATTGGTTGTGAGCTGGGTGCCAAGGATACAGCTGAATAAGCTAACAGGACCCTCTCATGAGCACTTCTAGTCTAGGAATCCTAACTGAACATTGGGTAAACAATGCTGTGAAGAGAGACATGAGCTGTGATAAATGCATGTACAGTGTACAGTGAGACCCAAAGGAAACCATCATCAATTCTGCCTAGAAGATTGAGGAAAGGTTTCACGGAAGGCATGAAATTGAACCAAGCCTTGAGTAATGTTGGTACCAAGGTAGCTTAACCCCCTTACAGTGAAGTGGTATTTTTTTTAACTTGAGTGATAAAACGACAGCAAAAGGAATGGTTTGGCCTCTCGGAGTTGACTTACAGTATTTTTTATTCCAGTGATATTCTGAAACGCACATACATAAAACTAGGTATAAAATCCTCATGCTCTTATTCTAAAATCAAAACAAATTTACAAAATCAGTAAGATCAAAGTGATAATATCAATGGACTCCCAGTTAGCCACCTTTCAGTTAATGTAAGGGATGATGTTATTTTCCTGAAACCGAACTGGTGATGTTGTTGATGCTGTATCTTCTGTTTCTCTGGCTTATCAAACTAATCTGTACAAAGTAATATACTTAAACATACAACAGGACAAAAGAGCTTAAGATGTAACACTGCAGTTGTCTTCCTTTGAAGAAACCACTGTTTCTGATTTTGTCTGGTAGATACTGCTGTATTTCTCAATTTGCTTATGCCGATATTTTGTATGTATCAACCTTAAGCATTTTGTACCGATTTACTGATTTTTAGATGTAGACTTCACACTCTTATCAACTACTCACTTCCCCTCTAAATTCTACCCAATCGTGTGACAAGTGTCCTACGAATGCTCAAAGCATTTTAAATTTCCATGTCTGGAGCTATCAAACACAAGCTCTTTTTCTTCTCTCTCATTTTATTAGACAAAGACAGTCCTACCCCAAAACCTTACTTCAATGTCCCCTCTTTCCATTTTATCTCCCAACTCGTGTCAGCTATCCCTTTCCTTGCATGGTAATATTTATATCCTAAATTACAACCACAGTTAAGTTACCTGTGATTTGCCCACAGATTGATCCTAAAGGTTAAAAACCTGTAAGCTTTGTTAACATTGGTTTGACCAAATGTTATACACTTTAGAACAAAATGATTCTCTCCAGAGGCAGGCTGTTGAAATCCCAGCTCTGCTGGTATCACCTATGCAAACTTGAGTGAACAACCTCATTGTGCCTCGTTACTTCATCTAAAAAAAAAATAAAATAAAATAAAAATAAATAAATAAATAAATAAATAAATAAATAAAAATAAAATAGGAGATAATAATTTTACCTACCTCATAGGGTTGCTGTAGTTCAGTGAATTGGTGCATGTAAAAAATATAGTGCGTATACATAATAACTACTCAATAAATACTAGCTTCTATTACATTTCCTTCCTACGACTTTCAGAGGAGAATGTCCCCAGTGTCAGGTTCAAATTGATTATCTTCTTTATATATTTGGCCAATAGCATTTTCCTTCTTCTATTTCATCTCCAAATCATTCCTTTTGTCTGTTTTGCTCATCCCCTTTCTCTGGACACTTTCTCCTGGGATACCTGTGTCCCCGTGTATCCCTGCTCCTTAGGCTGAGCTGGGTGTTCTTTAAGTCAGCTCACATCTTTGTTAGCTTCAGCTTCCCTTCCCCAACAGCATGGGACTCTTTTTCATATCTCTGCTTTTTGAGCCCCCCCCCCCATGTCCTCTGTTGCTTTGTCTTCTGAGTTCCTGGGTTTATCATTTTCTCCATCTAATACAGACATCTTCATCCCTAACCAAATCTGGCATGTGAAATCACACAAGCAATTTGGCCAGCAGTCATAATTCTTAGTTTCTAAAAATTTTATATAGTTGGTTCTATTGCATCATTTTTTAAAGATTTTATTTATTTATTTGAGAGAGAATGAGAGAGAGATCATGAGAGGAGAGAGGTCATCGGCAGAAGCAGACTCCCTGACGAGCAGGGAGCCCAATGTGGGACTTGATCCCGGGACTCCAGGATCATGACCTGAGCCGAAGACAGTTGCTTAACCAACTGAGCCACCCAGATGCCCTATTTTGTCATTTTTTAAAAATAAAATGTATTCTCAAGTAACTTCTTAAGAAAAAATGCAGGGGGTGCCAAACTTTCTCAAAGTTTTTATTCTGTCTTCACATGATTTTTATATATTCTCCTTGGAATTTTAGGTTAAAATCATCTTCCTTTAGAACTTTGAAATTCTGGGGCGCCTGGGTGGCTCAGTCAGTTAAGCATCCAACTCCTGGTTTCAGAGCAGGTCATGATCTCAGGATTGTGAGATGGAGTCCCACGTAGGGTTCCATGCTCAGCACAGTCTGCTTGAGATTCTCTCTGTCCCTTTCTGCCTCCCCCCAACTCTCTTTCTAAAATAAATACAATCTTGTTTAAATCAAACAACTTTGAGATTCTTCCTTTGACAGCACTTAGTTGAGTGATCGTGTGTCCCAGTGTGCTTCTGATAGTCATGGTTTATATCTGCTATCCCAAGTGGGACATCCTGAGTTGGACAATAAATTACATGGTCCTTGTAGCTCTCAGCATTGGTAGTGTTGATGAATAAAAAGAGTCATTTAATTATTGTTCCATTCTAGGTAACATATTTTTTTCTTGAAAGTATATAGACTTTTATTTTTATCTTCAATGTTCTAAAAAAAAAAATCATGGGATGTGTAGGTATTTTTTTTTTTATTTTATTGTGATGGCTACTCAGTTCTCCCTTTCAATTTGAAGTTATTTTATTATTCAGCTATAGAAAATTATATTTCTGGGGTACTTGGGTGGCTCAGTCAGTTAAGCATCTGCCTTCGGCTCAGGTCATGATCTCCAGGTGCTGGGATCGAGCCCCACGTCAGGCTCCCAGCTCAGTGGGGAGACTGCTTCTCCCTCTCTCTCTGCTCCTCCCTCTCTTCCCGCTTATACTCCTTCTGTTTCTCTCTTTCTTGCTCAAATGAATAAATAAAAATATTTTTAAAAAGAAAATTGTATTTCCTAATTTTGTGGAAAACTTCCTATTCTCAATTTTCTCTTACCTCGTTTTCTTTAATTCTTAAGTCTCTAGTTTAGGAGACTGAGAGGGTATTTGAGCCACTTACCAAAACAATAAATACGTTCAGTATTTACATACATACATACAAGCAGATACAGTGAAGAAGTCAATTTTGGAAAATGCTTTGCTGGTGGGACATCTAGGTAGAGATCAAGATTATACATGCTCTAGTCAGAATGGTTTCCTCTCCCTTTGTCTATTATTCTCTAAGAATGAGGAATATGTCTTTGTTTGAAGTATCATTGGGGGGAAAACATTCACGTGGGAAATCTGGGGGCAGAAGTATATATTTTTTAAAGATTTTATTTATTTATTTGACAGACAGAGATCACAAGTAGGCAGAGAGGCAGGCAGAGAGAGAGGGGGAAGCAGGCTTCCCGCTGAGCAGAGAGCCCGATGCGGGACTCGATCCCAGGACCCTGAGATCATGACCTGAGCCGAAGGCAGAGGCTTCAACCCACTGAGCCACCCAGCTGCCCCAGGGGGAAAAGTATATTTACCAAAAACTCCATCTGTCCAAATATGGTTTTTCAATTATGCCAAAGGTTTCAATGCAACTCAACATTTTCCCACTCCCTGAAAGAGCCAAACAATAACATTCAGAATCAACGGGGAAGAATTGATGTGGATTCCAAAGGCATAAAACTGGCAGCCAAGGAAGTAGAACTGAACAAGACGTTTAAAAATCATGTCTCTTATTGCATGGAGCGCTGGGTGTGGTGCATAAACAATGAGTTCTCCAACACTGAAAAGAAATTTAAAAATCCTGTCTCTTCTATCCTTTTCTTTTCTTTCTCTAGTTCCTTCCTATTTAATCACATATTAACAAAACATTTCAGCTCTCATATTCCAGGGTAAGTTTTAAGGCTTGCAGTACGATATAAAAACACTCCAAGGTCATAAGACATTTCCAGTTGATTATGCCACTTGAAATAGAGAAGAGGCTTGAGAAAATGAAATATTAAAAGGCTTCTCCTGAAACTTTTCCTGGAACCCTATGGCTGTCACTGAACAAAATGTTCCCTTTTACTACAGGAAATCGGGAGCCTTGGGGACCCCAGCAGATTTCATTTAAGCATTTAGCCCACAGACATTTTAAGATGGTTCCTGAGGGATTCTCCTTAGTTCCTTCCCACTGTTATTTCCTTGACACAGTGTTGGCAGACATATATGCTAGAGAGTTTAAGCAGGCTTCAATCTGGCCAAGAAACACGTGGGTATTAGCAAGCCCTACAGAATGGGCCGATTCAAGAGACCACTGAGAGTTGGAACTGCTGACCCATAGGAAAGATTTAGAAGTCAAAACTGTTCCTGGAGAAGATATGCTCTCCCTTGTGTTACGGAAAAATGAGTTATTATAGATCTATATAGGTCAGAAATATTGTGGTGAACACTATGATGGACTTCCCAGATGTCCCCTCAGGAATGGAGGACTTTTATTTCCAGATTCTCAGAGCTCTCTGCAAGGGACTATGTCAGCTAATCTAAGAGACTGCACCGAGCTCACACTCCCTTTTCAGGGCAACTTCATCCAATGATGAATAATGCAGGAGGCATAAAGGCCTATATTCTGGGACATGCCTGGTCAAGTCTGAAGGGCCATCTCAGTTCTAATGTTCCCCAAGGGATGGGCTAACCCCTTTGTCTAGAGTGCATCCCAGTTCAATTTCTCTCTAGCTCAATCCTGCTTCCTTTCCTTCCCTGTAGGTGCTGATCCCCAACACTCCCTAGTAAATGCCTCAGCCCTTAACTCCAAGTACCATCCTAGACCATTTGCCCAGGGAACCCTGCTTGTACTAAATGAGGAGAGCCTAAGGGCAAGCACCTTGCTGAAAGGCATCCTGATGCCTCCAAATCAACGGAAGCAATTTCTAGATGCTTGTGTGCTGTTGCAAAGGTTATACAGCACTTTCATCTTATTAGAGTGTCAAATCTACCCTATGACTTAGGGATGATTTTATCTCCATTTTACAAATCAGAAGCATGAATCTCAGAGAAGTTAAGTGACTGCCGCATGGCTCAATTCATAAACCATTGGTGAGAATCCTAATGATGGGTGGTATAAAAGGCGGCCTTAAGGTTGGAAGCTAAGTTTGACTGGTATCTCCTGTATTAGTTTTCCATTGCTGCCATAACAAACCATCGCAAACCCAGTGTCTTAAGACAGCACAAATGTATCATCTCACAGTTCTGTAGGTCAGAAATCCTGGTAAGTTTAGTTGGTTCCCTGGCTTCGTATTTGACAAGGGCAAAACAAAAGTGTTGACTCGACTGGGTTCTTGTTGTAAGACCCTAGGAAAAGTTTGTTTTCAAGCTCATTCAAGTTACTGGCCCAATCCAGTTCCTTATGGTTGTAGGACTGAAGTCCTAATTTCCTTGTCAGCTATCAGTAAGGGATTGGCCTTTGCTCCTAGGGGCTGCCCACATTTTTTCTTATGCTTTCTGTATACCCTCCAACCCCAGCACCAGCAGGTCATGTCCTTCTCATGCCTTGAATCTCTACAACTTTGTTTCTGCTGCATCTCTCTGAATGTGTCTTCTGCCATCCTCTTCTGTTGCATTTCTCTTCTGATTTGGGCCAGAGAAATTTCTTTGCTTATAAAGGCTCATGTGTTTAGACTGAGTAATCCAATCTAAGTAATCCAGGTTAATCTCCCCATTTTAAGGTTCAATAACCAGAACTACATTGGCAAAATCCCTTCACTATGATGTCTAGATTAGTGTTTGATTGAACAACTAAGGGATTGGAATCTTGAGGAGACAGCTTTGGAATTTCATCTACCACATTTAGGACTTACATATCTAAAACAGATGGCATACTCAGGGCCCAGGGAGTAGGCTGTTGTCTGATACACTTGAACTTGCTTAATTTTGATCACTGCTTCTGAGAGGTTGAACACTACAGAAATGAGCACTAAGAAAACCAACAAGATTACCCAGTATTCTTTACACTCAGTCCCCATCTCCTCGACTACTCTCTGGTCCAAATATCACTGATAGTTCTTTACGGGCAGTGTCTCCCAAATGTTCCTAATGATAGTATTCACCTATTTCCTAGGACTCTCCCTTCTGGGTCCTGATTCAGTGAATCTGGAATGGGGGCCCCAGAAATTCATATTTAAGAAGTACCTTAAGAAGTATACGTCAACCTATCCTAAGGAATAATGAAGATACATTGCCTTGAGACTTAGGCCCTTCACTACCACCAGGCATTTTGCATTTGCTGTTTGCTCTGCCTGGGTTACTCCTCCTCCTGCTTTTCGTGGGTCCAGCTCCTCCCCATCCCTCAGGCTTTAGTTGTCTGTCATGTTCTCTTCTCAAAAAGGATCTCAAAATACCAGCCTGTCTACTTGAGATTGGTTCTTCTGTCTAGTTCTATTTCAGCCCCTCACAGTTTCATTTCCTGTACCATGCTGATCATAATCTGCACATATTTTATTAAAGAATTTCCTTGTTTCTTATCTATCTCCCAAACTAGCATGTAATATTGAACAAGGCAAGGACCATCTTGCAATTTATTGCTTATACTGAGCACACTGCTTGATATTCACAAAGTGTTCACTGAATAAATGAGTGAATAAATGAATGAAGGGCAGCAAACTCATAAGCAGAGTATCACACTCCAATGAAAGCCAAAGTCCCCTAGGGCAAAACCTAGAAGCTCAACTGGTGATCTCCCCATTTTCTCAGTAAGAATATGTGGGGGGAAATGAAGGGTTTTTTTTTCTAATTTGAGTAAACAAACTTTAGAGATATGGATGCAATAGTCACCCAATATATGTGTAACCTCAGTATTTCAAATATTAATGAAGACAGAAACCATTATGTCTCATCAGTACTTATTACTCTCTCTCCCTAAAACAGTCATTATCACAGTTCTCTACTTAAATATGTACCCAAATGTGTATAGACTTTCACAACTGTTGGTAGATAATCTAAAGTGTAAGCTAAAAATTAATTCAGGTGTGCCTCAATTGGTTACTGTAAGTGCTATGTCTAAGTCCTATCCATTGGGGATCCAAAGCACCCCTAAAACTGATTTTGCTTGTATATACTTCAGATTGTATATACTTCTGTGTGCCCCAGGAGGCTGACTTCTATGGACTGCATCACTCAGACCTCTGTAACCTCTGGCTTCTGGTCAGGTTTAGCTAATGGGGATCACCTGGAGAGTAATCAGAGCACAGGAGATTAAAAAAAAAAAAGGCCAAAATAATTATTCCTGCGGCTTTCTCCTAGTTCCATATCATTCTTCTGTGATAACAATTCCTATGGCAGAAGGAGGGGGGTACCCCAGCATCCCTCAACTCTACCATTTCCTCTAAATAATTTCTTCACTAAAAAGATATGTTTGTAACTCCCAACTAAATGTACTGCTTTATTCTGGGACTCTGACCTATTACTCATTTTCCTTAGCCCAACTTCCCAGTTCATTTGTTTGATTACAAGAGGGGGCATTGCCAGGCTATCTTCAGCTCCTGGCCATTATATATGACCATTCAGGATGCTAAGCAAAATTTCTTGTCTTCATCCTTCCAATGTTTTAAAAGACTGAGAAAGGCAAAAGCGTTCACAATTTGATAGGGATTCTCTTCCCTGCTTAGCAGAAATTAGATCTAAGACTTTAAAGCTAATTTGAATTTTTTTAAACGATGAAGCCGACCTTGAGTACTTATATTTGAAAGCTTAATTGTTCAGCTTTAGAGCATTTTCATTGATTTGTGAATGAAAATAAATCATTTGAGTGGACTATTTTGCTTATAAAGTGCTTCATTTGGCTGTATTTCAAGAAATGCAACATGGCAAACAATACTTGTAATATGAATGGTTCAGAAAACAAACAGATAAAGAGCTAATAAAATTTCCATTCTTTGATTCACTATGAATGTGTCCTAGCACTTGAACAAAGCTCATCTAATGAGTATTTACCATTTTGCCTAATTGCGAAGGGACCACTTTCTACAAACAAGTTATAAAATACCCTAGGCCCTGCCACTGAATTTTTATACAGGTAAATGAGATATTGCATGGAAAATGCTTTGGATCTTGGGTGGAAAGGAGACACTGGTGTGGAAACAGTGGACTGGGATATATTCTCACTATGACATGTCCTAGAAATAAAACGTTCAAGAAGTTACTTCATCTATTCATTCTTTGGATTTCTCATCGTTTAATCAATAGTAATAAAACCTTCCAACTTCATAAAAAATGAGCAAATATATTAGTTTGTGTTCCCTACAAAACAGAGCCTAAGACAAGGACTGGAGAGCAGATGGTTTACTTGGGAGGTAGTTCTATAAAGCAGGAATGAGGGAATAGGAAGAATGAAAAAAATACAATAAAAAGACTTCATGAATGACCTTGTTACCACCATGAATAACTCGAACTCACACCCACTGGGCATTCTCTAAGCATCCATGTAGAGTCTCAGAATTGTTTCTCTAAAGGAAGCAGAGGGCAGTGACTAATGCATTTATCCAGAGACTCCTCACTGTTGAAGGTTGCCACCAGATATTAACTCCCTAGCACCTCTAGTTGTGCCTTCCAGAGGTTAACAGAATCTCTGGGGCAGGTAGGAAGAAAAAAAAAAAAAAAAAAAAAGCAATGCTTGAGGTCTGAGGCTTTTAAGGTACGTGGAACTGTCCACCTCAGAGGTGCTGAAACTAGAAGGTTACGACATGGGGGAAAAAGGTGTCTGTTACAGGAAATATACTTTAAATGCTTTTTGTTCATAGCCTGAACTAAGGCAGTTGTAGTGGGGGTGGGGAGGAAGATTTCAAGAGACATCTGAGACAGAAATGACAAGGCTCATGACTAACCAAACAGAAAACTCCAGAATGAACTTGATACTTCTAGCATGAAAGGCTAGATAGATAACCGAGTTGATCACTAAGGTAAGAATATGGTGCTAGGTCAGTTTTGTTGAAGAAAAATGACGAGATCTGTATGAGGCATAAGGAATCTGTATTGAGGATAAGCAATCCATTCACTTTCCAGTTTCCACAATGTTAAGAAAGGCAAATATTTTATCATTATAATGTGATTCTAGAACTCTAATTCCCTTGTGGCAATGGCATTCTCAACCTAGGACAGTAAGTGGGAAATTAGTGCAGCTTCCTTTTCTGTTAACAAACAGTAAGATAAATCAATGAGTAGGTTTCATATTAAGTGATGCTGGGGTTGGGAGTATTTAGTTCTCTCCATGTCTGATATTTCAATATGCAGGGATATCCATTAGTGTTGTCCTTCTGGCCTCTCCATCTGAGAATGATTTCTCAGCCCACCCTTTTATCAGAGACTTGTGGTTTTCCAGGGACACTGGTCACTTGATACAGTAAATCTGATTGATTCTGGAAATCCAGTTGTCCATAAATATAAACCACATTCTCCAATATCCTAAATATTGGTCTTTCCCTGTGAGTTTAGAGCCCAGAGAGTAAAAAAGGATGTTAATAGGACTCCTTGAACACCTACAAATGAAGGCCATTTAACCAGAAAGAACCTCCAAAGTCCTGCCCAGAAATTGCAGTTTATTCCAGAAAGGTCTTTGCAGTAAATAGAGACTTAATGATTACTTAGGAATATGCTAGGTTTCAGAAATGAATCAAGAGCACACATTTCCAGGAATTTAACAGCAGGCTAAGCCAGAAATCTAAACAGAGCTTTAACTTTGATTGCCCCAACTGATTAAATATACAATTATATATGTAATCAGAGTGCACAGATAGAATACACTGAAATATTGGAAATATAAAGGGATAGGAAAAAAGGAAATATTTCCTTTCAGAAGAGAACATCTTTATAGGACATACTGATCCAATTTACCAGAAGGGACAGCATTTTCTGGCTATTTCTCTTTTGGGGTCAGACAGCCAATTTTCCCTGTTACCAAGCATCTTGGCAGAATTAATATCTCTTTGTGCTTGAAAGGGCCTTAGAAAATTAATTTAGCTCCCTTATTTTCTGTTCCCTCTAAACCAGAGTGGACAAAGTTTTGTTTTGTTTTGTTTTGTTTTGTTTTTATAAAGGGCAAGTCAATACTTTGGCTGCCACAGTGTCTCAGTCACAGTAATTCAAGGTTGCCGTCGTAACACTGGAGGCAGCCATAGACAATGTGTAAGTTTTCTTTGCACACAGCCACACCTGTTCACACTGAACCAGGTCCTATTAAAATGCAGTCAGGGACCAGTGCCCATCTAAAACAAGTGATTCTCAAGAGTCCACAATGAGATAGGTACAGAAACTTACAATAAGCATTTAGAAACTTGCACTGACATTATTGTCAACAGCCAAGCACATGATTTTTGTAGTAACTCATTCTTGCTGTATTTCACAAAACCATCAGGCAATGATGAATTAGAAATACATTGCTGATGCTTCAGCCATACGGTTGGACAAGCAAGACTCTAAATTCCAAGCTCATCCTCATTTTCCAGACAGGCAGTGAGACTCCAAGAATGGAGCTTTTCAGTGTCACCCAGCCAGATAGGGGAAGAGCCAAAATAGGAACCAGGTTTCCTGACTCCTAGTCCAGTGATGTTCCCCCATCTGGTACAAATGTCACAAAAATACTCCGTATGGTACAAAGTCTACGTTAATGACTTTATGCCTTAACATCTTTTCACAAGGCCACAGCTATAGCTCTGAGCCCTTTGACTGCTCAAAAGGTTCGATGATCACATGCCAAATGATTTTCTGTCAAGGCAGAGAATAAAACCGTTCAGCTTCTGAACTTCTCACTCTGTGTCTAATGCTACCTGGGTTCAGGCTATTGCTCCAAGCCAGTCTGCCTCTCTCAGTTATTTAATTAAGATTCTTTAACTTCCAGGCCAAACATCTGTGAGAAAATACAAATTAATTCTAGGATCTCTTTCCACCCCCACTCATGTATCTCAATGGAACAAAAAGCCACGGTATTCCCAATATTCTGCCCTCTTCTATTCCCTACCATCCACCTCGGTGATTTTCAACCCTCACTTATATAAGGAAAAAAATAGCTATTTATGTATGCAAAGACAGTCTGGATAGCTATTAACAATACAGTGAGTAATGAGGGGCAAGTGCAAGGTCAGTGGAAGATGGAGAAGCTGACATAATTTGTGGAGGGCCCTTTAAGGCCTACAAATCTAAATGATGCCAAAGATTCATTGACCATGGTAGCAACAGCAGCTTAAAGAATGGTTACTTAAAAATGAATGAAAAATATTGATTCAGAAATGAAAAAGATGATGACTCCTGCTAACATGATTCAGCTTGCAGGGTAAAACGGCCACACCGTGGTAGGTCAAGGATCAGTTTTAGAAACAGCTGCTTGAATTTTATTTAGAGGACATTAAATGCCTAAGAGTCTCAATTTCAGATTCCACTGATTTATCGTCATCAGTGAATGATTTGAGACTTGGGCCAAAGTTTGCTTCTGTTGAATAAACTCCACATATATTGGAGACAGTTAGTATCACACACTTAAAATGGACTTGATTCATACTGATAGACTTACTTCTAGTTTTATACCATTTTTCTCTGTTTCTTAAATAGAACCATCAAGAGGCTTTGCTAGGTGACATGATGAACTTATTTTACTTCTAAATATCCTCGTGAAACAAAAGGCATTTATTTTAAAATGTCATCTAGTTCATATGTTTACATGGTTGTGATGATCCAGACTGGTGTCAACTAGGACTTCTAGAATCATTGTATTGTTGCTCTATCTAGGGAAACGAAATCATCCAGGCTTACATTCACTGAAAAATTGTCACTGAGAGGGACACCTGGGTGGCTCAGTCAGTTAAACTTAAGCATCTGCCTTTGGCTCAGGTCATGATCTCAGGGTCCTGGGATTGAGTAGTATTGGGCTGCCTGCTCAGTGGGGAGCCTGCTTCTCCCTCTTCCTCTGCCCCTCCTCCCTGCTTTTGAGCACTCATGTTCTCGCTCTCTCAAATAAATAAAAATCTTTTAAAAAAATTCTCTCCAACAGGGAATGTAAAATGCATTGTCTATATGGAAAACAATATGGAGATAGTACATAGAAGTGGAATAATATACTATTTGTCTTTTTGTAACCGGCTTATTTCACTTAGTATAATATCCTCAACGTTCATCCATGTTGCCTGTAACAAGACCTCTTTCTTTTTTTTAAGCCTGAACAGTATTCCATTTGATGTATGTAAAGTAGTCAAACTCACAGAAAGGAGCACGGTGGTTGCCAGGGGTTGGGAGAAGAGGGAAATGGGGAGTTGCTTTTTGATGGGTATAGTTTCAATCATAGGAGATTGAAAAGATCTAGGGATCTGTTGCACAACAATGTCAATATAGTCAACACTGAACTACACACTTAGAAACTGTTAAGTTGGTAAAATGTGTGTTTTATCACCATTTTTTAAATTAATTTTTAAAATATTCACTAACCTTTACGTGTGTCACCATGAATGAAGAGGCAGTGCTATAATGAGAAGACCGCAGGGACTCTGGCATCGGTAGTCCAAGGTTCAAATTCAAATTCAGCCCTGCCATTTACCAGCTCTTTTGTGTCCGTCAAGTTAAGGTTCTAAGCTTCAGTTCCCTCATCTAGGATATACTCACCTTGTGAGACCATTAATCAGATTAAAAGTAATCATGAATATAAAGCTTCTTTGTAGGTTCAAAAAACAACAGCAGTAATGATGACAATGGTGTTGGTCGCAAAGCGGTAGACAGAGGGAAAAGAATAAAAGAGGAATGTCCAGACCTAAGAGCCTTTTAGTGATATTTAGGTTTTTCTCTGATCTGTTTCTATCTAGACAGTAGAGAAACCCCTCCACTTTTTTTTGAGATGCTGTAGCAAGCCAGCATAAGTGGCAAATTTGTCCCTTATTTCGTAACAGGCTCATTTAAATGATGAGCCCACAACCTCTTATTCTAAACTCTTCATTTCCCAGAAGCAAAGTATATTCTCAAATAATAACCTGCACCTGACTGCCCCTAATTTTATAGGCATTGGCTGTGAAAGAGATAGTCTGTTTTCAAAAGCCAGGAGACACTCTATACCACACATCACCCGCTCCATCCTTGGATAAATTTATCTTCATGTTCATACGTGGTAGCTGTCATGCAACCTCTGTGTTTTACAACTGGCAAGTCACAAATTATAATGCCATGTGGTGGAGTTACGCCAGCATTTTTCTCCAGGGTAGATTATTTTTAAGGCCTTCTTTTTGAAATTTTCATCTTTGAAATTTTGAAATCCATGTAACTTGTCATGGAATTATCATGGGTTGGGCTCTGGAGAATTTTTAATACAATGTACTGGGTTCTCATGGAATTAGAAGGAGTAGAAAGTAAAAATGGTCAGATGGCTAAAGAGTGGTTGGGTGTTTTTGTTTTTTTTTTTTTCCACCTTAAGTGACCAATAAAAACAAAATCTTTTTTTTTTTTTTTTTTTTTTTTTTTTTTTTTGAGAAGGAGAGAGAGAGAAAAAAAGAGCATGCTCAGGGGCTGTATGGGGAGAGGAAGAGAGAGAATCTTAAGCAGGCTCCACGCCCAGTGTGGAGCCTAATGTTGGGCTCAATCTCAGGACCCCTGAGATCATGACCTGAGCCAAAATCAAGAGTCGGATGCTTAACCGACTGAGCCACCCAGGCACCCTATTAAAAACAAAGTTCTTAAACAGGTTGAAGATTTTGATTATCTAGGCCAGGGGCTGGCTAACTGTTTCTGTAAAGAACCAGACAGCAAATGTTTAAGGCTTGCAGGTTACTATGTTTCTGTCACAATTATTCAACTCTGCTGTTGTTGCGTGAAAACGGTCAGAGACAATAAATAAATAGATTAGTGTGATTGTATTTATGGGCACTTCACTTATGGACACTGAAATGTGAATTTCAAATAATTTTCACTTGTCATGAAATAATCTTTTGATTTTTTTTCAACCATTTATAAAGGTAAAAAAATCAATCTTAGCCCACAGGCTGTACAAAAATAGGCCACAGGCCAGATCCAACCTGCAAACTATAGTTTGCTGACCCCTCATCTAGGTAAATTGTCCTTTGGAATGCTGTCAATACCAAGAGGTGTCCTAAATGTCCACAAAATAAAATCCAAACATCTTAGTCTAATGTACCAAGCCTTTCATTATCTGACCCAAATCTCTTCTCCCACTACCATGCTCTCTGGCCATCTTCCATCTAAGTCTATCTGGTTTTTCATTATTCCAGAATATACCATGGACCATCATATCACCACGCCTGTTCTTTCCCTGCTAATTCTACATAGTAAAAACTCATTCACGTCTTCATGTATGGCTCCCATATCATGTTCTCCATGAAAAATTCCTTGATGTATTCCTTCCCCTAGTGAGAATAAATCCTTCATGTCCTTCAGGTTCATGCGTGCCTTTTGTATGTACCTCACCTGTGACATGTGTTAGTGTCCTGTATCATGATATCTTTGTCTATATTCTAACCAGATG
This sequence comes from Mustela nigripes, assembly GCF_022355385.1. Lineage (NCBI taxonomy): Eukaryota > Metazoa > Chordata > Mammalia > Carnivora > Mustelidae > Mustela > Mustela nigripes. The sequence continues at coordinate 113,052,358 of NC_081575.1, read as the reverse complement.
GTCATCTTTGTGGGGAAAGAAAATGTATATTATTTATGGCTATATATCCCTTCAGAACCATTTCTTAACATATTGCCTTCTATGTAGATGTTCGATAAATACTTGTTAATGAATGGGTTTCCTAACATATACGGACGCATGATCAGAGCTACTCTAAAATATGTTAACGCACCTCTATCCTTATTCTCCTTAAGCCCTGATGGGGAGAAGATCAGAAGAAGAGCTTTCCCCTGAAAAGGAGACCACACCTGAAGAGCTACCAAACATTTGGAACAACTTGTCATCTGAGCCCTTATGGTGGCAGCAAGTACGCCAAGCTTGCAGGACTTCTGCGATACGAGTCACGTCACAAGGGAGTATTTCCTAGAAAGTAGAGCTTTAGGGAACCTTATAAATCACCTAATCCCACAAATCCTTGTGAAATGAGGTAGAGCTTAGAAAGAAGACTGAACCCACTAGCTTCACCCCCCAGGACATAACTCTGAGCCAGAGCTTATTCAATTCCACTTTGTTGAAAATACATTTTCATTGCTTACAGGTAAATATCTAGAAGTAGAATTGCTAAGACAAAAGTAGGTGTGTGTTGGGGAGGAGGGGGTTGTATTATTTTGTTTGAAAGAGAGTGAGAGCATGTGCATGGTAGGGGGGAGGCAGAGGGAGAAGGAGAATCTTAAGTGGCTCCATGCCCAGCACAGAGCCTGATGCAGGGATCAATCTCACAACCCTGAGATCCTGACCTGAATGGAAATCAAGAGTTGGACGCTTAACCTACTGAGCCACCCAGGCACCCCAGTGGGTGTTTAACTGTATAAAAAAAAAATTAACCGGGGCGCCTGGGTGGCTCAGTGGGTTAAGCCGCTGCCTTCGGCTCAGGTCATGATCTCAGAGTCCTGGGATCGAGTCCCGCATCAGGCTCTCTGCTCAGCGGAGAGCCTGCTTCCCTCTCTCTCTCTCTGCCTGCGTCTCCATCTACTTGTGATTTCTCTCTGTAAAATAAATAAATAAAATCTTAAAAAAAAAAAAAAAAAACTAAACTGTTTTCCCAAGCATCTGTACCATTTCACATTTCCACCAGTAATGTATGAGGGAATTCAACCTCTGCACCCTTGCCACACACGGTCTGGTGATTGTTTTTACCATTAGCCTTTCTGGTGGGTAGTGGTATTCCCTAGAGCCATAGCAGAGGTCCCAGGGAGCATCTCACACATTTGCATTTAATCTGAATTTTCCTGTTGACTAATGATGTTGAAGACTTTCATGTGATTATTGACTGCTCATACAGTATCCTTAGAAAAGTGTCTGCTTAAGTCTTTTGCCCACTTTTTATTGAGCTCTGTCTTTTTATTGGGCTATAGGGGTTCTGGAGCCTGCCATATTTTAAAAAGAGCCTTGCAAATAGTTTTTAGAACATTTGACCAGAATAAATGTATTTTGGCTCACGGTATTTTATTAACGCCTCACCCACATACACAATTTACACCCCACATCATATTCCTAAGCAGTGATACAACATATATTTCTTTGCTCACTAAACTGACTCATACTTTCAACTTGCAGCTGAAACACTCAATTTCTGCCACAGAGTCCTACAAAAAAACGCCTCAATATTCCAATCCAATATATGAAAGTAGATGTGAACTATATTGAATTTCTCATATTGTCATCAGGCCTGTTGACCAAAAGCTATTTGATTTGCAAAGCCCTTCCTGGGTAGATGGGTCAGTGTTTATTTTCATGGATTTTGCTGTTCTAAATCAAATCAACCAACAGGCCTTTATTGAGTGCTCTAAGTCATCTCTGTAAGGCATTTCATGCATTACATATTAAATTCCAGTTCACAAATTCAATTCCTCTTTTTTGACCCAAGTTTTATTTGTGTTCTTTTGACAGCCTGTATTAAGCCTTTTCATCATTTTTAGCAGCCAGATGTCCAAATGGGAAAGCAAATTATTTCCCTGAAATTTGACATCATCATAATTCCAATATGAGTAACAACAATAATAATAACACTAATAAAACCCCAAATTTTTGTAATAATTCATACCAGGTACATACAACTCAACTACACCTTACTACCACTCCATAGGGTAGAAATTACCTTTCTGTTTTCACTGGTAACTGAAATTGTTTCAGGAAGTAAAGAAACTCATCTGAGGTTATGCATGTTAGCTATTGACTAGGAAGGAGAAAATCTGAGCCCTTGTCTTATGAAAGAACCCACTGGCTTTTTCACATTGTGAGGAGTATTTTCCAAAGTGGCATCTATTCCAAAATTAGACATAAAATAGAAAATCTAATTCCTACTAAGTGCTGCTATAAATCTCGTAACTCGAGAATTTGGCTCCTTTTTCAGCCCGTGTCTACATATTTTAGTGACCTCTTCTCATTATTCAAAAAGAGAAGTCAAAGAATCAGAAGAGAACAAGGAAATTACAAATCAGTTGAAGTCACACCACACAGTTAATTTGGAACATTCAGACATCCTTCTGAATTGCTCACTCTCAATTTCCCCTCCACTTTGTCTCTCATGGTCTAAACACACACACACATACACACACACACACACACACACACTCACACACACCCCTAAGTGGAATTGTTGGGGTCATGCAGCTATATACCTTGATTACCAAAGGTCCTCCACCAGTCTTATCAGAAGTTCAAGGAGCACCTCACACGTGATGGGGAGCGCACTCCACTCCAGCATCCCTGTTACATGGCCAACCTGCTGCCACCCCTATTACAGAGGACTGTGTGCTGGGTCTTGGCTCTGCAGGGAACAGCCATCCTTGCTGGGTGACCACTGCAGCTTCCTACCTTTCCACAGTGGAATGCTATCATCCCATCACCATCCTCGTCACACTAGGCACATACCCTGTTCCAGATCTCTTATCAACATATCACAAACCAGCCTATGCCTTTTCCCAAGACTCTTCTGTAAAGCTGGTGATAATCAAGACACTACATCAAAAACTAATGATGTACTGTATGGTAACTAACATAACACAATAAAAAAAAAAGAAGAAGAATCATTTGATAGCAGTACCCAAAAGAAGACCCATCTATAGAGTCCCTCAGGACGGGGGTTCTCAGCCTTGCCCCCAGCCTCCACATGGCATAGGACACTTCCCACCACGAGGAGCATGTCTAATTTTGACCCTAGGTTCCAGAAACAAAAGAATTCCTTACTCCATCATAGTGGCCATCTCACCCATCCTCATTTAACAAGCCGAAATGAGCCTCTTCACAGGCTGATCACAAGGAAAACTGACATGCTATGTAGATACAGACACTTACTCCACTACAAAGATGTGTTCCAACCATATGGCCTCAACAGAAATCAGGGGACACGTACTAATGGAAAAGTCTATTCGGCATCAAGCATGAGAATATGAGCACATCCAGTGAGTGACCCTGGGCCCACTGGACATGTAAGGAACCCATCCCAAACTTGTCTGAAATCAGCTTCCTGGAATCAGCTTAAAAGCATCCTATCACAGCCAGCCTGCCCTCATCCCAACCAGAGAACTATACTCATGACCTGTCTCATTAGATAGATTCCCTCCTTTCTGCTCTGTATCTCACCCTTTTAATTTCTGTTCAGAGAGGCAGAGGGGTGCACTGAACTCACACCTGAGCAACATAGCTCTCCTTTCAGAGGCAAACAGCAAATTCAGTTACGGGACTACTCTGATTTTTTTTTTTAACCATTTATCACATAAGTTCAATTCCTAAAATTCCCATTACTCAGTCTTAAATAAAGCCACATGGAAGAACAAACAACTCAACAGCCCATTTCTGATTTGCTTCACCACACTTCTCAGCTTTCTTTTTCTCTGAGTTCTTTTAACGCTGAGTATTAAAAATTACATATATATATACACATACACACACATATATGTATCTACGTTATTTTACTTAAATGGAATCATACTACAAGTACTAATTATTCTCAGTAATGTGTCTTGAACACCTTTCCATATCAATAATTTATAACATTTTTTTCTAGAGGCTAAACAATTCTTCACTGCATTTATCTGCCATATTTTTAATCAGTTCCAATCAATGTATGTTGAGGCTGTAGATCAGGATTCTTGGACCACAAGTGATAAAAACAAATTCAAATTAATTATGCAAAATGGGGACGTTGCTGGATAATATAACTGAAAATGTAATGGGCAGATCAACAATGACTGGATCCTCAGGCTGAAATATCATGCAGGACTGATCTCTACTGATCTTCCACTGTACTCATCTCTGCTTCTCTTTGCCTTCTGGATTTATTATGTTTTCTCCCATGCCGCTAAGGAAGAAAAAAAAAGGTGGAGAGCCCTGACAGAGACACTTCCTAAGAACCTGAAGGCACAGGGGAAGGGAATTGCTCAGGGTAAGATCAGACTGTATTTAGCAGATGATATCAAATAATAATACCAAAAGCTGATAAAGAAAGCACTAGAAAACTATAGCTAAATCCCTTCAAATGTGATGTTAAAAATATTAAATATCCTAAAAAATCGACCAGTATGTGATTAGGACATCTTAACTAGTTTTCATTCTAGAAATTCAATAATTTTTTTCAATATTTTCAATAGTATCAGCAATTATAAATTACAATTACTATAGTGAAAGGTCAAAGAAAAAATACCTATCAGGTCAAGAAAGAAGAATAAAGAGGATAGAAAAAGGCCACTGACTTCTCATCTGAATCAGTCTCTTTCAAAACTTTTTTTTTTAAAGATTTTCTTTATTTATTTGACAGACAAAGATCACAAGTAGGCAGAGACACAGGCAGAGAGGAGGCAGAGAGGAGGAAGCAGGCCCCCTGCAGAGCAGAGAGCCCAATGCGGGGCTCGATCCAAGGACCCTGAGATCATGACCTGAGCTGAAGGCAGAGGATTAACCCATCACCCAGGTGCCCCAAAACTTTTGTTTTTAAGATCTTATTTATTTATTTGAGAGAGAGAGAGAAGGAGCACAAGAGTGGGAAGGGGCAGGTGGAGGGAAAGCAGACCCCCTGCGGAGGAGGGAAACTGATATGGACTGGATGCAGGGCTCAATGCCGGACTCAGTCCTGGGACTCAATCCTGGGACCCTAGGATAATGACCGGAGCAGAAGGCAACCACTCAACCAACTGAGTCATCCAGGCGTCCCTCAGTTTGGAACCCATGCACACTGTTGGTGGGAATGCAAAATGGTGCCACCACTATGGTAAACAACACAGAGGCTCCTCAAATAATAAAAAATAAAACATATTCAATAAAACAATTCAAAACATATTCAAAAGAACTGACATCAGGCTCTCAAAGAGATTGAATACTCCCATGTTCATTGTAGCACTATTTGTAATAGGATGTTTCTAACATGTAGAAACAACCTAAATGTCCATCAACAGGTGACTGGATACGAAAAATGTGATATGTACACACAAAAGAAAACTATTCAGCCTTTTTTAAGTAATTAATCCAGGAGGGGCGCCTGGTTGGCTCAGTCAGTGGAGCGTATGACTCCTGATCTTGAGAGTTGTAAATTTGAGCCCCACTTCAGGTGTACACATTATTTTTAAAAATAAAAAATAAAATGTAATTAAACAGGGAGGCCATTAGACAGAACTAGCACTAATGCTTTGATAGCCTACGTAAGCAGAATGAATCCAAAGCCAGAGTCAATTCCTATCAATGCCTCAAGGTTAAGAAATTAGAACTAGGGGCGCCGGTG
>NC_081575.1:113010553-113046242 GCF_022355385.1 Mustela nigripes | reverse complement strand
AAAAAAAAAAAAAAAAAAAAAAAAAAAAAAAGTGAAGAACCACCAGTTATAAACAGCCAAATAGGCTTTCCCAAATGAGGTAACCACTTAAGCTACAGCCAATCAAATAATCTCCTTGCTTGGGGTACCTGGCTAGCTCAGGAGGTAGAGCATATGACTCTTGATATTTGGGTTGTGAGCTCAGGCCCCACACTACGGGTACAGTTTACTTTAAAAAAATGTATACATTGGGACGCCTGGGTGGCTCAGTTGGTTAAGCAGCTGCCTTAGGCTCAGGTCATGATCCCAGCATCCTGGGATCGAGTCCCACATCGGGCTCCTTGCTCGGCAGAGAGTCTGCTTCTCCCTCTGCCTCTGCCTGCCTCTCTGTCTGCCTGTGCTCGCTCGCTCTCCCTCTCTCTGACAAATAAATAAAATCTTAAAAAAAAAGTATACAAATGCACATACACAAACACATACATATACACATACATATACATGTTTCACTTCTGCATCTGCTCTGTAAAAACGCTTCCCTTAGCTCCTATTACTGGAGCCACCCCCCCCCGAATAATTCCACTGCGACACTGCCCACTTCAAATCGATGTTTGCTCAAACAGCCTTCAAAAAGAAGGAAATTCTGCACCATGCTACATAATGAAAACATTATGTTAAGTGAAAAGAAGCCAGGTGTGGAAAGACAAGTACAGTGCAATTTCATTTATAGGAGGAATCTAAAACTGTCAATTTCATAATCTCAAAGACTGGAATGATGGTTGCCAGGAATTGAAGGGAATGGGGAGTTATTAATCAACAGACATAAAGTTTCAGTTAAGAGAGATGAAAAAGCTCTGGAGATCAGCTGCACACACGGTCTCTCTAGTCAACAATAGTGTACACTTACGTGTTAAGAGGACAGATGTCATGTTAAGTGTTCTTACTGCAATTAAAAAAAAAAAAAAAACTTTCCAGGAAAGCTGACCCAACAATTTCTGCTTACCTCTTAATGAGCCTCCCCCACCTTCAAGGAATGCTGAACAATTTGTAGTATTTGTAGTCTGGGCACATTGGTGTTACCAATTATCAGGGGCTTCTGATACTAAGAAAAGCAGGAATAGGCAAAGAGAGGCATCTGAACCTAATTTCTTTTTCCGTACTTGATCTGTCACACAGAGAGGTTATACTCTCTCACTATTATCCCATTTCTTGCAAAACTTGTTTTTGTCTTATTTCTTATTATGTGAATTAGGATATAATGGCTTCTGACAGATGCATCTTTGTTGTGGATTTTACCCTTCATTGTTTTAAAATGACCCTTTTGTCCTGCTAAATGGTCTTTAATCTCCAATGAAGTTCTATTTGCTTTGTATAAGCCTAATGTATTTCCCACATTCTTTTATTTTTAAATCATTTAATCTGATTGTTTGTATACATTTCTCTCTTACATTCAGCATATAATTGTATTATAGTTTTTTCTTGCACAGAACATGGACTTTTGCTTTTTAAACACCCATCTTGGAACTTTATCTTATTAAATGGAAAAGAGTTTATATAAGAAAACAAATGCTTGATTATAAATTTTCCATGGTATTTACTTTTTAAGTGCTTTTTGACATTTCCTTTTATTTTTTTCTTTTTTGCATGTAAGGACCTATTTAGCAAGAGGCTTCCATTAAGGTTAAACAATAACCTTGTTGTTTAACCCTTAAACTGTCCCTGCTCCCCTGCCCCCAGGGGATTTACTTAAAAACAAGTTCCGGAAACCAGCTCCAGGTAACAAAGCCCAGATACAAGGGTGGGTCAGGCCAGGTGGAGACATTCGATCAGTGGGGGGGGTGCATACTGTCTCCCTAGCTACCAAGGAGTACCGCCCCTCCCTTTGGGAGCCTTTTGGGTGCCAATTCTAACCAAGGTGTGATAGGCTAGGTCAAATGTCTACTATAGGGGCACCTGGGTGGCTCAGTGGGTTAAAGCCTCTGCCTTCAGCTCAGGTCATGATCTCAGGGTCCTGGGATCGAGCCCTGCATCGGGCTCTCTGCTCGGCAGGGAGCCTGCTTCCTCCTCTCTCTCTCTCTCTGCCTGCCTCTCTGCCTACTTGTGATCTCTGCCTGCCAAGTGAATAAATAAAGTCTTTAAAAAAAAATGTCTACTCGGGACGCCTGGGTGGCTCAGTTGGTTGGGCAGCTGCCTTCGGCTCAGGTCATGATCCCAGCGTCCTGGGATCGAGTCCCACATCGGGCTCCTTGCTCAGCAGGGAGCCTGCTTCTCCCTCTGCCTCTGCCTGCCATTCTGTCTGCCTGTGCTCGCTCTCTCCCCCTCTCTCTCTCTGATAAATAAATAAAATCTTAAAAAAAATGTCTACTATAGGGTAAACTGTAATTCAATTGGTCACCTAGCATCACTGTACGGCTTTCTCTGTGTGTTACTATATCAATGGCCACCCGTGCCTGGCCAGGCCGGAACGCATGGCCTTTGCCCTTAAAAGCTAGCCTGGGTGAAACAGAGAAGGGTCGCCCTCTCTGTAAGAGTCACGGAGGGCCGGTCAGTTTGATTCTTGATGCTTGGCACGAAATAAAGCTTTGCTTGACCTTTGCTTTATATCAGTCTCGCTCCTTTAATCACAGACCCATTTTGGGGGGTGCATAACATGCATAATTCTTTTGTTAGCTCTTAGTCCCTTTCTGGTAAGTTTATAGGTATAAATATTTTTTTTAATTATAATTTTAACAAACACACATCACCTGTATACAATATATTAATTTTTTAAATGTTAAATGGAAATGGAATGATATCTCCTAACAATTTTTTGGGAGATGAGGGAAAATTCTAACTCCCCTCACCCCCCAGTTGTGTGACTGCCTCTGTGATTTTTAACCCAATTACTCATATTAAAATTGTTTATGTCATTGTATCGAGAAAATTTAGACTCAGCTGCAAACTAGAGGACTTTAAAGGCTTAAACAAGTAATTCTCCTCAGTCACTCTCACTAAAGACCACTCACACCTCAGCTCTACCTTGGACTGGTCCTTAGAACCTTCTCTTGCCTTTAGACCTCTAGCACCAGCCTCACACGCAGGAGTAAGTCTTGGCTCCAAAGTCTTCTCAACTTGGACTAATTTTATTGTATTGGTCACTGTTCTCCAGACACTTGGTAAAGAGTTAGGGTCTTTTCCCAGTTTCCAAGTAAGGACTGGAGTTAAGATTTTCCTGTGTACATTTTGGTGGGTATTGATTGGAAGATGAAGGTATATGTGCCTGTTCCAATGAATATTCTAGAAATCATCCTCCATTTACTTTGTATAAAGTACTATATCATTATTGTTAAAAATCTGGAAAATACTCAAGTCATAAAGAAATAAATCAAGTTATTTTTATGTGTTAGTGTATTTCTTTCCAGTATTTCATTTGTGTGTATGGAAGTGTGAGGGAAAGAGTGGGGATAGAATGTTTTCTGCTTTTTGTTTTGTTTACAAAACTGTAACCCTTATAATATCTTCCCTTTTCACTTATTTCACTATAAACACTTCCCATGCCACCTCACGCTCTTTCAAAATAGTTGAAAGCTACCTAAGATTTCACTATTCAGATATACCAAATTTCTATAATCATTTTTGTCTTTACATGTCTTTTATTTCTCTCTGCCTTAATAGTATTACAATGACTATTGTTTTCCATAAATTGATGCTTACATTCCTATCATGTCCTTAGAATATAGTCCTGGGAAATGAGTATCTAGCTTTCTGAGGCACATTTCCAGTCTGTCTTCCAGATAGGCTGACGAATTTGGACTCCCAACATCTATTTATTTATTTGTTTATTTATTTTTTAAAGATTTTTATTTATTTATTTGACAGAGAGAGATCACAAGTAGGCAGAGAGGCAGGCAGAGAGAGAGAGAGAGGAGGAAGCAGGCTCCCCGCTGAGCAGAGAGCCCGATGCGGGACTCGATCCCAGGACCCTGAGATCATGACCTGAGCCGAAGGCAGCGGCCTAACCCACTGAGCCACCCAGGCGCCCCCCAACATCTATTTATAAGTAGCTATTTAACTATGCTCCTACCACTACCAAGTATTTTGTGTTGGGGAATCACATTTTTGGATAGGAAAAAAAAAATCCTTATTTTAAAAATCAGAGGTACAGCCCTTAACCACTAATGAGGTACATGTCTTCCACCTGTATTTCTTATTTTCTGAGTTTTATTTCTAGGGCCCATGTCTTTCAAAAGGGATTGTAATGTTTCATTGAGCTCTTTCTTTGCTCTTTTCCACTCTTACTCTTCAAAGGTAAAGGACATCCAAACTACACATTGCCAGAAAACCTTCAGTATTTGATTCTATAATCTAGAGGGGGGAAAGAAGGCAATCAATTTTTCAACAGCAACTTTTCTCATTCTCCTCTGGAGCCAGAGGCACATTACCATGAAAAGCGTGTTGTCTTTATGAAAGCAAAACGTGTGTTCCATCCCCGGACACAAGAGAGACGCTAATTAGCTTGCACTGGAAAACGGCTGTATTTAATCTTCTTGGATAAAAGGATATGAAGAAAACTCAATTGCTTCAGATTCGCTCAGCAGACTCCTTATGAAGTTTCTAATCACATAAGAAGTTTGTTCTTGCTTATCTTTATTTGAAAGAGATCCCGACAAGGACAGGAATTGATTTGGGAAATGAAATCTTAAGGCCTCCAAACAGGAACGTTATTAAAAATATGTTATGACTAGTCAGGCAGGGAAACCAACCAATCAAGAGGATGCCAGCTGTAAACACTGTTTCCTTCAGCCACGTGGGTGTGCAGCCCCTGAAAAGTCCTGCGGTGAGAAGCCTCCTCTCCCGGAGACCTAGCCCCGGGGACTCTGGCTACTTCCTCTTTCTTTCTTTTTTTCTTTTTTTCAAGATTTTATTTCTTTATTTGACAGAGAGAGAGATCACAAGTAGACAGAGCAGCAGGCAGAGAGAGAGGGGAAAGCAGGCTCCCTGCTGAGCAGAGAGCCCGATGCGGGGCTCGATCCCAGGACCCCGGGATCACGACCCAAGCTAAAGGCGGAGGTTTTAACCCACTGAGCCACCCAGGCGCCCCTACTTCCTCCTTCTTTAGAGCCTGTGAGTCTTCTTTTCAGTTGCTATTCTACCATCAGTTTAAAACCCCCAAGCCTACTGAAAGAAAAATAACTGGGGGCACCTGGGGGGCTCAGTCTGTTAAGTGTCCCACTCTTGATTTGGTCCCAGGTCATGACCTCAGGGTCCTAACATGGAGCCCCGCGTGGGACTCCAGGCTGGGTGTGGTGCCTCCCGCAGAGGCCCTCTCTCTCCCTCTTCCTTTGCCTCTCCCCCTACTCAAGCCCTGGCTCCTATGCGCAGGTGCGCTCTCTCTTAAAAAAAAAAAAAAAAAAAAAAGGAAAGAAAAGAAAAAGAATTGGAATTTGGGGGGAGGAGGGAATTAAAAGAGGTGCCTATAGATGAAATAATTTCAGGCACTTATCCATATTCAGTAAGTATCTATAATTGAATATTTATAAGAGCCTAATTACTAGAAAAGTTGACACAGAGGCCATTATCGAGAGCTGGGAGAACCAACCAAAAATTCAAAGATTAGACGTTCTGTGTAGATATCCACAGGGACATTAACTAAGAGGAGGCTAGGTACTCATGCCCATAAAAACTAATGGGTTTCTCTGTAATTTAAAAAAAGCTAAGAAACATTTCAGAATGTCAAAAACATAATTCCTCAAATTGAAAACTAAAACAAATGAACCCAGCTATGTATCAAATTGCAATTATAACCATAGGAAATAATTATTTCAAGCGTCTCTAAAACACAGCATTTTGTTTTGCATCTTCGGTGATACATCATAAGAAAAAGAAAAGAAAAAAATCTTAAATTGTATTTAGAAGCTTTATGGTTAGTGGTCATACTGTAGTACTGTTTTGAAGCCATTTTTGTATATTAAAGAATAAAATAGATAAATGATAGAATCCAAGATCTTTCAGTATAAGAGAAAAGAGTCCTAAGTATAAAACCAAATAACGGAATGCTGTAAAAATCAATGTAAACTCATTGCGTGTGTGTGTGTGTGTGTGTGTGTGTACTAAGGCTGTCTGCTGATAGCACCTGGAAATAATGACATACCAAACTATGATTCCTAAAGGTCATTAAATACTAAAAAAACCAGTACTTTTTAGAGAAAGAGTGGTGTCTAGATATGGGATGTGGGAAATGCTAGGTGAACACGGGATGGCCTGTTGAGCTAGAAAGTACGGTAGTACTCCAAAACTAACCAGATCTGGGGCTTAAAACCGAACAACAGAATAAAGATATATACTTGAATGCAAACTAATTTTCATAATATTCTAATCAAAATTAGCTGGCATATTTATCAATCTCTTCTGCAATAAATGAAAATCACATGCCTTCCAAAAAATATGTGACTATCACTGACTGAAATGCATTAACTATATTAAAATCCACGAGTGTGCCCAAAGAAAACAGCAACAAAACAGATTTGCCATCACTGACAAAGATTACAAACCTCCTTACTTTGGAATTTGTATGGAGAAAACATTTATCCGGGTTTGCAAAAGGAACTATGTCTCAGTGTAATCAAATTGACACAGCTGGCGAGAAAGCTCTTTCTCAAAGGAGAGTAACAGTGGATGAACGTAGAAGAAATGATTGATGTAAAAAACCACCAATCAGTAGCCTCTTGCTAGTCCTTCATCAGGGCAAGGATTAACCACAGGTGTTAAAGCCATTAGGTAAAATGTTAATGGGGAATTGGATAATCACATGGTATCAAAGAATCACCCCAGAGATTACAAGGTGCTTGCCAGGGGGAAAATGTAACTTTACAAGGGATCGGGCTGTCATCACTTTAACCCAGTGATCAGTCAGCATTTTCAAATAATAATGGGACAATCAGACCTTATGAGCCCCCTGAGGTGATGCGGTAGGAAACACACACCATCACTTATGAAGTATTCTGCCCAATAAATGTCTAACGTGCAGTGAACCAAGCCAGAAGCTCCAACTTCCATATTAGAGCAAGTGCAGGGCACAGCGGGGCAGGCGAAATGATTCCACCAGGTAAAACGTGAACAAGTTCTGTAAGGGGAACTATTATGGATCTATCATTTGAAACACAGCTTCAGGTTGGATCCTATGAATCAGCCCAGGCTTTGGACAAACACCAACAATCTTCTCACAATATAGGCTGGAACGCATAAGCCGAGGGTTCTACAGCAGGATGTGTACACAGCAGAAGGCATCATAGGTGAAATTACAAAAAAGGGACTCCCTTCATGAGTGGCCTCGTGAGCAGAGTGAATCTGGGAATTCTGGACTCCTGCCAAGTGGTCAATAAATTCTCAATCATTGGATGCCTCTGCTGAGAGCACTGGACAGGCTTGTGGGCCACTGAGACCATGTGAAGCAGCATCTGCTAAGGGGAGGGAGAGCCGCCAGTTCCAGGCGGCAGGAAACCTGGAAAGAACCTGTAAGTGTGGTCAGTGGGTGATTCTTTCTGTCTCCTTAGGGGAATAATCCCTAAATCTCCAATGGGGCCCTCTTCAAGTCAATGGAGGAAAAACGAGAGAGAGGGAGACAGAGAGAAATGGGACTTGGCAGTTTCTGGTCCCGTTTGTAAGGAGCCTAAAAGTCACCAATCCATCCTAACAACAAGTGAAAAAGAGAACAAACTGCAAAACCAACTCTTCTTAGATCTGTGAGAAAGTGAGAAAGTAAGGTCACAGGGCAAATACCCAAATTGGAGAAACAGGACAATAAAGAGAGTCACCACTCACCGGAGCAGAAACAGGAGCTGCAACCTCAAGAGCCAGGGTCGGAGCAGGAAAAGCGGAACTGTAATTGACCAACTGTAATTGACCGGCGGCTAGAGGCCAGAGCGCACAAATCCGAGAGTTACCAAGTCCAGGGGGACCCAGTCACAGAAGGGCCCTCACACTCGTGAGGTTTAACTCCAGGAGCTAGACCAGGATCCCACAGGAAATTCTGGAGAAAAATCCCATCGTGCTTCCAGCAAGGAGAGGAGGAGAGGAACCATTTTGAAATATACAGGTGTGCTCTGTTTTTCTTAACAAAGGTCTACCCTCCGGAGAAGTCACTGAACTGGAACCCAAATGGCCTGGGGGAAGGGAAACACCCTACTATATCCAGCCCACTCTAGCCATCCGGTTCCACCTGAGGAGGAAGGGGAAACTGAGAAAGACTTGCGAAATTCACTGTCTAGAGGCACAGGCTCCCTAAATATTAAGACTTAATCCTAGAACTAATTTTTGCCAGGACCATTATTGATCAAGCAAATAAATTCTAATGCCATTTGAGGGGAAAAAAAAAAAACCCTAATCCTAGGACTATAAAATACTAAACCACCACAACACTATATCACCAAATTACTAAAGGCTTGTTTTTATCAGTTTCTTTTACCCGATACATTGTGTCTGGCTATTGAGGAAACCTGAAAACGCATACTAAAAGACAAAAAACACAGTCTGAAGAGACACAGCAAAGAACAGAGACAGACATGGCCGGGATATTGGAATTATCAGACCGGGAATTCAAAACAACTGTGATTAATATGCTAAGGGCTCTAATGGACAGACATCATGCTCGAACAGATGGGCAATGTAAGCAGAGAGATGGAAATCCTAAGAACCAAAAAGAAATGCTGCAACTCAAAAACACTGTAACAGAAATGAAGAATGCCTTTAATGGGCTTATTAGGAGACTGGACAGAGCTGAGAGATGCATACTGAGCTGTTTAAGGGTGAGCTGTCAAAACGACTTTCAGCTACTTGAAAATACTTTAGACAAATAGATGAAGCAAATACGGGGAGAAAAAATCAAATGATGGATGTCCATTATATTTTTCTATTTTTCCGTTTATTTGAAAAATGTATATGTATTTCAATAAATGTTTAATGAGTGAGATCAAGCCTTCAGATTTAATTATATATTTTAATTAAAGATACAGCAATATATATTTTAATTATATTTAATGATACATAAATATAAAAGAACAGAGTTAACTACATTAACATTTTCTACCAAATACTAAATGACTGCAAGTAGGCTGAAGACTTTAATTAAAACAGTGTCAGTAGAAGTCTGAGCAGGACCTGAAATTAATAAATGTGCTAATTGGAGAGCCCTGCTGAGAACCTTTGCTCGTTTGGACTTAACTGCAGCATACATGATTTCTAATAGGAGATTGAATATTTGTACAGCACTGTGTTTTTATAGCTTTGTTTTAAAACGTTATCAAAATACTGAAAAGTAAATATCTTAGGCCTCCGTTAGCCTTTCCAAGAAGGAAAACAGCAACAGGCTTTCTTTTCAGAATTTTTCTGGGCAGATTACTTCTTAGATTACTACACTGATAATAATCCACCTTGCTTTTACATTTTTAGTTTCTGTTTAATTTTTAGCTTTTGATTTGAACATTTTTGGCTTTAGGTTTTACCTTTCAGTTTTGACTTGTATTAGCGAAGCACTCAAGTAGCAAAACTAGAGTATATTGAAACTCCATGTACCCATCAACACATACATTTGTCTTAAACTCAGGGCCAATCTTGTCTCATCTGTGGTCTCCTTCCTGCCCGGAGATGAATATATTATTACCTTCATAATCTATAGATGATTATGAAGGAAATCCCAAACACCAGATTACTTGCCCCAGAATGTTTATCAGGCTACTCTGAAATATAAAGACTCTTCTTTAAATATAACTTGAACATCATTACCAAACTTAAAAAAATAATTATTACTTAGTATTATCAGAATTTCCAGTCAGTGTTCAAATGTCCCCCAATAACTTATAAATGCATTTTTTGTTATTAACATATAATGTATTATTTGTTTCAGGGGTAGAGGTCTGTGATTCATCAGTCTTACACAATTCACAGCACTCTCATGTATCATTTTTAGGAGAAAACGTTAAATTGATGGTCAATATAAAGTAAGATACCATTCTAAGAATTTAAACATGTTTCCGCTTTGATGGGGGTGTTTCGTTTTGTTTTGTTTTTCATAGTTGCGGGTCTTGTCCATCCCCCACCCCCCTTCCCTTCCCTCCCCCCTCCCCCCAGCAGCCCTCAGTTTGTTTCCTAAGATTAAGAGTCTCTTATGGTTTGTCTCCTTCTCTAGCTTCATCTTCCATTTTTCCCTCCCTTCCCCTATGATCCTCTGTCTTGTTTCTCAAATTCTTCATATCAGTGAGATCATATAACTGTCTTTCTCTCATTGACTTATTTTGCTCAGCATAATACCCTCTAGTTCCATCCACGTCATTGCAAATGGCAAGATTTTATTTCTTTTGATGGCTGCATAGAATTCCATTATATATATAAACCACATCTTCCTTATCCATTCAGCTGTTGATGGACATCTGGGCTCTTTCCATAGTTTGGCTATTGTGGACATTGCTGCTATAAACATTGGGGTGCATGTGCCCCTTCGGATCACTACATTTGTATCTTTGGGGTAAATACCCAGTAGTGTGATCGCTGGGTCATAGGGTAGCTCTATTTTCAACTTTTTGAGGAACCTCCATGCTGTTTTCCAGAGTGGCTGCACCAGCTTGCATTCCCACCAACCTTGTAGGAGGGTTCCCCTTTCCATAAATGAACTTTTAAAGTTGATCCATCATAAGAATTCAAAGTCCACACACTGCATTTAGTTGAAATGTCTTGGTCCCATTAGTCCCTATATGCTGTCTTGTTTTGTTTTTAAAGATTATATTTTATTTTGAGAGACAGAGAGAGAGAGAGAGAACACACGTGAGCAGGGGAAGGAGGCAGAGGGAGAGGGAGAGAGAGAATCCCAAGCTGAGTCTGCACTGAGCATGGAGCCCGACACAGGGCTCATCTCACCACCCTGAGATAATGAGATCCTGACCTGAGCCAAAGCAAGAGTCGGATATGTAATCGACTACAGAATTTGCCATTGTACAGCCGTCGTGTAACAGATTTTAACTAGTCCCCCCTGATGGATGGTGAGGCTTATTTTCAGCCACATATAAACCATGCTGCAGTAAATAATCTCAAATATCCAGTTTTCTGTATGTGTGTGTGTGTGTGTATGGAAAACAAATTCCTATACAAGGAATTGTTGGTTGGGGAGAAACTAACATACTGACCTCCGAAGAGAATGCCCCAAGGGTCTACCTGTTTTCCCAAGCCTACACCAACTTGGTGTGACCTAAAATTGTGTGCCAGTATAAGAGGTCAAAAATGGTAATTGTTGTTTTCTTTTCATTTTCTTAACTAGGAGCAAAACCTTGTCCTTTTGTTTATTTATAAGACATTTGTTCTTCATCTTCTATGAGCTAACTCTGTGACCTTGGACCAGTTTTCTATTGAATTGTTGGTCTTTTCATGCTGATTTACATGACCAATTTATAGAGCAGGGAAATAAATGAGTTCTTCTGATGTGTGTTGCAACTAATTTTTTTCTTGTTTGCCTTATATTTGTGGTATTTTTTGATATACAGGATTTTTTCCAAAAAACAAAATCCATGTGCTTTATTTTAGCCACTCCACAGTAATGAAATTTCTCCTGGGTATTAGAATTTCCAAAGGCTTCTGCATGTGTTATCTCGTTCATAACAAAGAAAGAGTGGCAAGAGTTGGCTAAGTGACTCAGCTCACATCTGTCATCTTCATTGTGAGCACTTGCCTGGTGAACGTTGATAAACACGCAAGCGTGTGTCTCCCCCCAGATTCATCTCAGATGTGCTCTACAAGAAATCAACACTTTGGTCAAATAATTTTTAAGAAATTATTTAAGAAATACTGGGTAACTTCCTGGATGGCCTCTATTCTCCCTTATTACATTTAGGGAAATAACTGAGAGTAATAGAAGGAATTGGTGAATCGTGCTATCTTTCCAGAATACTAATAGAATTTCCAACAGTAGTTAACTGAGGAAGGCATTCAGTGGACTTGGTTACCCAAAAAGGCCTTCCAAAGCAAAAGCAAAAACAATGGGCAAAACTAGAAATTGAGTTCATTTGCCCTTTAATGTATAATGCTAGCCAATAAAGACCATTTACTGTCTTTCGCTGACAAATGGTGCTGAAAAAAAAATGAGTAGAGAGAAGTCAAATGAGTTTCCCAAGGTCACTCACAGAGTAAGTGGTGGAGCCAGGATTCATATCCAAATTTCTCAGTTTGGACTGCAGCCAGTATTCTGGTTTTTTTCAAAAGAAAAATCCAGAAACCAGGGAGGATATTCATGTGAGGCAAAATATGCACTGTAGGTAAATGTGGGGTGTCATTGATCCTCATTTATCTTGAAAAACAGTAGTTTCTGCCTCTAATACAAGCTACTTTGCTTATACAACCCATGAAACATTTCTTTATAAGAACTGACTGGTTGTGCTCGCTTCGGCAGCACATATACTAAAAAAAAAGAACTGACTGGTTTTCCCACGTACTCTCCTTCTTCCCACAGTGGTCCAGGCGTCATGCCATGCCCTCTCAGCAACAGATGCTTGGTATTTGTTGAATGAACTCTCACTGCTACTCAAAATCTCAAAGAAAATTCAGGGGTTTGTTGTCACTTATGAATCTTGATTTTATATGTATATGCACATGTATTTTAAGATGCCCACATCAGTAAAAGAGCCTCTTTTCTATTGTGAAGATTCCAAATCATCTGATTAAAGAGAAGTTGCTGTGGTTAAAATGAAACCCAGAGCCTGAGCTGAGCCAAGGAGATAAAATACAGATTTTCCGTTTTTAATAAGCAAAATTAGTATATGTATATATATATGCAGTGTATAAATGAAATACAGAATCCCTCAACCCCAAGAGTATATATATATCATCCCACTAAAATCTTACGTGTAAACTATAATTATAACAACTTTTACCAAACATTCTCCATATGCTTGGCACTGGATTAAGACCTTATTTGGATTATGTCATTTCATCCTCATAACGACCTTTTGAGTTAGACATCAGCACTAAAGGAAATGAACTATCAAGCTGTGAAAAGGCATGGTGGAACCCTCAATGCACATTACTAAGTGAAAGAAACCAGTCTGAAAAGACCGCATACTGTATGATTCCAACTACCTGACATTCTGGAAAAGGCAAAACTATGGAGACCATGAAAAGATCAGCGGTTGCTAGGGGTTAGAAAGGAAAGAGGAATGAATGGGTAGAGCACAGAGGATTTTTACAGCATTGAAAATACTCTGTATGATACTGTAACGATGGACATATTTCATTAGGCATATGTCCAAAAGCAAAGTTGAACTGTAATGTAAATTATGGACTCTGGGCAATAATGATGTGTCAGTATAGGTTCATCAACCCAAACAAATGTCCCCCTCTGGTGGGGGTGTTGCTAATGGGGGAGGCTGTGTATGTGTGGGCCAGGGGGGTTATGGGAAATCTCTGTACCCACTGCTCAATTTTTCTGTGAACCTAAAATTGCTCTAAAAGTAAAGTGTAAAAAAAAAAAACCTAAAGTCTAATAGGGGATGGGGATTAAAGGGTACACCTGTCATGATGAGCGCTGAGAAATGTATTGAATTGCTGAATCACTGTATTATATGCCTGAAATTAATATAATACTGTATGTTAACAATACCGGAATTAAAATAAGAAACTTAATAAAAAATTTTGTAGCACATACACAAAAGAGTAAAAATTAAAACCAATGTCTATTTAAAATTGCAATATAGGAGCGCTGGGGTGGCTCAGGCAGTCAAGCATGCAGCTCTTGATTTCAGCTCAGGTCATGATCTCAGGTCCTGAGATCGAGCCCCGCACTGGGTTCTGCGCTCAGCGAGGAATCTACTTGAGATTCTTCCCCCAACTTTGCCCTCCCCTTCTGCCCCTCTCCTGGCTCATGCTTCCTCTCTCTCTGTCTCTCAAGTAAATATAGGAATAAAGGGGGCACCTGGGTGGCTCAGTGGGTTAAGCCTCTGCCTTCGGCTCAGGTCATGATCTCAGGGTCCTGGGATCGGGCCCCACATCGGGCTCTCTGCTCAGCGGGGAGCCTGCATCCCCCTCTCTCTCTCTGCCTGCCTCTCTCCCTGCTTGTGATCTTTCTCTCTGTCAAATAAATAAATAAATAAATCTTTAAAAAAAAGGAATAAAGTCTTTTTTTAAATGTAATATAAATTATAAGCAAGTTATATAATAACATTAAGATAATCCAGAATAAAAATATATGTATATTTCAATCTTTTCTGATGCATCTAGTTTCTGTTCTTCCTGCTCTCCACATGTAACCTTCTTGCAGCATTCAACACGCTGTATGTTAATTGTCCCTGTGGACCCTAAAATTGGGTAGTTTCATCAGGCAAGGAAACTTGGGCAGAAGGCCTTGGCAAAATCAGACATTATTAATATTTAAAATGAATTAAACATGATTGCTCTGAGTAGGCTGCTATAAATGGCCCTGGTAAGAGTTATACTTTCTGCCAGTGGAATGTGCTTAAATTCTAACGTCAGAGCTAACATTGTAGAAAGGCTCCTTTACCCTTTGTGAATTGAAAAACCAAAAGCTCTCCCCAGAGAGGCCTGCTCTCCCCGACTTCATCCTCCCCCAACATACGGGTCTCTCTGATTCTCAGAAAAGGTACATCTGGGTGGGTTTGCAGTCTGTCCTCCTGTCGTCCTGCAAGTCTGGGCATGTAGCCAATCAGTACGGAATCCACACCTTTGCATGGTCTTTCTTCCTTCATTTTCCAGGAGTGGAAACTGAGAAGAGCAGGAGCTGTGGGCAAGGCCTGTGACTCCTCCCAGCCCTCTTCCTCCCGCTCTCAGTTCCTTCCAGGCATGTTCAAGACATGGCTTTGTTCACCATGTCTCCTCTTGCCACTCTGAGACCCTGCTTCTCCTACTCCTCAGGGTTCATTTGGATCTTCACGATCAACAGAAATGGCAAAAGGGTTCGTGAATTCTGTGTGTGATTACACTGACCTTGGTTTATCTGGACATATCTTACAATCACAAAATGTTGGGGCACCTGGGTGGCTTAGTTGGTTGGGCATCTGCCTTGGGCTTGGGTCATGATCTCAGGGTCCTGGGATCGAGCCCCACGTCGGGCTCCCTGTTGGGTTGGGAGTCTGCTTCTCCCTCCACCCTCTCTTCCCTGCTTGTGCTCTCTCTCTCTCAAATAAATGGATAAATCTTTTTTTTAAAAAGTTAAATCAGTTGGACCAAGAAAAGAAAGATTTATTTGGGAGACATGATGGGTTCGTCAGATATACTCAAGTGTGGAAGGAGATAAATGGACAGAAACTCAGAATTCTAACTGCAAGTGTCTTGGATCTTTAGGGCAATTTAATAATATAAACCTGATGAGACCCTGGGCTTTTTAAAAAGGAAAAATTGTAGCGATTATAGAAGTATCCTATAATTATATGGAAATTGTTCACACCATAATTATTTTCTCAGCTAATTTTCAGGTTCACAGTGAAATCTGAAAGAACCTATTTTCATCCACTATCCATAATAAGTGATTATGGTTTCTTTTTAATATAAAATGAAAGTAGATTAAAATGTAAAAGAGGTCTTTACTTCATTTGTATGTATGAAAGTTGAAACAATGTTCATCTATAAGTAACCTAATAAACATAGACAGAAGTCTTATTTCTAAGCATATTATTAACTAGAGATATCTCCACTCATGTTCTCAAATATAAACTGATCTAGAATATACATATTTGTTTTCATTTTTGTTAAACCTTCTTGTGGCAGATTATCTCATTTTACTAAGATTTAAAGTCTTATGTATACTTGTCTAATTTATCTATATGACTCTAACTGCCACATAATAGGGGATCTTTCTTTCCCATCTTTGTATCCAGCTCTTCCTTTGGCAGAACCTTCAGTTAGTATCAGAGGAGAAGAAGACTACTAATTCAGAGTATAAGCTCTAGATGAGTGCTTCTCAACCAGGGATGATTCTGTCCCCTTGGGGACATTTGCAATGTCTAAGGCTCTAGTGGACAGAGGTCAGGAGTGCTGCTAAACACTCTGCAAGACACAGGACAGCAAGGAAACGGACTCTTCTCCAAAGCTTCTAGAAGAAGTGCAACCCTGCCATCACCTTGATTTTAATCCAGTGACAGCCATTTTAGACTTCTGACCTCCAGAAAAAGAAGATAATAAGTTTGTGTTGTTTTAAGCCACTGCCCTCACTTACAGCGATCTGATACAGCAGCATATGGAAAAGAATTCATATAGGAACAGGCAACTTACAAAACAAGAAACATAAATGCCTAATAAATAGAATTTAGAAACCCTCACAGTCAGAAATTAAGACGACATGCTACTTCAAACCCATAAATACAAAGGGTTGGCAATGATGTAGGGTGAAAGTAACTTTCATCACTGCTGGTAGAAGTGAAGTGGATATAACCATTCTGGAGACCCATCTGACAGCATTTATTATCATTAAAAACGTGCATGGCCTGGAACTCCAGAGTTCCACTTTGAGGGATCAACCCCAGAGAAAAGTCTGCCACAGAAACATTAAGAGAGTTCTAAAATAATGTGCACTGTAGCATCCATTTAACTACAAAACACCTGGGAAACACGCTAGTAATTGGTCAGTAGAGGAATTTATAAATGGAGCATGCTATGTGCATAGATTGAATACGTTGCCTAGAATGAATACATGAACTATATGTTTCAACAACAGATAGAGCTCTAAAATGTACCACGGAGTAAACAGAGCAATTTGCCATGGGCTACACATAGTACAATAGCCTCCATGTCATTTTAAACACACAGAGCACTACTATATGTTGTTCATGGATGTCTATCTGTGTGGTCAAACATGGAAACACGGACTGGGCAGGTGCATACTTCTCTGTGCCGACAGTCGACTCTGGAGAGGATGGGAGACGGGACCAGAAAGGAGGAGAAAGGGGATGTCAACTCCATCTGCCATGTTCTACTTGTTAGACATGTAAAATCACAACAATAAAGATGGCGCACAAAACACCAACTTTTGTTCACAGATTTTTTCTGACATTTTATTTCTCTTTTTGCCTTAAATTCTTCTCAAAGTACAAGCATAAAAACCAAAATGGACTTTAAAAGGAGAGTGATCGGGCACCTGGGTGGCTCAGTGGATTAAGCCGCTGCCTTCGGCTCAGGTCATGATCTCAGGGTCCTGGGATCGAGTCCCGCATCGGGCTCTCTGCTCAGCAGGGAGCCTGCTCCCTCCTCTCTCTCTTCACCTGCCTCTCTGCCTACTTGTAATCTCTGTCTGTCAAATAAAATAAATAAAATGTTTTTAAAAAAAAAAAAAGGAGAGTGATCATCTTGAAACTGGTTTAGAATAAACCCAGGGTTAAAACTTATGTTCAAAACTTATTAACTCAGTTTGTCTTTCTGAACTCAGGAAGTATCTTAATGCATTAATTCAGACTTAATATCTTCATGAATTAAATAGGATTGGATGAATGGGTAACAGAATAGGTGCTGTCCTAATGAATGGAATAACACAGGCATGGAATAATATCTGAGATTTATTAAAATTTATATTGTGTTTTCAATCAAGAAAAGTGTCTGATATGTATTGCTTGATTTTCCAAAGAACCCAGTCTGTTAGGTAAGGCAGATCTTCTGAAGAGTCCTGTTTTCCAGGTGAGAAAATGGAGGCCCAAAGAGGACAGTGACTTGTTCAAGGTTGGTAAGTGGTGAGAGCCAGAGCTCGGATGCATGTCTTCTGACTCTAAGTACCATGCTTTTTGTACTATGTCAACCATATCCTGAGATGAGAAATGGCTTATTTAATAGCTGCTCCTTTTTAAGAAAAAGGAAGGAAGGAAGGAGATAGAGGAGAAGAGAAGGGAAGAGAAGGGAAGGGAAGGAAAGAAAAAAGAAAAAGAAAAAACCAGGATGTTTTGAGATGTTCTAGGCATTCTGATTGGCCCAAATGCCATTCAAGTCTGTGCGGTGAATGGGCTGCTTAAGCAAGCAAGCATGAAGTGATTCTTATTCTGGGTTAGTATCTAGTACTCACATCAAAAGAGATGGTCTTTAAAAAAAAAAAAGGTGGTCCTAATGTTTAAATTTTATTGGGTAAAGTCCTGGGCAGTATTGAGATGGGTAATGGTAAAAGAGACACAAGCAAGAGTTACAGATAATCAAGTATAGAAATCATGTTATATTTGGAATTGCTAAAGGAACCCATCATGTTTTATGAGGAAAAGAGAAACCTTAGGGAAATTGATAACTGCCTTTAACTTTTTTTTTTTAAGATTTTATTTATTTATTTGACAGAGAGAGATCGCAAGTAGACAGAGAGGCAGGCAGAGAGAGAGAGAGAGGAGGAAGCAGGCTCCCCGCTGAGCAGAGAGCCCGATGCGGGACTCGATCCCAGGACCCTGAGATCATGACCTGAGCCAAAGGCAGCGGCTTAATCCACTGAGCCACCCAGGCGCCCTGCCTTTAACTTTTTGAAGGCTTTCCTAGTAGAAGAGGAATGAAAAAAATATAGTACTAGAGCCAAAGTGAGGAAGAGATACAGTGATGCCAGTTCCCAGCTAAGAATACAGAACTTCTAAAATATAGAGCTCTCAAAAAAAAAAAAAAAAAGAAAAAAGAAAAAAGAAAAGAAAAGTAAAAGAAAAAAAAGGAATGGGTTGCCTCAGAGGAGTTCAAGCAGAAACTGGATGAACGGTTTCCTGCAACGCTTAAACGGAAATGCTTATTTTGGAAAAGGTGCTAAACTAGATGAGAGAAATAGAATCATTCTCTGCCAATCACTCTTCCTAACTCCAGTCTAATGGGGAAACAAGAATCCACTCAAATGGTTCTGGAGGCCCCTCCAGCAAAGAGTACTGAGGGGACAGAGATTCCCTCTAGATCTCATGAACATCATGCCCGTGTGGATGTGTGGAAAAGATTCACTGAAGATCTTGGAGAGGGATGTGTGCTCTGGTTTGGTCATCCAAACCTGGTCCTGGGGGGTCTCCAGAGGCTGAGGTCAGGTATGTGATGAAGAACGTCACACCAGAAGACAGAGGAGCAGATGGTATCATTCTTCGTGGGATCACCGGTGCTTGGATGGTACCCTCATAAGCAACTTGACAAGGGCCATGAATTGAGGCCAGGTATCCAGCTGGGAAACTGGGTGAAGGATCTGGCAAGCTGTCCAGCTGCAGTACTGTGAATCAGTATATTACTCAATATGAGATCTAGAACCCGGAAATGCAAGAGTAGAAAAAGTCAAAGCAACCTGGATACCCGAGGTCATCTGTTATGGGTGACGGAGGCATGTGCAGGCAGAAGGGAAGGCTGTGCTAAGTCTCGTAGACCACAGAGAGCCAACCCAATCCCCCAACCTCAGTCTCCCACCTTCTCTAGGAATTACACACACGACTGCAAGGCAACCTCCCTTGAAGTTTATTTTGTGCTTCCCACCCTTGTCCTCGTGTACCATCATCTTACCATGCCCTCCTGGAACTCTCCTTGCTCTGACATTCACATAATCCTTTCTGAGGATTCACTATACCAGAATATGGGCTCCAACAAGATCATGGTCATTCATATGTACGTGAAAGGGGGAGAGGCATGGGCCTAAGGATGTATAACTGTGGCCCAATCAGGACGACACACGTGAATTAGCTTAACTGTACAGCAACCAACCAGTAAGCAGTTATTATTCTGATCCCACACTTTTCCAGAGTTATCCTAAACTTAGTTGTATACCTGAACAGAGTGGACCACAGCGGTAAACATAAACGATGTGGTGTTGGTGGACACTGGAATAGAGAGAAAGTTCATGAACCATGGGGCCTAATTTTAGGAAGAAACTACTCCCTTCTTTCTGCAAATGTCAGAGCAAAGGGATACTGAGATCAGGGAACAGACCTAGGGAAGTTTGCTGAAGGGACTACTTCTCTGAGTGTGGCCTATATTGCCACAAAATCTTTGGGACTATGATGGTGGGTAGTCCCACTTCTAATGTTGATGGTTTGCCATGCATCCAAGGAGACCAATTTGGTGGCTAAATTAAATCCTGCTTCCTGGGATTACTGCCATTTTCAAGAGAGGTCTTCCTTACTGTCCTACGACAGTTTAACATGGAGTAAAAATATTACAGTGTGGTGGATATTGTGGGGAATTCTCCAGAATCCATTCTCCTTCCCCCTGCCCCATCTGGAGCCAACCATGGAAATTCCATCCCTCTTGCCGGTCATAAGTTCAGATCTGGGCGGGCCTAAGCCAGTTTGGACCAAAGAGAGATGCTAGTTAGGAGAGCCTCGCTGACGGCAAAAAGCTCCCTCAGTTCTAGGAGAGACCCAGGAGGGGCCTCCCCTCACTTGATAGAGCCAAAGGAGGGTGGGTGGGAGGCAGATTGGCCACCCTTGGTCATCCAGCTCTTACCAGAGCATCCAGCAACCACAGGAACAGGCCTTTGGTTGAGGCCGACCCCACAGGCTCAAGAGGAAATGCTCTTTCTCTCTCATTTTTGCAAATTGCAGAGCCTCAGAGGGGAGAAATTGAAAGAACTCCCATCCCTAATGGCGCTATTGACTCCCTGAAGCTCAGTCTACTTCTGGACATCCTGTTGCGCGCGCTTACATTAACTCCCTAAGTCAATCTGATGTGAGCTTTATCACTGCCTGTAGCCAGAACCATCCTTAGTGATACAAATCATTGGCAAGGATCCTCTCTTTACGGCAGGCACGACAGGACGGTGCAATTAGCATGGATTTACTACTCTTCATTTCTCGAGTGATGCTATTTAAAAGCACACACTCTTATCCCAGGTGAAAGAAAACAATTTTTACCATCTATAATGAGGTTCAACAACTACAGCAGAGTAATTCTGAAAACAGATGTCACGATACTCCCATCTCTTGCGAAGCTTATTTTAGTATTTTTATTGGTGATTCTTCACAAGGTGCTGTAACTGATCAGACTGATTGCATCATGGATGACATTAACATGCTAATTTCTTTTTTTTTTTTTTTAAAGATTTTATTTATTTATTTGACAGAGAGAGATCACAAGTAGACAGAGAGGCAGGCAGAGAGAGAAAGAGAGGAGGAAGCAGGTCCCCTGCTGAGCAGAGAGCCCGATGTGGGGCTCGATCCCAGGACCCTGAGATCATGACCTGAGCCGAAGGCAGCGGCTTAATCCACTGAGCCACCCAGGCGCCCCAACATGCTAATTTCATCTCAACTTTCAGACCATATTTATTGAATAGATTCCATGTGAAGGCTTCCATTGTTTTCCCTGGAAAAGTTCAAAACAGGACCCAGTCTTGGGTTTAATTATCTCTGCCTTTAACCATTTACAGTACCCCCGTGTCTCAACATGTCTGAAATTTGTGTCTCAGGGAGGAGGGGGATTTTAGAAGTTTCTTGGCAAGCCGGTAACTGATCAGATCTTCTAGGGTAGGCAATGAAAATCTGGGGCCATTATTCCTTTAAAACAAAAAGCTGGTGAATCACACTTTGAGGTTAATACATAAGCCACTGGTCAGGTATTAATGTTCCTAATTTTCCATATGTTACTTCTCTTCCCTTGCATGGCCCTTCCTTGTTTTTTCTGTTAATTCAAATCTTAGCTAGCCCCTGGACTTTGGGTTGTTTGTTTTTTAATTTACATTCAAGGTGGTTAACATCTAGTGTAGTACTGTTTTCAGGAGTAGAATTTAGTGATTACTCACTTACATATCACACCCAGTGCTCATTACATAAAGTGCCGTCCTTTAATGGCCATCATCTATTTAGCCCACCCACCCCAACCACTTCCCTCCAGCAATCCTCGATTTGTTTTACATCATGAAGACTCTCTTATGGTGGGGTGGCTGGGTGGCTCAGTCAGTTAAACCCCTGTCTTCGGCTCAGGTCATGATTGTAGGGTCCTGGGATCAAGCCCCAAATCAGGCTCCCTGCTCAGCAGGGAGTCTGCTTCTCTCTTTCCCTCTGCCCCTCCCCCTGCTCATTCTTTGTCTCTCAAATAAATAAATTAAATCTTTTTTTAAAAGTCTCTTATGGTTTGCCTTTCTGTGTTTTTATCTTATTTTTCCTTCTTCCCCCCTATAATTCATGTGTTTTGTTTCTTAAATTCTATGTATGAGTGAAATCATATATTTGTCTTTCTCTGTCTGATTCATTTTGCTTAGCATAATATCCCCTGATTTTTAAGACTTAGTTCAAGTACAGTTCCTTCCTTAAATCTTTGTAACTGACTCGTGCCATAGACTGGAGGATAAGCTGGTGCCATATGGACAAAGCTGAACCCTTAAGTTCAGCAGATAATTTTAGCACTCAACATCTAAGAGCAATTGGACGATCACTATTGGGTAGCCCTAATTCTAGTTCTAGACCTAAGACGAGGTCCACCCTGGCTTCTGAGCCGTAGTGTTCTCATCTGTAAAATGGGGAAACTGAAAGTCCAAGCAGCCCTCATTTTTTTGTGCTTCACTTCATAGTGCTTTGCAGATACTGCATTTTTTTACAGATCGAAGGTTTGTGGCAACCCTGCATCAAGCCTGTCGGTGCCATTTCTCCAAAAGCATTTGCTCACTTCCTGCCTCTGTGCCATGTTTTGGTCATCCCTGCACTCTTTCAAAACCTTTTCAGGATTATTCTACTTGTCATGGGGATCTGTGATCGGTGATCTTTGATGTTACTACTGTAATTGTTCAGGGGCCCTATGAATCGCACCTATCTAAGATGACAAGCTTCATCAATACATGCTATGTGGGTTCTGACTCCAGATGGGGTGGAAGCAGCAACAGAACTAGAATCAGAACTGGAGCCTGAAGATGGAGCTAAATCACTGTACTCTCATGATCCACTTTAATAGATCATGAATCATGATGATGATTCGGATCATGAATGGGGAGCTGCTTCCGATGAAGGAGCAAAGAAGCCAGTTTCTTGAGATGAAATCTCCTCCTGGTGAAGATGGGACACAGGCCATTAAAATGCCAACAGAGGATCTAGAATATGACAGGAGCTTAGCTGACAAAGCAGCGGCAGGGTCTGAGAGGACCGACTCCAATTTTGAAAGAAATCCCAATTCTACTGTGGGTCAGATGCTATCAAACAATATCACATACCATTGAGAAATCTTTCATGAAACAAACAGTCAATCAGTGCAGCAAAGTTCATTGTCGTCTTATTTTAAGAATTTGCCATAGCCTCCCCAACCTTCGGCGACCAGCGCCCCGGTCAGTCAGCAGCTCTCAACACTGAGGCAAGACCCTCTACCAGCAAAAAGATTATGACTGGCTGAAAGCTCAGACGAGCGGTTAGCAGTTTTTAGCAATAAAGCATTTTTAAAAGATTGTATTTATTTGAGAGAGAGAGAGAAAGCGTGCGCACAAGCAGGGGAGAGGGGCAGAGGGAGAGAAACAGACTCTCCACTGAGCAAGAAGCCCAATGTGGGGCTCGATCCCCAGACCTCTGAGATCATGACCTGAGCCGAAGGCAGATGCTTAACCAAATGAGCCACTCAGGCACCCCACAACAAAGCATTTTTGAAATTAAGGTATGTACCTTGGAGGGTTTTTTTTGTTTGTTTTAAGATATAATGCCATTTCACGTTTAGTAGACTACACTATAGTATAAACACAACTTTTCTATGCACTGGGAAACCAAGAAATTCACTTGAGTCCATTTATGGTGAAAATTGCATTACCGTAGTAGTCTAGAGCCAAACCTGCGGTATCCCCAAGGTGTGCCTGTATTCTACTGCCCTGATGGACCCCAGTTTATTTATCTATTCACTTACTGGGGACATCTTGATTGCTTCCAAGTTTTGGCAACTGCAAGGAAAGCTATTATAAACATCCATACGCAAGGGTTTTGCATAGATAGAAGAAGTTTTCAACTCTTTTGGGTAAAGACCAAGGAGTGCAACTACTGAATCAGATGGTAAGAGTACGTTTAGTTTTGTAGAAAACCAAGAAACTGCCTTCCAAAGTGGCTATACCATTTTGCATTCCACCCACAATGAAGGGGAGCTCCTGATGCTTCCATCCTCACCAGCAGTTGGTGCTGTCAGCATTCCGATTTTGGCTGTTCTAACAGGTGGGTAGTGGCATCTCATTGCCACCGTAATTTGCATTTTCCTTGTGACGTAGGATGTGGAGCAGGTTTCAGCTGAAATGTGTTTCAGTGTGGAGAGAGCATAGGGGTAGTGGGAGAGACAGGTCTTGATAAAGGATCACAGACCAGAACTGAAGAATTGTACTTGCCCTGGGGGAGGTTGGCTTGCTCTGGAGGGGATGACAAGTCACTAAAGGGGTGAAGGCGGAGATGGGGATGCGAGTGACGTGAGCGGATTCGTTTCGTAGAATCATCATATGGTAGAAGACATGGAAGGGGGATTGGAATTAAATGAATGGATCCCAGAGCTCTTGGGGAGAGGAAAAGAAAGGCCTTAGATCGATGCCCTTTCTGCCAGCAAGCTCTCCCTGATGGCCATTGCGTGCAGGACATCAGACTCCTTCTGTTATGCTTCCCAGAATCCCATGTGTGCTTCTGCTATCACTCCTCCTGCATCCAGTATTAGCCACAGGTGGGGAGGCTGGGCCTCCTCCAGCGAGAGGAGGATGACTCCACGTTAGCCCCTTCCAGAGTTCTTGGCACCTGGGGGTTTCAGTCTTTTTGAAAGAATAGATTACTTGTACGCTCCATTTTCATCTTTAGCTGTTTGTGATAACTTGGTGACACATACATTTCTCTCATTAATTTCTCTGGGCTAATCGTCCCATCAGTATCTCAGGGCTAGACAAATTCTCCAAAGACGTGCTAGGAGTCATCCCTTCCCGATTCCAAATTACTTGACGCTTGGGGACTTCAGCTATTTCTCTAAGGAGCCTCGTTCTGCATTTCCCATTCCAGTAATTCTTTAAATGAAACTCATTTCTAAAACCATCTTCTCAATTTCCTTTATCACTTGTTTGTAGTCACCAGTTTTATTTGGCCCTTCTTACGTGCTCTTAAACACAATCACATGACCTCAGTCAGCAGCCCTTCAGCCTAGTAATCCACAGCATTTCTCAATTCCTATTCTAATATCTAAAGGTAAATAGAAAAAGCAAACTTGACTTTAATGAACATTTCATTCAATGAATATTTCTTTTTTTAAGCTCTGTCACAGGTACAAAATACATTGAATCATGAGACCTTGGCAAACTCTTTAAAAAGTAGATCTTGGGGCACCTGGGTGGCTCAATCGGTTAGACATCTGCCTTCAGCTCAGGTCATGATCCCAGGGTCCTGGGATCGAGCCCCATATGAGGCTCCCGGCTCAGCGGGGAGCCTGCTTCTCCTTTCTTCCCCACTTGTGCTTCTGTCACTATCTCTGTCTCTCTCAAATAAATATTCAAAAAAAGTAGATCTTGAGGGTCTCTCTCTCTCTCTCTCTCACACACACACACACACACACACATTTTTAAAATTCTCTCTCCCTTATCAGTGGCCAGCAACACATTTTCCAAAACTGCGACCAGCACCTCTGATATTTGACCTCCGTGCTCACTCATACAGCTTCAGCCTGATGGAAACCACAGAACAAGATATTAAGAAGTTTTTTTTTTTTTTTTTGAAAAACAGATAGTATCTAACCCAGTAGTTTTCAGCCTGGGGTGATTTGGCACCACCGGGATCATTTGTAATGCCTGAAGACATCTGTATTTGTCACTCCAGGCATGTGGGGGGATTGCTACTGACATCTAGTGGGTGGAGGCCGGAGATGGTATTGAACATCCAAGGACCCGCAGTACAAAGAATTATCTAGCCCCAAATGTCAACAGGGTGAAATTTGAGAAACTCTTAAAACCTCTGTCAACATTTAATACAATTTACGCTTGCACAATTCCACTTCCTAAAATTGAGCTTTCCTAACAATTTTGTAACATTTCAGCCTGCAGACGACTTTGGTGCCACCAAACTTCCCTTTGTAAGTCATTCATTCTGGAAATAAAAACATGGCTACAACAGGTTATAAAGATAAACCAGGCCCCAAAACTTAAATAGCCAGTAAAATCAGCAATCCACAAGCATGTTTTGGGAATGTTTCTCAATTTTTTTGTTTTAAAAAACAAATAAGCCAACTTTAAAAAGCAAGCCAAATTTCTTCTTGTAATTTTATTTCCTGTTCTCAGTACTTCAAGTTTCTGAGACTTCATGTCATCTGATCTCACTCTTGTCTTAATTGTGTGTTCTTATGAAAGCCTATGTGATATCAGCCCTCTTGAGTTTCTAAATGAGAGCATCTAATGTTCTAACATATGACATAGCCTCAAAGTGTACCTTCAGATGATACCCAAATCTGAGTAATTAGAGAGAGGCTATGCTGGAAAGGGTTGTGCTTTTTAGTTCTCATATAGAAAAATTCCATTTGCTCTTATCAACCTCATTTCCACAATGAGTCACCACTCTAAGAAAATGGCGGCCCTTCATTAGCCACAGCCATAACCTTCTAAGCCAAGCCTAATGGCCCTCCTTTGCTTGGCCAAGTGCCACCAAGGACTGTTGGCTCACCCCAAAATCAATCCTCTTGGTCGCTCTCTAATTTTCATTTAGTAAATTTAGAATATTATGAAGAACCCTTCTAACCCCTCTCTGGGATAATGTCCAGAAGCCACTTTGCCTAAACAAAGTCATTGATTTTAATAGAACAAATGAGAGAACCAATCTTAATTGCATGGCATCCTGACAAAGACAGGAAAATGCTAGGACTCATTTGTCCCAAATTCAATCTCTAATTATAATAACAACTCTGCGACCAAAGCAAT
Source organism: Mustela nigripes (assembly GCF_022355385.1). Lineage (NCBI taxonomy): Eukaryota > Metazoa > Chordata > Mammalia > Carnivora > Mustelidae > Mustela > Mustela nigripes. The sequence goes on along the minus strand of NC_081575.1, from coordinate 113,019,505 downwards.
CTTTCATGAAAGTAAATTAGATCGTATCATTTCCAGGCTAAACCTTTTCCATAGCTTTCCATTATTGTTAGGAGAAATCCCCAAATCTGTCACACAGCTTGTGGAAGATGAGTGTTTTCTAGGCCCTGCCTTTACCGTCAGTCTCAATGCACTCCCTCTCCATCGAATTCTGCGCTCTCCTATTCTGGATCTCTTACTCTTCCTTCTTCCTGGAAAGCTCATGCTTCCCATGCCTGCCCCCTTCCTTTGCCTAGCTGATCCCTTCTCATTTTCAGATCATGGTTTTAATTTGTTTCCCCAAAGAAGTCTTTTCTTCTTGCATTATATCTGCTGAAAATTCCATTGGCCAACACGAATCATATGCCAAGTCCAAAGTCAAAAGGGGTGGATATATACGATGATAAGGCCAAGGCAAAGAGTAAGGATGTGGGGAAGAGGAAGGAACTGGGGCCATTTCTGCAATCACCACATTCCTCTCCCAGGTGCATACAAGTCATGATCAGGCCCCAACTTGCGATGATTACCATGTACTGGCCCTCATCTACAAACAGTCAACTCATTTATACAATTGAATAGTTGTCTGGTTCAGGTTCCTTGTCTATACTTGTCCTCTACCAGAAGCCCTATTACACCTTACTGAAATCTGGTTAAATGTCCTCTTTTCTCCAAATACCTCAACAGTGCATTCTTTCTTTGAAATTCAATCTACTGAAGTAATTAAATACAGGAGATAAGGGGCAGCTCCTAAACATGGAGGCAGCCATGTGCCCACGAAAAACAGCCCAACTGATGATAAGCAAAGCTGACCAAAAAATAAAAAATGTGCCCACGAAAAGCAGCTTAACTGATGATAAGCAAAGCTGACCAAAAAAAAAAAAAAAAAAAGATCTATGCTCAGACAAGGCCAGTCCACAACCACAGAAATGATTGAACATTCCTCTCTTATGATCAGCGTGAGTGACTGCTGCTTCTTTACCACTGACCACTCAAGCCTTGCTTTAATCCTCCTGTCTCCTAAATAAACATCATTTTAAAATACCCAGTCACCAAATTGTCACGGCTCTTTAGTAACAGGCAAGCCAGAAGAGCCCCTGATTTCTTAAATCCTCCTTAGAGGATTTAGCACAAGCGTAAGCCCTCTAAGGAGGCCTCTCCCAGATTCCTCTTACTGAGATGGCCACGGCTCTTCCAAGGAATGGTATTTCTTGTGGCAACAAGCTCCATGCACCTAACACTGTTTGAGTATGACTGTGTTTTTAGGCCTTTCATTCAGCGGGCCTTCAGTGAACTCCTTCCATTCAAAGGGCTAAGCGCTCTGATGTAGGTCTGGTTTGAAACACTGAATTTCAAGCACTGCTTAACAGCACAAAGGATCCTTGAATAATATCACCAGGTGAATTTAGGATTGGCCCAGGCTAGGCAACGTGCTGAGACTAGACAGGTGTAGGAAGCAGTCACCGATAAAGCACAATATCCCTTTTCTAGAAGTTCTGAATAGAATAGTCAGTAACATATTCTCCCATCAATGCCTAGACTCCAACAAGACAAAGTAAGGTTCCATAGATAGAATGGATTTTCCCCCACATATTAGCTTCTTATAAGACTCAACCCTGTGCATAGTAAGCAAAATTCGTTCTTACAGGGACCAGAGACTCATTCTTCAGAGTTAGTGTGGCCCAGATTCCTGGCTCATTTACCTTCACATTTTTTCCAATAAGTATTTTATACTTTCTTTATATGGTATTGCTTTCATTTGCAGTCACTGAAGAGTGGAAATGAGCAGCAAATTCTTACTTCTACCAATTTTCCAGATGCCATCAAAATTGTACACTATCATATTATTAGAAGACACATGCACATTGTGGCAGAAATATCATTAATCAGAGTATTATCAGTAATTGGTGTACTTTCTCAAAATAAATTATTTGGGAAAAAACAGATGTGTATTCAGTATCAGCCTGAATGCTTTATGAGATGAGAACTGCTAAATCCTATTGAAATATTTCCCCAGGTAGTCGACCAAAATAGCTCGAGAAGCAACAACCTACGTTTTCAGTATATGCTAAATTCTCCAATTACACAAATGAAGATGACTGCGGGTTTTTTTTTTTTTTCATTTGTTTGTTTTTTTGTCTTTTTGGAGAGAGGGCACACAAGTTGCGAGGGGCAGAGGGAGAAGGAGAGAGAATCTTAAGCAGGCTCCAAGCTAAGGATGGAGCCCCATATGACCTGAGCCAAAATCGAATCAGATGCTTAACCACCTGAGCCACCAGGTGCTCTGAAGATAACTGTGTTTTACTTAAAAAGGGAATTGGATAGGCGAGTAACTTTCAAACACCAATAAAGAGTTTATGAATGTTACCATAGAGGTCAGTTTTCTCACCTGGCTTTTCCTTCTTCCATTTTTAATTAAAAAGGGAAATGATGCTAATGAGGGAGACATTAGGGCGGCACACAAGTTCACCTCTCTCTGGGCATAGGGTCTGCTTGTATTCCCCTACCGTCTTGGACTTGGGGTGGCCATGAGACTCGCTTTGACCAGTGAGATTCATAAAGGGATGTGTGTTCATTCCTTCTAGGAGGAAAGCTTGAAATGGTCTCCGGGAGACCCCGTGCCATCTCCTTCCTCTTACTATGGAGACCAGTGGAGCTGCAGGTGTAGGCTTCATCAGCCCGGGTCCTAGGATGACCAGACATGGAGAGGAGCCCACCAAACAAAGCATTTGTTATGTCACAGATTTTTTTTTAAGGGCAGTGTGTCATCCCAGCATAACCTAAACCATAACAGAGGTAGACATTTTTATTGTTAAAAAAATTAAAGTTTTTTTTCAAACAATATAAAGGTATATCGAGCTTCTCTCTCCAACACATTAGCCACTAGTCATACATGGCTATTCAAGTTTTAAACATTAGTAAAAGGAAAGATTCATTTCCCCCATCACATTAGCCACATTTCGAGGGCTCCAGAGCTACATGTCACTAGGGGCTCCCGGGATAGCACAGACAATGGAACACTTCCCTCATACAGAAAGTTTTGTGTTCTGTGGAGGGGCTGAACAGCAAAGGACCCAAACCACTGCCCGTACCCCTTCCCCAGTCCTACCCTAAGAAGCTACCACTCCTAAAAAACTATTAAATGTCATTCTAGTCCTTCTTCTACCTTAAATCACTTCTCCTATGGTTTTACACTATAAATATAAAATCATGCACATATGTACATAAACATATTACTTGGTGACATGCCTTTTTTTCTTTTAACAAAGATTTTATTTATTTATTTATTTATTTATTTATTTATCAGAGAGAGAGAGAAAGAAAGATAGACAGAGGGAGAATCAGGCTCTCCACTGAGCAAGCACTCAATCCCAGGACCCTGGGATCAGGATACGAGCCAAAGACAAATGCCTAACTGACTGAGCCACCCAAGTGTCCCAGTGACCTGTCTTTTTAATTCAACTAATGGGATGTCCTAGAGATCTTTTTTTTTTTTTTTTTCCTGATGAACACTTAGATGGTTTCTAGAAATAACCACTTCTTAGATTCTCAGCATATTGATAAAGATCCTTCTAGCTCTTTGTCCAGCTATTTTTGTCTACTCTGATAAAATACATCATATGTATTGCGATTTCTTTTTCCATTTAAATAATAATAAAGTTTGGAGTTTATTTTAGTCATTTATATTCTTCTAAATCTTTTCTAATAATTTCAATATTTTGATTTTACATTTAGCTCTTGAATCCAACTGAAATTTAGTTGTAGGAAATGAAAAATTTAACTAAAGATATAAAGACTACAATGTTGGGGCTCCTGGGTGGTTCAGTCATTAAGCATCTGACTTTCGCTCAAGTCATGATCCCAGGGTCCTGGGATTGAACCCCACTTCCGGATCCCTGTTCTGCGGGAGCCCTGCTTCTCCCTCTCCCACTCCCCCACTTGTGTCTCTCTCGCTGTGTCTCTCACTATGTCTCTGTCAAATAAATAAAAATCTTTAAAAAAATAAATAAATAAAAACTCTCTTGCTTCCTTTTATTACATTTTCACTTCTATATGAATTTCAGGATAGGATTGTCAACTTCCTTTTATAATTCCTTGTTGGGATTTCTTTTTTTTTTTTTTTTAAAGATTTTATTTATTTATTTGACAGAGATCACAAGTAGGCAGAGAGGCAGGCAGAGAGAGAGAGAGAGAGAGGGAAGCAGGCTTCCCGCGGAGCAGAGAGCCCGATGCGGGGCTCGATCCCAGGACCCTGAGATCATGACCCGAGCCGAAGGCAGCAGCCCAAACCACTGAGCCACCCAGGCGCCCCAGCTTGTTGGGATTTCGAGTTGGCAAGCACTGACCTTCTAGATGAATTTGTCAAAAGCTTACATTTCTACAACATTAAGTTTTGTCATTCAGAAATATGACACAACTACATTTTTCAGGAATTATTTTACATCCTTCAGTAAATAGTTCATTTTTAATTTCTTCAACTAAGGCTTACAAATTGTATTAGGCTTAGCTCTGGTTTTTCTTATTCTTTTAACATACTTGCTATGGTTGTTCATACTGTGAATGTAATTTTTTTAAAATTCCACTTTCAAATAGGTTATTGCTAGTATAAGAAGGTATTGATGTTCATGCTTTTATTTTCTATTTCCTTAATTATAGGAATGTTATTCATAGTTTTAATCATTTTTCAGAGAAATCTTTTAGATCTCCAAAGCAGATAATCAGTACTATCTTCAAGCAAAGACACTTTTCTCTCTTCTTTCCAATATTTCCGCCTCTTGTATCTTTTTCCTGTCTTCCTGCTTTGGCAGTACAGGGGTGAAAATGGACATTTTGTATCCTACCTGGATTTAATAAAAATGCCTCTTACATTTCTCTATTAAGCACAGGAGAAATCAGTCTTAAATTTAATTATCAAGTATTTTTTTTTAGCATGCATTAGATGATTACTGAGTTGGACTCCTTTAATCTGTTGCGGTCATAAATAACCTATAATGACCAAATTCTAAACCATCCTTGCAGTCCTTGCGAGGATAAATGCTACTTAACCATTATGTAACATTGGCTTAATACACTGCCAGATTTAAAATGCTGAATTTACTTAGGATTTTGCATACAAGTTCAAAGGCAAGGTTGGCCAAATGCTGGGGTGGGGGGAGGAGGGTAGTTTTCTGACTTTTCTGTTAGTGTGATAGTAGCACCAAAAAGTGAGTTTGGTGGAGCCTGGGTGGCTCAGTGGGTTAAAGCCTCTGCCTTCGGCTCAGGTCATGATCTCAGGGTCCTGGGATCAAGGCCCACATCGGGCTCTCTGCTCAGCAGGGAGCCTGCTTTCCCACTCCTCTCTCTGCCTGCCTCTCTGCCTACTTGTCATTTCTGTCTGTCAAATAAATAAATAAAATCTTTTTTTTTTTTTAAAGTGAGTTTGGGAGCTTATCAGATTGTTAACACTCTGCAATAGCTTACAAAGCATGAAATCTATGTGAGATCTTGTGAGGTTTTGGAGCAATTACTAAAAAAAAAATGGCACCTGAGGTCTTTATTTTTATTTTATGTCTTTATTTTTCTTGACATTACACTTGTTAAAGAATAGACTATTTGGGAGATCTTTTAAAAGAATCAGATTTGTATTATATTGATTAGCTACAATTTTTAGAAAAATACCATTAACATCTGCTTTGCCTTTATATTTATTTATTTTTAAAAGTTTTTTTCTGTTGTTCTTTTATTAGATTTTAGATTTCACTGTTAATTTCATTTTCTCTGCTTCTATAGGAAATGTATTTATAACTGTCTATTTTTCTTCAAGCACTTTTTTTGGCTGTACTCCATGTGGGGTTTTTTAAATCATTAAATGATACATTTTATTCAAAAACAGAATACAAAATCTTTATTTCTATGATTTCAAAATCAAGTTGATTGTAGTACAGATTGCTGTGGGCTTTGTCCCCTCCTATTTTCTTCTTTGAGCTCATTTTTATATTTTGTACTCATGATTACAATATCCAGTTTAGGGACCTGGGTGGCTCAGTTGGTTGAGCGACTGACTGTCTTGGGCTCAGGTCATGATCCCGGAGTCCCGGAATCGAGTCCCGCATCGAGCCCCCAGCTCCTTGGGGAGTCGGCTTCTCCCTCTGACCTTCTCCTCTCTCATGCTTTCTCTCACTCATTCTCTCTCAAATAAATAAATAAAATCTTTTTTTAAAAAATCCAGTTTAAAAAAAAATTAAAAGGCTCTGCAGATCTTCCACATCTGACCATCCTGCAGAGGTGAACTGTTAGTCTGGTCCAGGCATCCTCTCTATCTTTGACGTCCCCCTGACTCCAGTCTCACTTATAGCACTTGCCCAAGGCCATAATCTCAGAGCGAGGCAAGTTGCATCCACAAACTCTCTCCATAGACAAGCTTCTCCACCAATGATGAGTTTTTTCTGTTCTTGAGAACCATCAAAATCAAGAGGGCCCACATTATAGGAATTTCTCTAGTCTTGTCCATAACTAACCAAATCTAAGTACCAAGGAGCAGAAAGGACCACAAGGAATTGTGATTTTGCCCTATTCCTCACCATACATTTGCTCTTTCCATACTTGAGCTGAAGTCCTTGGCTGAAGCTTTCCACAATCATCAAAAAACCTCTTGCCTGGGGGTGGGATTATGGACATTGGGGAGGGTATGTGCTTTGGTGAGTGCTGTGAAGTGTATAAACCTGGTGATTCACAGACCTGTACCCCTGGGGATAAAAATATATGTTATAAAAATAAAAAATTAATTAAAACACACACACAAAAAAACAAAAACAAAAAAAAAAACCTCTTGCCAGACTAGGGATCCCTGTTTATGGTTGAAACAAGACCCACAAGCTTTTGAATGTAGAAAGAGTTTAGTCTTCTATAATCTTCACCAAAGCCTTTCTGCTTCATGAAATAATTGGATTTCTGGATTGGACTCCCCACATTTAAATTCCACCTCACCTCCTCCCAAGCAAATGAAGTATTTGGAAACACTGTACTAATTTCTTTGAAAAATTTAGATAGGAAGCTGTTACATTGAATTCAGAATAGGCTTCATAGCTCTAAACATCCCAGACAGGTTAGGTCCACTGTAACGTGGAGTCACAAGGTCTTTTGAACTTCTCCTGAAGACTGTGTATATCCAGGGTTGTCAAATTCTGGTATGACTCAGGACCCTTATAGTGGGGCATATGAGATCACCATATGGACATCATTTGGTGTAGAAACATGAGACAAAGAATAGCTCCCTTTGTTGCCTGACTTGGGAAAAGCGATGCTCTGTAAAGGGGAAGACTGGTCATCAGCCAGGGCAGAACATTAAACTTATTAAAAGCCATGGCATCCTCGTAATACTCCCCACACTCTGGTGGCTTTGAGTAAAGCCACAGGTCCTTTCAAAGTATAGAATTCATTTGCAGAGATGTTGGGGGAAACATCACATTCTGAATCAAGGACAATCTAGACTAGAAGTTGCTGTAACTTGACTGCAGTATTAAGTTTAGGAGGGCCATGGTGCCTTGTAGAGACCAAAAATATAGTCATGATACCGGTGAAATGCTGCTTTTAAGGTTTTAAGTCCAGTTAGTTAACAGTGTTGTATTAGTTTCGGGTGTACAAGATAGTGATTCCGCACTTCCATACATCACCTGGTGCTCGTCACAACAAACACACTCCTTAAATTCCTTCTTGCAGGAGGGAGCAAGCAGGACAGTGGTGGGCGAGGGGCTGTGGCTGATGTGGAAGTTTTAGGAGGAGAGGTGCAGAAGGCCTGGAGACATCTGCACCAGGAGTGGTATAGGCCACAGGGCCTGGCCTCAGGGAAGAGACGGGGGCTCAGGGCCAGCACCATGGGCAGTGCCAGCAACATGGGCAACCCCAGCCTGCCATGTTTTTTTGTAGGACTGTCATTGACTTTGATTAACCTCATAATTTACATTCATGTCCTCTTCATTGCAGAAGTAATTTGGGGTATTTGGACTTTTATTTTGTCACTAATTTCTAATTTTATGGCGTGGGGATCAGAAAACACGGCCTGTGATTCCTGCTCTGGAGAATTTGTTGTCATTCATGTTTGGAAAGAATTTTATCGTCAGTCTGTTGGTTATGAAAGTATATCAAGTTAAACTCCATCAATGTGCAATGAAAAGCTCTACATACCAATGCTTTTGAGTTGTGGATATTGGTTTCTGGGAAGTTGTGTTAAATTCTACCAATATATTTGACAAGTTGTCTCTTCTTCTGTATTTCTATTTGTTTTCTTTTACCTATTTCAAAATTGTGCTGTTCAGAGCCATTATACTGTCTTCAAGACATGGATCTGTTGTCAGCATCATTTCTTTTTCTCTTACTACTTTTGACTTTCACTCTTACGAATATTAATATTTCTGCCCTTGTGTTTTTTTTTTTCACTCTAGCATTTGATGTTGTTATCTTTTTTAACCTTTACTTTTTTGTTTTTTGATGTTATTTCATCTTAAGGCTATGTCTTGTAAACAGCATATTGCTAGATTTTTTAAATTGTTTAAGCAATCTGTTTTCCTTTTTTTTAAAAAAAGTATATTTAACCTATCTCCATTTAATACAACTGTTCTTATTCTTGGATTGATTCCTGCCATCTTATTTCATTTGTTCTCTTTACCACGACTTTGCCCTTATTTCTTCTTTTTACTTGTCTACTTGTCTACTGCTGATATACTGTTTTTTGTTCCACTTAATTTTCTTCTAGAAACATCAAAATGGTCATCATTTTCTATTTTGATACTTGATACCTTTATATTTTTAACAAAAGCATACTTAAAATTATAGTATTTTGGTTGCATTCAAAAGCAACCAGTAATGAGGAATTTGAGAAGCAGGGGAGGGGGTTGGGGGGAGTTGGGAGGGGAAAAAATGAAACAAGATGGGCCTGGGGAGGGAGACAAACCATAAGAGACTCTTAATCTCAGGAAACAA
>NC_081575.1:113007897-113010453 GCF_022355385.1 Mustela nigripes | reverse complement strand
GGGAGGGAGAGGGTGGTTGGGTGATGGACACTGGGGAGGGTATGTGCTATGGTGAGTGCTGTGAAGTGTGCAAGCCTGATGATTCACAGACCTGTACCCCTGGGGCAAATAATACATTATATGTTAATAAAAATAAAAAATAAAAAAAAACAAAGGTAATCAGTATCTAAATCCTTCTCGCGAACAAAATGGAAACCTCACTGCCCCTTCTCCCTTTCACTTCCCTTCTGATGGCTAGGATTTCAGATTCCTAGGTTGTATCATTAGTGCTATTATTACCATTTGACTTTTGCCGCTATAATCATGTACAATGATCAATAGCTTTTTCTCATACTTCGCTGACCACTGTGATTCTGGTGCTACATCTCTCTCATGGCTTCTATTTTCATTCTGGTGGTACTCTAAGTAATATCTTTTTTTTTTAAGATTTATTTATTTGAGAGAAAGATAAGGAGGGAAAGAAAGAGAGAAAGAGAGAGCAGGAGGGGAGAAGGACAGAGGGAAAGGGAGAATCTCAAGCAGACTCCCTGCTAAGTGCAGAGCCCAACATGGGGCTCAATCTCTCCCCCCTGAGATCATGACCCTGAGATCACAGCCTGAGCCCAAACCAAAAGTTGGACACTTAAACAACTGCACCACCCAGGCACCTCTGTAAGTAACATCTTTAAGTAGCACTTTCAAAGTGCCTCCACGAGTCTTTGTATCTCTAAAAAGTGTTAACTTTTCTCGACAATTGAATGGTAGTTTTCTAGGTTATGGGATTCAAAAGCCAAAATCATTTCCCTCCAAGTTTTCAAAATATGTGGCAAGAGGGAAGGGAAGAGAAAAACTACTGTCTAGAGTGGGTCACTCTGCCCACACTTTCAGTACGTTCAGTACTTTGCCACCATAATACTCCAAAAGCAGAGGAAGTTATTTGCCCAAACAACGTAAGTGGAAACTCAAGCTCTGAAAGGTGTTCTCCTGCCAGAGCTACACAGCAAATGAGCAGCAGGTATCATTTCAGTCCAATGTTCTTGGGCCTCACAGCCCTTCTCAGAGTCTAGACCACTGCCTTCCCATGGAAATATAATGCAAGCCACATATATTATTTCATATTTCCTTGTGGTCACGTTTGAAAAAGTAAACAGGTGACATTCATCTTAACATCAATTTATCCAAAACATGGTCCTCTTGACATGTGATCAGTGTTGAAAAGTGGTTGAGGAGATACTTAACTTTATTCCTACTAAGTCTTTGAAATCTGGTACATCTTTAACCCTTATGGCACAGATCTATTTGAAATGGCCACCTTGGGGCACCTGGGTAGCTCAGTCGGTTAAGCGTCTGCTTTTGGCTCGAGTTGTGATCCCAGGGTCCTGGCATCCCGAATCCCGCATCAGGCTCCCTGCTCAGCGAGAAGCCTTCTTCTCCCTCTCCTCCCCACTTGTGCTCTCTCTATCTCTGTATTGCTCTTGCAAATAAATAAAATCTTTAAAAATAATAATAATAATAATAATGCAGAAATGGCCACTGTTCACATGCTCCATGACCACATAGTGTTGAGTAGCCACTGTACTGGGCAGTCCAGCTCTATGCTGTGCTGCTTTGGAAAGGAAACCCTTTCCAACACTGTTCCAAAGCATCCTAGGTGGGTGCTTTTTTTCTATCCCAGTTTGACATGAGGAACTCTGACTTTCCCTGGAAATAATTTTATGGCTATTTTTTGCTGATCGCAGATACACAAATTCGTCCTCAGTGCTCATCCTCGTTATATAGCATCGTCTCTCCTCCAGGTCTATGCTGCCAAAAGTCAGAGGCACCTTCTTAAAGCCAACCGTTAATCCATTCAAAAGGAAGATTAAACACTTCTCCCCATTTGATGCTTACTGTGTGTATATTTCTATGCCTAACTTCCTTTTTCAGACAAATACCTGGCCCCAGCTCAGACAGGCTTTTTATCACTCTTGGGACAGCACTGGGTATGGGGCAAAGATCTGATAGCTTTCCTTTAGTCAGCCCCCAAGAGTGTTGTAAGGAAATCGCACATACACACAGCGATTTCTTTTAAAATCTCTGAAGCAGCCACCATTTCACATTCTTTTCTGTCAGAATTTCCACCAAAATTAGTGGGGAGGAAGTAAGATGGCCAAGGAGTAGCAAACTGAAATATCATCAGGTCCCAGGAGTTCAGCTAGATACTTATCAAACCATTCCGAACACCTACAAACTCAACAGGAGATAGAAGAGAAGAACAGCAATTCTAGGAACAGAAAATCAACCACTTTCTGGAAGGTAGAACATGCAGAGAAGTGAATCCAAAGCAATAGGAAGATGGACCCCGGGGGGAGGGGCTGGCTCCAAGCAAGCAGTGAAGCAGCGGAACACAAAATCAGAACATTTAGAAGGCTGCTCCACTGAGAGCATGACCATTAGCATGGTAAGTTGTTTTCCACGCCCCCACTTTAAATCTAGAGGTGTCTTTGAGTCTAAAATGAGTTTCTTGTAGACAGCATATTGATGGGTCTTGTTTTTTTTTTTTTAATCCATTCTGATACCCTGTGTCTTTTGATTGGA
>NC_081575.1:112986126-113007497 GCF_022355385.1 Mustela nigripes | reverse complement strand
TCCAATCAAAAGACACAGGGTATCAGAATGGATTAAAAAAAAAAAAAACAAGACCCATCAATATGCTGTCTACAAGAAACTCATTTTAGACTCAAAGATACCTCTAGATTTAAAGTGAGGGCATGGAAAACAACTTACCATGCTAATGGTCATCAAAAGAAAGCTGGGGTGGCAATCCTTATATCAATTAGATTTTAAGCCAAATACTATAATAGGAGATGAGGGAGGACACTATATCATTCTTTTTTTAAAAGATTTTATTTATTTATTTGACAGACAGAGATCACAAGTAGGCAGAGAGGCAGGCAGAGAGAGAGGAGGAATCAGGCTCCCTGCTGCGCAGAGCCCAAAGCGAGGCTCAATCCCAGGACCTGGGATCATGACCCAAGCCGAAGGCAGAGGCTTTAACCCACTGAGCCACCCAGGTGCCCCCACTATATCATTCTTAAAGGGTCTGTCCAATAAGAAGATCTAACAATTTTAAATATCTATGCTCTTAACGTGGGAGCAGCCAATTATACAAACCAATTAATAACAAAATCAAAGAAACACATCAACAATAATATAATAAAAGTGGATCACTTTAACAATCCCCTCACTGAAATGAACAGATCATCTAAGCAAAATATCAACAAGGAAATAAAGGTTTTAAATGACACACTGGACCAGATGGACATCACAGATATATTCAGAACATTCCATCCCAAAGCAACAGAATACACATTCTTCTCTAGTGCACATGGAACATTCTCCAGAATAGATCAAATCCTGGGTCACAAATCAGGTCTCAACCAGTATCAAAAGGTTGGGATCATTCTGGGCATATTTTCAGACCACAATGCTCTGAAGCTAGAACTCAATCAGAAGAGGAAAGTTGGAAAGAACTCAAATACACGGAGGCTAAAGAACATCCTACTAAAGAATTAATGGGTCAACTAAGAAATTAAAGAAGAATTGAAAAAACTTCATGGGAACAAATGAAAATGAAAACACAACTGTTCAAAATCTGTGGGACACAGCAAAGGTGGTCCTTAGAGGAAAATATATAGTGATACAAGCCTTTATCAAGAAACAAGAAAAATCTCAAGTATGCAACCTAACCCTACACCTAAAGCAGCTGCAGAAAGAACAGCAAAGAAAGCCTAAACCCAGAAGGAAAAGAGAAATTATCAAGATCAGAGCAGAAATCAATGAAATAGAAACCAAAAGAATGGTAGAACAAATCAACAAAACTAGGATCTGGTTTTTTTGGAAAGAATTAAGATTGATAAACCCCTGGCCAGACTTATCAAAAAGAAAACAGGACCCAAATAAATAAAATCATGAATGAAAGAGGATAGATCTCACCCACCAAAGAAATACAATTAGAAGAATATACTATGAGCAACTATACACCAGCAAATTTAACGATCTGGAACAAATGGATGCATTCCTAGAGATATAAAAGCTACCAAAACTGAACCAGGAAGAAATAGAAAACCTGAACACACCCATAACGAGTAAGGAGATTGAAGCAGTCATCAAAAATCTCCCAACAAACAAGAGCCCAGGGCCAGATGGCTTCCCAGGGGAATTCTACCAAACATTTGAAGAAGAACCAATACCTATTCTCCTGAAAGTGTTCCAAAAAATAGAAATGGAAGGAAAACTTCCAAACCCATTTTTTATGAGGCCAGCATTACCTTGATCCCAAAACCAAAAACCCCATCGAAAAGGAGAATTACAGACCAATATCCTTGATGAACACAGATGCAGAAATTCTCACCAAAATACTAGCCAATAAGATCCAACAGTACATTACAAGGATTATTCACCACGACCAAATGGGGTTTATTCCTGTGCTGCAAGGTTGGTTCGACATCCACAAATCAATCAATGTGATACGATACATTAATAAGAGAAAGAACGAGAACCATATGATACTCTCAATAGATGCTGAAAAAGCTTTTGACAAAGTACAGCATTTATTTCTTGATCAAAACTCTTCAGGGATGCCTGGATGGCTCAGTCAGTTGAGCTGCTGCCTTTGGCTCAGGTCATGATCCCAGGGTCCTGGGATTGAGCCCCACATTGTGCTCCTTGCTCTGCGGGGAGCCTGCTTCTCTTTCCACCTCTGCCTGCCACTCTGTCTGCTTGTGTGTTCTCTCTTTCTCTCTCTCTCTCTGACAAATAAATAAAATCTTAGACAAAACTCTTCAAAGTGTAGGGACAGAGGGTACATACCTCAATATCATCAAAGCCATCTATGAGAAACCCACAGCAAATATCATTCTCAATGGGGAAAAACTGAGAGCTTTTCCCCTAAGGTCATGTCCACTATCACTATGGCTATTCAACATAGTGCTCTCAGTCCTAGCCTCGGGAGTCAGACAACAAAAAAAGAAATAAAAGGCATCTGAATCAGCAAACAAGAAGTCAAACTCTCACTCTGTAGATGACATGATATTTTATGTGAAAAACCCAAAAGACTCCACTCCAAAACTGCTAGAAGCCATACAGGAATTCAGTAAAGTATCAGGATATAAAATCAATGCACAGAAATCACTTGCATTTCTATACACCAATAGCAAGACAGAAGAAAGTGAAATTAAAGAGTTGATCCCAATTACAATTGCACCCAAAACCATAAGATACCTAGGAGTAAACCTAACCAAAGAGGCAAAGAATCTGTACTCAGAAAACTATAAAGTACTCATGAAAGAAATTGAGGAAGACACAAAGAAATGGAAAAACGTTCCATGCTCATGTACTGGAAGAATTAATACTGTGAAAATGTCTATGCTTCACAAGCAATGTACACATTTAATGCAACCCCCATTGAAATACCATCAGTTTTTTCCAAAGAAATGGAACAAATAATCCTAAAATTTATATAGAACCAGAAAAGACCCTAAATAGCCAGAGGAATGTTCAAAAAGAAAGTCAAAGCTGGTGGCTACACAATTCCAGACTTCAAGCTCTATTACAAAGCTATCATCATCAGGACAGTATGGGACTGGCACAAAAACAGATACATAGATCCATGGAACAGAATAGAGAGCCCAAAATGGACCCTCAACTCCACGGTCAACTAATCTTCAACAAAGTAAGAAAGAATGTCCAATGGAAAAAAGACAGTCTCTTCAACAAATGGTTTTGGGAAAATTGGACAGCCACATGCAGAAGAATGAAGCTGGACCATTTCCTTATACCACACACAAAAATAGACGCAAAATGGATGAAAGACCTCAGTGTGAGACAGGAATCCATCCAAATCCTTGAGAAGAACACAGGCAGCAACGTTTTTGACCTCAGCTGCAGCAACTTCTTCCTAGAAACATCGCCAAAGGCAAGAGAAGCAAGTGCAAAAATGAACTACTGGGACTTCATCAAGATCAGAAGCTTTTGCACAGCAAAGGAAACAGTCAACAAAACCAAAAGACAACTGACAGAATGGGAGAAGATATTCGCAAATGACATATCAGATAAAGAGCTAGTATCCAAAGTCTATAAAGAACTTGTCAAACTTAACACCCAAAGAACAAATAATCCAGTCAAGAAATGGGCAGAAGATATGAGCAGACATTTCTGCAAAGAAGACATCCAGATGGCCAACAGACACATGAAAAAGTGCTCAACATCACTTGGCATCAAGGAAACGCGAATCAAAACCACAGTGAGATATCACCTCACACCAGTCAGAATGGCTAAAATTAACAAGTCAGGAAATGACAGATGTTGGCGAGAATCAGAGAAAGGGAACCCTCCTACACTGTTGGTGGGAATGCAAGCTGCTGCAGCCACTCTGGAAAACAGCATGGAGGTTCCTCAAAAAGTTGAAAATAGAGCTACCCTATGACCCAGCAATTGCACAACTGGGTATTTACCCTGAAGAGACAAATGTCGGGATCTGAAGGGGCACGTGCACCTGAATGTTTATAGCAGCAATGTCCCCAGTACCCAAACTACAGAAAGAACCTAGATGTCCATCAGCAGATGAATGGATAAAGAAGATATGGTCTACATATACAATAGAACTGGAGGGTATTATGCTGAGCAAAATAAGTCAATCAGAGAATGACAATTATCACATGATCTCCCTGATATGAGGAATTTGAGAGGCAGGGCAGGGGGGTTTGTGGGGTCAGGAAGGAAAAAATGAAACAAGATGTGATTGGGAGGGAGACAAACCGTAAGAGATTCTTAAACTCACAAAACAAACTGAGGGTTGCTGGTGGGTGGGGGGTAGGGATAGGGTGGCTGGGCGATGGACACTGGGGAGGGTATGTGCTATGGTGAGTGCCATGAAATGTGTAAGCCTGATGATTCACAGATCTGTACCCCTGAAGCAAATAATACATTATATGTTAATAAAAATAATAAAGTAAAAAAATTAATCTCCCAGGCCCCTTACACTGTCTCCCCAAAGCCTCGTAACTCCTGCAGTATCAACAGCTTAGAAACTGGCATGTTAAATAATAAAGGATACCCTCCCTCGGCAATGCCTAGAACCAGCTGACAGGTTGGAACAGTAGAGACTGGATATCAGCATTTGGGACTCCCAATGGCAGCCTGACTCACAGGACAGTCCACAGAGAAGAGCTGTTAAACACCTAGCTGGAGATACTTGGGATCAACATATCACAGCTCTGTCTTACTTAAGAGTTGTCTGATCCTGGGCAAGTCATCTGATCTGTCTACCCCTCCTTTCCTTCATCTCCATGTGATGACCACGATGCTTACTCCATGGGGCTTTTGGGAAGATTGATGGATATGATGTGTCTAAGGGTTCATTATATCTCCCCCAATAAAAGTTGGCTGAAAAGATGTTTTTAAGAGTTTACATTTAATTTTTTCAGCTTTACTGAGGTATAACTAACAAAGGAAATTGGATATATTTAAAGGGCAAAATATGGTGATTTTTTTCCTTTTGGCAAGATTAGTGGATATGATGTGTCTAAAGAGTCATTTTATCTCCCCCAATCAAGTTAGTTAGTGCACTCATCACCTCGCATAGTTACCATTTGTGTGTGTGTGTGTGTGTGTGTGTGTGTGTGCTGAGCATACCTGCACAAAGTCTTAGCAACTTTCAAATACACAACATTGTATTATTAACTAGAGTCACCGTGGTGTGTATTAGATCTGCAGACTCCCATCTTACAACTGTGGGCTTACAAGCCTCTGGCCAGCATCTCCCCATCTCCTCCACCCCCAGGCCCTTGTGGCTACCATACTACTCTCTATTTCTATGAATTTGGCTTTTTTTTTTTTTTAGGATTCAACATATAAAAGATTACACAGTATTTGTCTTTTTCTGTCTGGATAATTTCACTTAGCATTATGTAATTTTTCTAATACGTTGATACTAAAACAATTACCTTCATGCTTAGGTTCGAATGTTGGCTTTGCTGCTTTGAGAATGTGGACCTATTTCTTCCTTTTCTAAGACCCAGTTGCCTTGACTTGAACCTCATAGAGTCAAGAAATTGGTCTCGAGAGGTCACCATTAGAACCGGTTCTCTGCACAATGTGAGCCACACATTAAGTTCTTCATACACAGGAGCTCTTTTTATAATGGACTCATGTGACATTCGAGTGACATTATTTCTATCCTGATGTTTTAAGGAATGGAGATTAATTCTAAATGACATTCCTGGAGGACTGTTCAACCAGGCACAGCATACCTCAAACTCTTGAAGATACAGTAGAAATGACCAACTGGTGACCTTTGGACATAAGGCACTTCACTGATTTTGAAAGGAGCTGATGAGGACAGTGCCGGAGGATGTGGAATCTTCAGACAGTCCGATCGGAAAGGTGAGTGTGGTCCAGCCCTCGCCTATGGTCCAGCAGCCTCCTGGGGTGGACACTCCCCCAAGCATGCCCTGTCCATGGTCTGCAGCCTCACATTCTGTCACTTGTCTCTGCCATTTCCGGTCTCAGAGGGGCATCTGCTCACACCACTCAAGGTGCATTCCATCCTGACCCCTTTGTCCCCTTGCCAGCTTAACCCCCTTGCTCTCTGCCTGACCCTGCTTGCCATGAGCACAGTATGAGCCCTGGGTGGATTTTCTTCCAGCCCCCTTAGGGACAGAGTGGTATTTATTTCCGCAAATCGAATTTATTACCTGGGTGTCAGGAAAGCAAGGAGAAGGCTGCAGGACAAGAGAGATCTTATCTCTTTGGCTTAAATTAAATTTGTGCCGCAAATGAGCAAAGGCTGGCATGTGGTGACTGATTTCAATCTATCCACAGTGTTCCCTGTGTTCTGTTGCCCCCAGAATCTCCAAAAACGTCAGTGCCATTAGCCATGAAAATGCGTCTAGCAGAAGAGCAGCTTGTCAGAGGACAGCGACAGCAGGAGGTACATAAAATGCCTGATAAAAAGCAGGCTCCTCCAGACAGAGGGCTTCCCCTGGGGACACGAGGGCTGGCAAGCTCAGGAGCACACTCCATATGCCTCGTCTGCCATCATCAGCCCCGGCCACCTGTGACAAAACGTCCCCACCTTCTCGTGCGCCTCAGGGCTAGGTTCTCCCCAGCTGCTTCCTTCTTCTTTCACGTCTCCCCACTTGCAATCTCATTTTCGCTCTCCCTTCTCCTGCTCTTCGTTCATTTCATTATTCCTTGGACAAACATCCCCTTAGCACTGCGAGAGACCGTGTTTGCCCCGTTTCTCCAAATAGTCTTCCTGGTCTACCTGCATCCAAATCTGGTAGGCTGCCAATTAAAATGCATATTCCTGGGCCTCTGCCCCACTCCACTGAATGAAACCCTCTCATGTGCAAAGCTCAGAGACTTGAATGTGTGACACAGCCTCCAGGTCCCAATGGGATACATGGGTGAGGGAGGAAAACATTCACAAGGAATTCCCTTCTGTTCTTTCTCCCATTGCAGAATCCCTCCAGCATCATTCAAGTCTGCGCAATGCCCAGTTCTGCATTGCATCGACTAGACGCATGATCTTTAAGGTGTCACTCCCAAAATGCCCTCCACACGGTGCCCTCCATTCCAACCTACCAGAAGAGGAGTACGGAGGACCACAATGGAGGTTTTTATGAGTTGGGGCTGGAGGTGGCATTTTCCACGTCTGCCTATATTCCGCCGGTCATGCTCGGTCACATAGCCACAGTTAACTTCAGGGAGTGGGGACAAGTGGTCTAACATGTGCACAGAGAGCAGAAGATTTTGAAGAAAATGTAATCAGTCTCTATTTCATGCAGCTCATGAAAACAAATGTTTTTCAGTATGGAGTTTCCTCAAAACATTAAAAATAGAAATAGCATATGACCCAATAATTCCACTATGGGGGTATCTACCCAAAGAAAACAAAAACACTAATTTGAAAAGATGCATGCACCTCTATGTTTATTGCAGCATTATTTATGATAGCCAAAATATGGAAACCACCTATTGTCCATTGATAGACAAATGGGTAAGGAAGATATGGTACACACACACACACACACACACACACACACGTATATATATACGGTATGTATATGACATGGCATGTGCGTATATATATACACATATATAAACATATAAACATATACAATGTAATATTATGTATCTATAAAAAAGGTTAGACCTTGCCATTTGCAACAAGAAGGATGGACCCAGAAGGTATTCTGCTAAGTGAAGTAAGTCAGACTGAGAAAGACAAGACCACATAATTTCACTCATAGATGGATTTAAAAAAAAATGAATAAACAAACCAAAAGCAAAATCGGACCTATAAATCCAGGGAATAAGCTGATGGTTGCCAGAGGGGAAGAGGGAGGATACTGAGCGAAATGAGTGAAGGGCAGCGGAAGGTACAATTTCTAGTTACGGAATGAATAAGTCTCAGGGATGAAAGTTACCAGTGTAGGGAATGTAGTCAGTGGTATTGTAATTGCGACACATGGTGACAGATGGGAGCTACACCTGGGGTGAACACAGCGTAATGTGTAGAGAAGTTGAATCACTACATCGTATGCCTGAAACTAATGTAACATTGCATGTCAGCTATACTCAAAGAGAAGAATTTGTTTAATGTTTTTTTTAACACCCATTGAGAGTGGCCTTAAACCTACAAACCACAGCAACTTCTTTCAAGGTATGTCTCCAAAGGCAAAGGAAACAAAAGCGAAAATGAACTTTTGGGACTCTATCAAGATCAAAAGCTTCTGCATAGCAAAGGAAACAGTCAACAAAACAAAGAGGCAACCCAGGGGATGGGAGAAGATATTTGCAAATGACAGTACAGACAAAAGGCTGATATCCAGGATCTATAAAGAACTTCTCAAACTCAACACACACAAAACAGATAGTCATGTCAAAAAATGGGCAGAAGACAAGAACAGACATTTCTCCAATGAAGACATACAAATGGCTAACAGACACATGAAAAAATGTTCATCATCACTAGCCCTCAGGGAGATTCAAATTAAAACCACATTGAGATACCACCTTACACCAGTTAGTATGGCCAAAATTAGCAAGACAGGAAACAAAGTGTGTTGGAGAGGATGTGGAGAAAGGGGAACTCCCTTACGCTATTGGTGGGAATGCAATTTGGTGCAGCCAATTTGGAGAACAGTGTGGAGATTCCTTAAGAAGTTAAAAACAGAGCTTCCCTATGACCCTGCCATTGCACTACTGGGTATTTACTCTAAAGATACAGACGTAGTGAAAAGAAGGGCCATCTGTGCCCCAATGTTCACAGCAGCAATGGCCATGGTTGCCAAATTGTGGAAAGAACCAAGATGCCCTTCAACAGACGAATGGATAAGGAAGATGTGGTCCATATACACTATGGAGTATTATTCCTTCACCAGAAAGATACCCAACTTTTGTAGCAACATGGATGGGACTGGAAGAGATGATGCTGAGTGAAATAAGTCAAGCAGAGAGAGTCAATTATCGTATGGTTTCACTTATTTGTGGAGCATAACAAATAGCATGGAGGACATGGGGAGTTGGAGAGGAGAAGGGAGTTAAGGAAATTGGAAGGGGAGATGAACCATGAGAGACTGTGGACTCTGAGAAACAATCTGAGGGTTTCGGAGGGGCGAGGGGTGGGAGGTTGGGGTACCAGGTGAAGGGTATTATGGAGGGCACGGATTGCATGGAGCACTGGGTGTGGTGCATAAACAATGAATTCTGTTACACTGAAAAGAAATTTAAAAACAAAAACAAAAACTAAAAACAAAACAAAACAAAAAAACAACCCTATAAACCAGAAGGAGCTATCCAAAGACATGAGAACTTCAGGAAGATGAGCTGCACCTGCCGAAGTGAATCATCTAGTCCATCCATTTTCTGTCTACTCCAGCCCTCTGCAAGCTTCTGGGAGCATGTTGGGCCCTAAAGGTGAGCCACAGACTTCTTGGGAAGCTCAGGACCAGAAATCTCAGGTGTCCTCCAGCTGCCTTGAAAATGTTACCAGTGGGAAATCTGACCAGAGTTGATCCATACACTAAGAATATTCTTGTCAGACCGGGCTATTCCAGGGAGTCCTGGTCACCAAAAATATAAGATCAAGAGTCTTTTACACTGATAGAGATCCCGAAGCAAATCCAAAGCCCAGACCCCTGGAGAGCAATGATAAAATGAGCAGACATAGTGACAGAAAAGTCAGAACTCGTTATCTGAGCCCCTTCACTCTGAGGAGCATGAGAGAAGTGAAATCTTTGGACTTAGTGACTTAAAACGAAAGAGAGAGCGGTGACTCTTCCCAATGAGATGGACAGTTGGTAACAGTGAGAAAGGCACCAGGGAGCTGCTATTTCATGACACTGTAAACTGGAATGTTCTGGAAGGAATCTGTTGATAGGATCACTGGACACAAAAAGATGCTGCAGCTCCATTTGGGCGGGACACTGAGGGAAATGGTCTTTATTTAAACCCCAGCAGAGCCAAGAGTTTGCTCAGTGCTGGTGATGACAAGCTCTGAGCAAGAACATCAGGCAATAATAATCGGGAATGAGGGGCGCCTGGGTGGCTCAGTGGGTTGGGGCCTCTGCCTTCGGCTCAGGTCATGGTCCTGGGGTCCTAGGATTGAGCCCCGCATCAGGCTCTCTGCTCAGTAGGGAGCCTGCTTCCTCCTCTCTCTCTGCCTGCCTCTCTGCCTACTTGTGATCTCTGTCAAATAAATAAATAAAATCTTTTTAAAAAATAATCAGGAATGAATGAGTGAGTGAGAAGAGTGGGACAGGGAAGGAGGAAAAGCCAACATCAAGGCACCTTACTGAAGTCTCCACTGTGTGAAATGGGGGCTCCGTTCTACAAGAGAAGCTGGAAAAAATGACCACCCTACCAGTGGGACATTGGCGCACTTACACACTAGCTTCCTTCCCTTGTGGTGAGGGTACTTGCCTCTTATTTCTGGGCTGTGCTTATACAAAGGCCTACTCAGCTTCCTGCAAATCTAGACTGTCCATCTGGGCTGCCTCTGAAATCAGAGGCAGGCCCCGTGGATATGATGCTTGTATCAAGCCCCATCTTCCTAAAGAGATCGGTCACAACCTTCCCTTGCCCTGAACTTCATCGCTGGTTGCTTCTTGAAAGAGTGGCCATCTCTATTGACTTCCTCACCTACCATTTTTCTTTCAGCCACCACAGTCAAATTTCAAACTCAAAGCTGAGCTACTGCTTGGTTATGAATCAGTGATGCCCCAATCAGAGAGTCACTTCCTAGTACTTGTTCGGGGGTATTGGTAAAAAGGCGGCATTGACAGCTATGGGACTGGATAAGGGCACCCAGGGCTTCCCACATCAAAGGGAGGGGGAGTGCAGGACACGAGAAAGCTGTGTGGCTTCGGGGAACGGAGACGGTGACGCCCTACGGGGTGATTGAAGGGGTTCTCTGAACGCCCCTCTGAGCTCCAAAAGCAATTTCTTGGTGCCTTGAGGACTTTTCTGTTTCCCAGAATCTCTAAATACATTGCTAGGAAACAGTTTAGGCTTTCACCAGCAAATATCAGAGCAGGAAGAGTGAGCAGCCAGCCGACCCCAAGATGGCCGAATAGCTGGGTGACAGATTCTGTGGCAGGAAAGGGATCACAGGAGGGGACCCTCAGGATCGTCCTTGCCAGAGGGTTGTCCTTGCCCATCAAGGATGGCACTCATTACCAGTTTGCCCTGCTTCTCAGTCGGCCTGGCCTGAGTCTCATCCCCATGTCCCACAGCTGAAGGAAAACGTGCTTCCTTATGTCTCTGCCACCATTTCCAGCGTCCCTCCATGGCCATTCTTCTCCGTGGGGTTGGACAGAGTGTCTCTGAGCCCCCGTTGGGGCAGGGTTGGAACAGGGCTTGAAAACCCATCTGTCACCATATGAGGTATGACTGCACTTAAGTTCTTTCTTTGAGCAGGAGCTAAAAATAATATTCATTTGGAGAAGGATGACATATCTCACTATGCAGGATATATTATGACTGATACAGGATAGACCAATATTCATTGATACTGTATTGCTGTTTCAGTATGAGTCACTGAACCACGGAGACCCCAGGGCGGAGGCTTTTCTGGGGGGGTTACCAGGGGGTTGCCGGAGTGTTGCCGGAGCCCTCCCTGGTCTGGGCTGCCCCGTTTTGTCCACAGGAAACATGAAAGCAGGACAGAAATGAGTGATTTCTGTGCCACAATCAGAAGTCCAGAACAGAGCTGTTTTTGGAAAATGTGTCCAGGCAGACGACATGGTGCACTTTCTCTGGTCTTCTCTCCACGGCCACTCTGCTCCTGTGTCAAGCCCGTGCTGTCCGTCAGCCTAACTCTCCCAGGCAGCTGTGCCCCCCATCCTTGAAACCAGGGTTTCGCACCCTTGCTGCCGCTCACATTCTGGACCAGGGTTCTTTGTTGGGAGGGGGGAGCACAGAGCAACAACCCTGGCTTCTACCCAGTAGACGCCAGCAGTGTCCAGTTCTGACAACCAAAGAGATCTCCATATGTGGTCAAATGACCCTGGGGAAGGGGCTAAATCCCCCCTCGCTCCGGTGTCAAGGAGCCCCCCCACCCTGGACTCCAGAAGATTCCATAGCACAGTGCTGGGTGGAGAAGGGGCTGTTGGGGGAAATGGGGGACATCAGACATGCTGTGAGCCCGGACCCACAACCGAAACAGAACCGAGGGGCAAGTCGGAGTGGACCTTTCGTTCTTTATTGAAATGGAGCCCTGGGCCAAAAGCATCTCTGGCTTGCCAAGCCTTGTCAATGAATTTCCGGTTACCTGGGAGGGAAGAAGCAGGAGAGGTGCCGGCCCCCCGCTGTGTTCACACACCTCCCGGAGCTTTCATTCCGCCCTCAGCCATAACGAGCCGAGGCCAGGCCATCCGTGACCTGCTAATGGGGTGCATTTTCGGATTTATCTGCTCACACGTTGTCTGGGGCCTCTTTGGGAACGCTCCCTGATTGCTCTCCAATCATTTCCCACCCCTTTCAAGAACATTAGGTATTAATTCAAGCTTGTCAAATCTTATATGATATATTCCATTCAGGAGCTAATACCTCATCAACCCTACCTGGCACTGGAAAATTCAATTTCTCAAGATACCAGCTGTTATTCCGGAGACCCTGCATATCTATTTGGAACAGCTAATAGGAAATGTTCTTGCTGAGCATTTTTTTTTTTTCCTGTCCTTTTTTTTGCAGCTGGTAAAGTTCTGTGAATTGGATATGAAGTGTACCTCCATGAATCTAAAACAAATAAGCAAAATGAATACATTTATGGCCTGGTGACTCGAGTGCTTTTTTGTTATCCCCCTAAATTAACGACAAATAAAATAACAATACATGTATGCAAGTTACAGGAGTCTTCAAAAGATATTTTTGTGTGAAGGTGATTGCTTTGCTCCAGAAAACAAAAACAAAAAACCGTGGACTGTAGGTAGTGTTTGGGAAGAGGGAAGGCATGTCTGGTTTAATATCCAATCAATATCATTTTTTTGTTTGTTTTAACAGTCACCAGTATTGAAAAGAAAATCCACAGAGTAACACTCTTGTGAACAAAATTAAACTTCCATAGCTCATTTTCCAGGGGGAAGATAATCTCTCAAAGACATCAGAATTCTCTAGAGCTTTTTTTAATAGGAATTCTAAGCTATCATTATTATTATTATTATTACTACTTATTTGCTTTTGTAGCGATGCTGTTGGGGTCTTTTCTTGAAGTATAATTGCCATATAATATTATATTAGTTTCAGGTGAATATAATGATTCACTATTCGAATAGATCGCAAAATAATCACCACAATAAATCTAGCTATCATCCTTACTGTACATAGCTTTGATTTTTCTTTCTCATGATGAGTACTTTTACGATTTACTTTCCTTTCAAAAAGGTCGGGGGTAGGGCACCTGGGTGGCTCTTCAGTTAGGCAGCTGACTCTCGATTTCAGCTCAGGTCACGATCTTGGAGTCAGTCATAGGACCATACCCTGTGCCATGCTCTGCACTAAACACAGAGTCTGCTTGTCCCTCTCCCTCCCTCTGATTATACCCTATCGTTCTGTAAAAAAAAAAAAAATAAATAAATAAGTAAATTAAATCTTTAAAACCTAGGGAGATTTACTTTCTTAGGGGGAGCCCGTGTGGCTCAGTCAGTTAAGTGTCTTGATTTTGGCTCAGGTCACTATCTCAGGGTCATGGGATTGAGCCTAGCGTTGGGATCCCCACACGGCAGGGAGTCAGTTTAAGATTCTCTCCCTCTCCTTCCGCCCCTCCACACCCTACCCTCTCCCACACTCTCTCTCTCAAATAAATAAATAAATCTTGAAAAAAGAAAGATTTACTCTCTTAGCAACTTTCAAATCTATTCTCTTAGAATGTTCTGAGTACAACTCCACTTGTGAAAATATTCATTTCCCCATTTGATCTGGAAGCAGGAAGATCATGGTCATGTGTAATCTAGCAGCAGGTTAATAACTACAGCAATTTCAAAGATGTGAGGAGCATAAAAGATATTTCAGAATATTTGCTACAACTATAATGGGATATAAAAATATCTGTGAGATCCATGTAGAGCCGAGTTAACAGGTACTGTTAATACTACTTTGGTTGCCTGAATTCCTAATTAAAAGAAATGTTCCATTTCCATTTCATGGTATAAAATACGGATTTAAAAAAAAATTAAAGATACCAGCCTCTTGAATTCTAGCCATTGACTCTTACATTAAGAATTCCTGCTCTAATGGACTGACATAGTCCATGGCAACAGGAAGGGGAAAGAAAGCAAGGCAGAGTCTGAAAATATTGCAAAGACCATGTTATTCAAGAGTTCCACTCAGCTTCCGTAACTTACCTATTTGAGATCATCTACTAAGTTTCCCCATCATTCATTCAACCTTGACCTCAGATACCCCTTTGCTTTTCCCTGAATACAACCCTGCCTCAGGGCCTTTGCACTTGCTGATCTCCCTGCCTGAGTGGGGGAGAGGAGCTGCCTTCAGATTTGTAGATAGTTCTAGTATCTGAACGTAGTTCTGCCACTACATTGAGATTTTGGCTTAAATGTCACTTTTCAGGTAAACTCCCTGACTTCATATTTAGAATTGTAATCTGTTCTGGGAGAGTTCATTGTAGTATGCCCAGAATTGGCCCAAGCTATTCTGTTTAAGTGAGAAGCCTGTCTATAGGGCAATGACTCCTGGCCAAGGCATGAAAACTATTAGCTAATTGTGCTGCTGGGTGACCATGGGATGGGGGAGTTTGAAGCAGTCTGCACCAGCTTGTCAACATTATTTATTGATAACAGCAAGACTGACAATCTGCATCCGATCAGAGTGAGACCCTCAGAGCTCTCTGCTGGTAACTGTGGTTACACAGCAGAAATATGCATACATAACTGGCATAATAGAAAAAAACTCCAAGCCAAGACTCCATTTGGAGGTTCCTGGTTTCCAGGGGTCCCATGTACACAT
This sequence comes from Mustela nigripes, assembly GCF_022355385.1. Classification (NCBI taxonomy): domain Eukaryota; kingdom Metazoa; phylum Chordata; class Mammalia; order Carnivora; family Mustelidae; genus Mustela; species Mustela nigripes. The sequence continues at coordinate 112,992,617 of NC_081575.1, read as the reverse complement.
CTATGGCTCCTGATCGGAAAGCAAGAATGCATTCCTGCCACAGCTCTTACAGATGGAGGGCAATAAAGCCCCAGCCCTGACTTCTCCAGACCCCTTGCTACCAGACGGTCTCCGGTTATGATGCCTAGCCTCGCTTTAATGCTCTTTCTCCATTGCGCCCTCTTCCTGGAATAAATTCCAGATTTGTCAGCACTGTCATTAAAGGTCTTGGGAGTCATTCTTAGCAACCAAACCCTGTTTAAGAGCCACCAATAGCGCACAATCCTAACCCAACTGTCCCTCTTCTTCCTTGTATCTGTGACACTAAGCACCATCTGATATATTGTAAATTTTACTTAATGATTTTGTTTACTACATTACCATATGTATTTGTTATTACTTTCCTTTTATAATTTTTTAACTGTCCTCCCATTAGGGGACTCCAAGAGGGCAGAGTTTCTGGTCTAATTTTTTTTTTATTGCTGTATCTCTGGACCATAGTGGACCTTCTGCATTTATTATTTGATGAACAAGTAAGTACAGAAGGAAGCAGAGTAGAATTATCACTTTGAGTTCAAGGCTGTTTTGGCCCAGCTCTGAGGCTGGAAATCAATATACAGAAGCTTAGAAAGATGGACAGTGATAAAGAGCATGTTCGCCTGCTGATTATACTCAAGTCAGTTATCATAAGGCACAGAGATGCTAACTCACGGTCAGTTGCAACAGCAGTTGACGTACCTAATCTACATTGACTCAAAGTCCAAAACCTGATGTCCATGAAAGGCCACAAGTGGCTATTAAGAACTTGCCTTTCTGACAGCTCTTCCAGCCTCTGAAGACAGAGTCACCCAGATGGGGCACAGCTTTCAGTTTCCCTAGTACTTCTAGAACCTTCTGTATTTCACGGACTTTGCTCTAGGGGCAGAAAGAGGAAATGGCCAGCAGCTGGTCAACACCACAGTGAGATCCATTGCCAAGTTTGGGGAGCCCGAGGTTCGATGGGGAGCCATTTTGATGGGCCACTGATACAGAAGTTTGACTTCTTATCACCGGCAACATTAATATGTAACTCCCTCTGTCTTTCTAGGCTCCCATATGAATTGCTGATCTAGAAAACACCCCGTAACTCTCAGGGCTGCTTACCTGAGCACTAACCGAGTCCTTTTTTGAAACACAGGGTCTGCCCTTCCTCTCCACGCCCCACCCCTGCTGGGATTCTCAAGCATCAGGTCTGAGGTTGGGAAACCAGTATTTTTAGAAGTTCTGTGTGTGATTTTATGGTTGGGGAATATCTTTTCTAAACTATACTGTAAAGAATTAGGGAATTCAAAAGTGATGAGTGATTTTAATGAGCAAAGTATGTTCACTTCTTTTGAATTATAGGAGAAAACTCCTTTTTAATGTTCATTTTTCTCTCCAGAAATCTGTTCTTTATTTTTTCCCAGTTGTATGAAGGTATAAATGACCTCTAACACTGTATTGGTTCCAGGTGTACAACACAGTGATTTGACATGTGTGTATATGACAAAATATACACCACAACTGTAGTTCACATGCATCGTCTCACGGAGTTAAATTTTTTTTTCTCGGGATGAGGATTTTTACAATCTACTCATAGAAACCTTCAAAATACACAACACTGTGTTATTAGCTACAGTCACCGTGCTGTACGTTATATTTTTCAGAGTCAAAATGGTGACATCTTTTCAGAGAAGGCTGCACAGTTTGCTCTGGGCTCGGTGAGTTCGCTGACATCTTATTTCCATCTTTCATCTACCCCCTTACTGCTTGAACTTGCAGAGGGAGAGTACAGAAGATGAATGTAAAGTGCACAGCCCCACAGACTTGCTTTCAAGTTGCTATGGAAGAAGCTGGTGCCTGGTTGTTATTCCTAAGTTGTTGGGGAGGCAAGGATGTGGGTAGGCGACGTACGATTTGTCCCAGAGGGAAATGGTCAGTTATGGGGAAATCTGGGGAGAACAGAAAGATCTCTTGCCCAATGGGCCCAACACCCACTCGAACACAAAGTTCTCTCTACAACCCCGCACCTTCATGATGAAAACATGCAGTTGGAGGCCACCTACAGCTTACCTGGAGGAGACCAATCAATCTGTATCATTAGGCGGCTTCTCCTTAGTTTGTGTTTAAGCCATCAAGGTGAGGCACTGGTAAAAGGGACAGTATCAAAACACAGGCCCTGAACTCTCCTATCCAGCAGATCTTCCAGAGAAGAAAAAGTCAGTCAATAGGAGCCAGCTTCGTTGTATAAGGTTTAACCATTCCTACAAAGTACGGGTGGCTGAAGCCAAGTGGTACCGGCCCCACAGAATCAGGTGGGTGGGCTGAAATGGGCCACTGTGGGCGTATTTCTAGCACAGAAATTGGTAAACACTACAAATCAGATGTCTCTATATTTTTTGTCTGAAGACTTGAATCTTAAAAATTTACCAAGGTACAGCTACTCAGAAGCTATCGTCCGTGCCAAGGCAGGCACACTAAAAGGTCATTACGTTGCCTCCACTAGTCAAGCAAGGTGTTTGCTACAGTGGGTCCTCCACAGCCGGAGCAGCCAAACATCAAATCTTGTCCTGTTATTCCACATGGCGGGGGTGGGGGGTGGACACAAGCCCCCTCCCTAATCTTGAGTCACTCTTTACGTAACTAACACTAATTCAGAGGAGCTCATTATTCCATGACTCTCCACTTAAAGAGGGACTTCAGTGCCCTATGACAAGCCTAAGAAGAGGAAGGTGTCCAGAAAGAAGTCATTTGCTTCCATCACTTCTTCCAGCAGAGGACAACAGGAAGTCTCACGTCAAACTGTAGTTTTTCACCCTTACAAAGTAGCGGGCCGACTCGAGTCCTGACCTACAGTGGAAATCCCGTGAGACACAAAAATTTGCAGCCCAAGGAAGACTACCTGCCAGCCTCATTTGACAACTAATTTGGCATCGCCCACACTGGTGGGGATTCACAGTAGAACGGCTGCCTTCGCTCCCCAGTTTATTGAACTAAAGACAGAGAATGGCTTATTCATTAATCAGAGGGAAAGGAGTCGCCATTGACCAGGCATGGCGAAGACCGTCCACTTGCAGCCTGGGAACCAAGGCATCACTAATCCCACTCCTCAAAATCCTTCCGGATCGCTAATACCATGATTTTATTTTGTAACCAGTACTAGCACACGGATTTCTTTCTTCCTCTCTTCTACTGCTAAATCTCCCAACAGCAGAGTGCATTTTCACTCAACCCAATGAACAAATGAAGTGATTGGATCAGAAAACACATTAAGGAGCCAAAGGGCACAAGAGGGCCCAAGGAGACCATTTGCACCTCCGACGCTCTACAGGCTGTCTCTGGGCAGCAAATAACCCATGGCTCTTGCTACTTGATTGTCAGTCCTTCCTACGAAGACTAGAAAAGTACATCTGTCACAGAAAGTGCACCTAATTGACTCGGCTTTGGCGGTGGGGGCGGGGGGGAGGTGGGGGGGGGGTTCTGACTATCAGTGGTTTTCCCAAGAGTCAAGATTGATATGCATTTGTGCTGTTCCCTCGTGAATCCTTTGTCCTCATGACAAAGGGCATAAAGCACTACTGGCCTGGGGAACACATCTGATCTGAAACCCTAGAAGAGACGAGGCGAGACAACAGGCCCACTTATAACCCCAATCGTGGCACTCAGACTCCATCAGCAACCATTTAGTCCCAAGGACTAGAAGCTACTTGAGCTAACTGATATACATGAAGAAAGCTCTTGTGGAAGAGGCAACTTTACAGATTCCAGGTTCCAAAAAGAGTGGAAATGTTTTAAAATAGCTTCAGGAACCCTTCCTTGCAGGTTCTGGGCAACAAAAGACCCTGGAGATCTCTGCTTAACTCTTCAGCAGGGGTCATTTTATGACCACCGTGGAATTTCCAGCTGGGCTGATGGTGGTTTGGGACCAATTAAATCCACTTTAGAGAACTAAAGTAAACAGGGTGCTCCTTACATCGTATGCTAAGGAATAAAACCCACACCTAGTACATTCAATTCTGCACACCGCAACTCACAGGACTACATGTATTGGGTGAAAAGCACAGTGATACCATCGCCAGTTTCCGTGGTCATAACCCAATGTTTACAATATAAATACTTTGGCTTCCAACAGCGGTATCTTCTAAGCCCGTGAGGCTTAAACACCGAGAAAAACGTTGCATTAAAATTCCCACACAGGCCTGTAGAGCCACCTGATTTCACTGTACTCAGAAAAAAGAAAAAAAAAACCCAAGCTTTCAAAAGGGTATAGAAAGTTGAAAAATCTCATATCGCCCGAAGTGAGCCGAGAGGCCTTGGGTGGGGAGGAAAGTGAGCGGAAATCAATTTTACTTGCTTCGGCCTCACAATGGATTTTGCAAAGTAAAGGGTAGAAAATCAATCTTGTCAAATCAGTGAGAATTTATACACTTGAAGGAGTCCAAAGGTTTTGGAGGGTGTATTGGGCTGTAGGACCTTCTCCATCACATGGTGGCGAATATAGCCTCAAGGTGGGACCCATGCCTCAGTGAGTAGGGACTGGTCACTCCCAGTGACATCACCAGGGACTCAGACAGGAAAGCAAGAGCATGGAAGATGGGCCTTGAGCAGAAAGCAGACCAGGGGGCTAGTGTCTGTCTTGGCTTCCACTCTGCTGTGGGTGGGGGAGACGTCACAGAGAAATGCTTCAGGGAAGTCAGGTGAGGTAAGGGACCCACATTCTCTGCTCAAGGGGAGTTGGCCAGGGGCTGGGCCAGCAGGTGCACCAGCAGCAAACTTGGCCGTGTTACATAAGCATGTTCCTTGGTTCCCTTTTGGTTTTTATAAACTTCAGTGAAGACTCCTGCAAAAGGTCTGCCTGGGGGCGCCTGGGGGGCTCAGTGGGTTAAGCCTCTGCCTTCAGCTCAGGTCATGATCTCAGGGTCCTGGAATTGAGCCCCGCCTTGGGCTCTCTGCTCAGCGGGGAGCCTGCTCCCCCCCCCCAACCCCTGCCTGCCTCTCTGCCTACTTGTGGTCTCTCTCTCTCTCTCTGTCAAATAAATAAATAAAATCTCAGAACTCTGTGAGGTCTCTTTCATAAGAGCACTTAACCCCAGCATGGGGCCGCCACCCTCAAGATCTAATCACTTCCTAAAGGCCCCACCTTCTAATATCATCACCTTGGGGCTTAGGATTTCAACATGTGATCAACATACGTTTGGGGGGGGGGACACAAATATTCGGTCCATAACATACCTAGACTTACAGAAGAGTCATGAAGACCAGAGTAGGAGAGAATAGCATGCTCCCACCTCACCCTTCAGGCAGGCACGCCAGTGACCTTGTAGTTAGTAAGCAGATCCCAAAGAAAATGGAGTCGAGGCTGAGAAATCCCACCTCTGGGTCCCATCTGGACCTTCATTTGTCATTGCCAAACTTGTTGATGTAGGCTTGATGTGATTAAAGGAATAGGTGGCTGTGTGACCTTAGGGATGTTACTTGACCTCTCTGTGGCCCTTTCTTTAGCTGTGAAGTGGACATAACAACACACCTGTATCAAAGAATTATTACACGGATTATAGGAGTTGATGTTTGTGAAAACCTGAGAGCCACGCCTGACATACAGTAAACACCATACACGTGTTCGACTTGACAAAAATAATCATGATCATGTTGTTATATATTGGACTTCAACACAAACCTGATGGCAATGAGCCATCAGCGGTGTGGTAGGCAGAATTCTATGATGTCTCCCAAGATTCTGGGTCCCCGGTATCCACACTCCTTCTGCCAGTTTGCAGATGTGACCGAGGTCCTCAATCAGGAGATGATCCGGGCAGTCCTGACTTAATCAGGCAAACCTTCTGGAAGCAGAGTTTCCTCCGGCTGGCCACAGCAGAGGAGCTGCAGCAAGGTCAAGCCACCTGGCCAGGAAGGAGGTCAAGCCACCTGGCCAGGAAGGAGGTCAAGCCACCTGGCCAGGAAGGAGGTCAAGCCACCTGGCCAGCAAGAAAGCCGGATTGGCTTCCCTCCTGTGAAGCTCCTAGGGAGGGGGCCCTAGAGCAAGGGACTGTGGGAGGTCGGTAGATGCGCAGGGCGGTTCTCAGCTGAGAGCCCGCAGGAAAGCAAGGGCGTGAATCCCGCAGGTGCAAGGAACCGAATTCTGTCAACAACCAGTGATCTTGGAGGAAGACAACAACCTTCACCCCAAGCCCCAGAGAAGAATTCTAGCCTCGGGCAGCACCCGGATTTCAGCCCTGAGCGGAGATTCCGGTCACACAGGGCCTGGACTTCTGACTTTCAGAAATTAGGAGATCATAGATTTGTACTGCTTTAGGCCACTACGTTTGTGAGAATTCAGTAAGCGGCACTAGAACACTGGTATAGTGAAAAACTAAAGCAAATAGGTACACGTAATACATGATCAGTTAGACGATTTTGTTCAAAGCCCAGGCAGCCTACTTTTCCGCCCTGCCACATTACAGGTGAAGATTTTTGACGCTGACCGAGTTATTACA
>NC_081575.1:112972975-112986026 GCF_022355385.1 Mustela nigripes | reverse complement strand
TTGCCGCTCCCGGGGGAAGGCACTGTTAGGTACTCACCAGCATCCCTGGCCCCGCACGGCTGAGCTGCCTGCACCAAGAGCAACAGGTCTGGAGCCCCCCAGGCAGGTTTCTTTTGGTTGGGGAGAGGGCTAGGCAACCTCCACCTTAGGCAGGTGCAACCTCCTACAGGTGTGTCCCGACCTTTGACCTACGGATGAGGCTCCACCTCCACTTCCAAGGCCAGCCTGAAATGGACAGGCGGTTTTAGGACCCAGGGATCAGAGCTCTGGGATTTATCAAAGAGGAGAGAGTGCTTTGCAGAGGAGCTCTGGCCTATCTATGCCTTAAACCCCGGCACAACCACCTACTGTGTGAACTTTTGTAAATTCCTTAACCCATCTGGAAAATGGGGGTAACAGCGGTGTGAGGGTTTGAGGTAAGGCTTACAAATCACGACTCTGTAGGGCCCAGCCGTTAGCAAGCCCACTACAATGAGAGGTGGTGTTTAATTGCTTTTGATGCTGCCTGAGTCTTATACTCAAACTCTAAGGCTAAGCGTTCGTCGTATTATAAATACCCAACCCAGCACATCTCGGTCCCTTGTCCCAGAGCCCCAAGTGTCTGCTTAATGACTAACCACTCCAACCCGGTACACAGAGTACCGGGCCACATCAGTCAGCCCCAGGACAAACCCAGAGTCAATCAATTCTCTTTGCTCACTTGTTTCATTAGAACAGGAACTGTGCTACAGATGGGTACCAGACAGCCAGCATTTTCTACTGGAATAAAACCAAGGGAATGCAGTCACCGACAATAGGAAACCGGGCTACAATAAAGAGAGGAGTTAAGTTTGCACTCTAAAAACAGACAAAGTAATTACCATTTTTAAAAGACGGTTTCCTAAGGCTAAAAATCTACATCCCTCGTGCACTGGGGGGAGGGGGGATCTGTTAGATGTCATCGAACCAGTCTGATGACAGAATTTATGAGGCTGTGCCAGATTGTGATCAAGTGTTCAAAGGTATACGCCACTTATAAATATAACCACATCTAGACTCATAAAAATAGACTCCCTATTTAAATTGAATCTTCTTTTTGAGCATTGCTAAGCGAGGTAATGTGAAATTTTCCCAAACTGCAATGAGGGAGGTGGTGGTGGTATTTTTCCCATTTGTGGAGATGACCATCTATTATACGGATTTGCAAATTGGTTAATTGTCTGGAAGATTTAAGAAGAAAAAATGCTGTTCTAGTAATTCTGTGCAGCCCTGCGCTCAGAGGATTTTGGCCGAGGGAAGATTAACATAAGCTAGAGTTTGCCTGATACATTTTAAATGAGAAACCAGGCTATTTTTTGAACTAATGTTTTCCGAAAGAAAATTATAGCAAAGAGTCTATCATTCCTTACTCCTTAGCCAATGATTCCCCCAACTACAGTGTTAAGATCCGGAAAGTCAATATACTATCTTCGCTGTGGCTACCATGGGGTCTAGAATAGGGCCTGGCGCAGACACGGGCATGGAATATTCCCTGAATAAATGGGTTAGAGACATTAAATGAATTAGCAAGTAGCAGGATGCTGAGGTTCTCTTTCAGTCTGAATTCTGAGCAGTTATAAATGGCAACGTGATCAGACTGAAAAGGAAAACAGAGGAGCAGGGAAGTGGGGTTCTGTAGAGTCATATTTGCATTTGGGGGTACACGGGAAGGGAAGAAGGAAACCCAGTGGCAACAGAATTTATCACTACAAAGTTTTTGTTCCTGGATGGAAATTTCCAGAGCTCGTGTTGTAAACTGTCTTACAATGGGTCGTTTATGAGGAACAAGCCTTTCTGCTGAAGTCACTGTGGCAGCAGCGCCATCTGCTGGGGTAACTAGTTGGGCATTTGAGAACAATATTCTAGTCGGCTTTTTTTTTTCCCCCAAAAGCAAATTGAATTTAGAATCACAGAAATTATCTCGGAAATATCTTTAGAGATAATCGAGGCCACGTGTCATCTTACAGGTAAGGACTGGCTTTAAGTAGGTACAACATTTTCTATCTTTCTGTTAATACAATGGAGCCCCAAATTCATCTCCCCGAGACAAGACTAACTACAGCTATTATTACTAAACTGTATTACAGGTCTCGTGCAAATCAGAAACTGAAAGGCAGTTAAAATCCACTTGTTAAGCTCCGAAGAGTGCTGTCCAATACAAACGTCCACAACAATGGAGCAACAGAACTTTCTGCAATGATCCGTATCTGGGCGGGCTGTCTGGTACAGGGGCCCCTGGCCGCGTGTGGTTATTAACGTCTGAAATGTGGCCAGTGACACGGAGGAACTGGATTTTTAATTTTATCCAATTTTAATTAATTGACGTTTTTAAAATTAGCCAGCCACAGATGGCTAATGGAGCGGTTCTTAACCTGGGCGCTCTGTGCATTTTGGACTGCCTGCCTCATTGTCTGTGCTGGGGGCCCGCGCCGTGCCCTGTAGGCTGCTTTCACAACAGCCCTCCTCTCTACCCACAAGATTCCGGGGGTACCCCCACCGCCCCCCCACAAAGTTGTGATGATCAAAAAATTCTCCTAACATTGCCCCAGAAATGTCTCCTAGGGGGTAAAAATCACCCCTGGTTGAGAACCACTGGGCTAGTAGCTGCCGGAGGGGATGGCACAGTTCTAGAACATGCTTAACATATATATGACATTTTGATTAAGAAAATGAAACGGCCCCTAGGTTGTACTATAGCAGTAGTGGTTTTGTCATAAGAATGGGGAAGCTTAAAAAAAAAAAAAAAAAAGTCAGGGGCGCCTGGAAGGCTCAGTCGTTAAAACGTCTGCCTTGGGCCTGGGTCATGATCCCAGAGTCCTGGGATGGAGCCCCAAGTGGGACTCCCTGCTCAGTGGGAAGCCTGCTTCTCCCTCTCCCCCTCCCCCTGGAGAGGACCACAGGTCCTGGCTCAGCAGTGGCTCGAACAGGAGTTGGGATTACCCCCACCCTCTTCTAAGGAGCAGGGGGAAAGGTCTCAGGCCTCCCAACCAATAACACAGAAGTTCCCAGCGGGTCTCCATCAAAAATAAAAATCTAATTGACAAACCGGCCAAGCTCTATAAACCTGATTTTATTCCAAAACGCCAGCGGCTGCAACACTCCGGAATCTTGGTGGGTTTTTTGTGACTCTGGTCCCTTGACATGTTTACATATGAAGGAGAAAACGTTTCAGCTCCTCGGGAAGGATGAGTCCCTTGATCTTGTGATGCTGCTGGGTCCTGAAGCACTTCCGGATTCTAAGGCGACAGAGTTGCAGCAAAGAGGGAGGTCCTGGAGAGAGATGGCAAGACAAGCCACATGTTGGTGTCACTGATCTAAGGCTACTTCTCCTTAAAAGCAGACAGGAGGTAACCCTGTCATAGGGAAATAACGTAGTTCTGCTTAACACCATTTTCAGGGTTTTGTAGTAGGAGGCATTTTTAGGCTATGTTCGCTCTTTTCTGGTATCTCGCTAAAAGGAGCTTATTAGCTTTTGATGTAGAGCAGACTGAAAAAAAAAATCAAAGCTTAATCTCACTAATGGAGGCTTAAGGCAGCTAATTTTGGAATTAGGAAGTCACACAACATTCCCAATATTGAAAATAAAATTCACGTTCAACAGCTTTCTTGTATTTTACCTTTAAAAATAAGGTACTTCCCAAAAAGTAAGGCATGTCTAGATACAAAGACTTTTATAATGAAGCCATTTTAAGATATTCAAATCTAATGAGCCATCAGGGAAGCCCAAGGGTATGTTATCTTAAGTCCCAGTTGTTTTTTATTCTGCATTCAGAGGAGCCCAGTGCTTCTACTCAGAGCTCAACAGTAAACCAGCACAGACTTCGCGCGCGGAACCAGCCAACAGTCCACATTTTAGGACCGTGGTTCTCAGCAGGGGGTCGGGTGGAAGGGAAAAGGTGGGACACTTGGCCAACTGTAGAGACACTTCTGCTTGTCACCACTTGGGGGAGAGGTGCTACTGGCACTTGGCGGGACACCGGGAAACGGGCGGCCCCAACAGAAATAAATGCAGTCTTGTCAACTCGGACCTCGGAGCACATTCCCAAGGCCCCCCCGGGTCGGGATCGGGGGCACCTTCTGGCCTCTGCTTAGTAGACTCGAGGCATCTCCTAACGAACTTCCCCAGTGGACTCAAGGCACATGTTAACCAGCTGTAAAAAGTACCCGGTGGGAAAACTGAACTTGAGTCCCTCTCAGTAAGGAAGGCCAAAGGACGGGGCTATAACCTATGCGCTAGGCACGCGGCCGGGGCCCACTGTGGGCGCTGCGGATCGAGAAGTGTCCAACGAGGCAGAACAGCAGGACATCCGAGCAAGCTCAGCGCAACTACTGCTACCAGCTGGCTACCTGCTGTCCACTCGAGGTGGGGCGACACACGACAACCGCAGCCTTAAGTCCACAGGATTAGAGCTGAAAACCCACTATAGCTCTGCAGCCGCTTCCTGGCACCGGCAAGTGTTCAGGAGTGGGCTCTCCTCCATTATAAAACGGGCAATTCTTTATCTATGAATTGGCCTATTGCTTTCATCTCCGTGTCTTTTTTTTTTTTTTTTCTTTCCCCCAGCAACACTCGTGATGCTTTAAAGCCAAAGCGGGTTTGAGGGTGGCTCCGGCCATGCTGGGCGGGGGGTCATCTTTCGTTTTCATGGTGAGTCATGAGTAAACCCTGCTTTAGACGCTTTTTGAAGCTACTGGGGTAGGAATACTCCAGAACTCCTTTCCAGGGATGATCGGAGATAGAATTTGCTGGGTTGAATCTGCAGGTCTGGCTCTCTCTGCCCTTGGCTTGGCCCCGTGTCCTGTGGCCTTCTAGACTGCTGAGACGTGACCTCACCAAAACCCCCAAAAATGAATCATGGGGGCAAAAGCAGCAGTAATTCTCTGGAGGAAAAAATGACATTCTACAAGCCAGTGGGATCACGGACCCCACTGTCGCCAAAATGCGAATGAAAGGAATGAAAGGCAAAGTAGGTGCCAGGAATGGCCTGGGGACATCAAGTGGAAGGGAGGAGTCAGGGGAGGCAAACTGAAAATCCAATGCGATTATTTGCTGAGGCAGGGGACGAGGGACTGTAGATAGAGGTAGAGATAGATACACACGTGTGTGTGTACATGACACACATGTAACTTTGTAACTTTAGGGGGCCATAAGGCACTTTTGCTTTTGCTTTCTCAGTTAAAAAAAAAAAAATGGTATTTTGCCACCATGTTGGTATAAAGGCAAACCTAATCCAGGTTGAGTTTTATCCCTTTCTTCATTCGGATTTTAAAAGAGATGAACATATTTCTGTGGGCCCTAAAAACATCGTGGGCCCCAAGCATTGTGCCGTCTGTGCCTGCTGGAGAAATAGGCGATAGATAGATATAATTTTTTAAAAGCAAATCATCACAATGCAGGAAGAGCTGCCTGGAGAGGACCACACAGGCCGCACCTGAGGCCCCCAAAGGCAGGGCTTTGGCTGCAAGTACCCTGGGCAGTCAGAGTAGGAGGAAGAAGATTCTGCAGCCACTTTACAATTCTACCCAGGGAGGCCTAATTCTCAGCAGGCGGAATATAACCCGGTAGCCTGCCGTCAGAACCCGTCGGGCAGGGAAGCCTGCTTCAAAGTCCCACCGCCTTGAAAAACTTAACAAAGTCCACACTCTAGTAAGAAAGCAGGTCCTGAGCTGGCTGATCTCTGTGTCTAGGGACAGTTACGAATACCATCTGAGGGGTCTCTGCTTCTCCCCCCAGCCCACCCCGACCTCACAGCCCTACCCCCTCGCACAGCACTCAATGATCACGTTTAGTTGTTTGGGTTAGAAGTGTCAGCTCTTATTTGTGGAAGACTTAGGTGTCGATGGACTTGCACCAGTCAATGCCCTCAGACTGCTGTCGATCATTAAAGGAAGACTTTCTAGCACTATCTCGAGTAGCATCCTTGCTCCCAGCAAGCAAGTGCCCAGTAGTCTGGTCCATGCGTAGGGCAGTTAAGGCACCCGAGGGGGGCTTTGTCCAACCCTGAAGAGAATTCTGGTGCATTGTTCTAAACTATGTTCTAGAAAACTTTCATATCAAAAGCTGAAGATCGTGTTCATTCTTTCAAAGCTGGCGTACCTCACACGGAGTATTAGATCAACTGAAACAACCGGTCTCCAACATTGCAAACCACAGGTGGTTCCTGACCAGGACCATACCTTGTTGAATAGTCAATGAGCTCAGCTCCCCACATGCGGCGAGGGCAGAGAAGGATCTCGTACAGTCTCACAAGTCAGAGCTCGGTCAGCACCTGCCTCCCGCGAGAGTCCGCAAGAGCTGCTACGGATTAGGGCTTAGGTTCGGGCAAAGGAGAAGCACCTTCTCGCTGCAGGAAGAGCCGCGTCAGAGGGCTCTCAGGGGGCACCAACTCCAAGGGGCGTTTGCCTTCGGCGTTCTTGGCCCGGGTGTCCGCTCCGAAGTCCATGAGCAGCAGCGCCAGCTCGCCACTGGACACCCTGGCCACTGCGTGAAGAGGGGAGTCCAGACCTCGGCCTTGGTTCACGCTGGCTCCTGAAAAGTCACAAGAAGAAGAGAGTCATCCAGGGAGCTGAGCCCAAGTGTCTCCCTTCTCGAAGCACGCTTCGACAGTGGGCCTGGCAATCCTGGGAAAATGGGAGATGTCTTGATTCCATCGAATACGATGGGGAAAGTGCCATGTGACAACACGACTGAAGGTACAACACGAGCTATGTAGCATATGAGGTTATATATATATGCCTCTGAATGCTGACCATAGGTGTGCTACATTCTAGAAAAATCCTCCTCTTTTAGGACCATCCCAAGCCAACTCCATCCCTACGCTCTCTACAGATCCCCACCCTAGCCAGATGGACTGGATCCCACCGTGACAGGTGGGGACAGGTGGCTTTGCCTGAGCTGCTGTTCCCCTAGGAAAATGGAAACCTATGTCCACCTAACACACAGTAGCCAGATTGTTCCGGGACTCTTCTTGGTTTTGTGAGGAATGGGAAACCCTGCCCTTTCCTGACTAAAACTTAAAATCTACCTAGAACATGAGGGGAAAGGGGTGGGCTGAGGGAGAGAGGGAGAGAGACGGAGAATGACTCTCCTAATCCGTGACCAATGGCTGTCACATGAGCAGAAGGCAGCAAGCACCACAGGACAGTCAAGGGAAGGGAAGGGTTGCTGGAGTTTTAAAGAATAAGCAGGACTCGGGTCATTACAGGGGTGACGAAGTGGTGTTCCAAGGTTGCAGAAGGTTCTGGATAACACCAAGGAGGTACAAAAGAATGATGTGACATAGGCCTTTCCCAGGACCACAGAAGATCAACAATGAGCTAAACACAGGGCAAGTACCGGAGAAGAAGTTCCCAGGGGGGAGACCGAGCCAGGCCCCAGCAGCCGGGCCCGTCCTGCTGGCCTCAGACGTGACTGGCTGTAGGAGGAGGGGAGAGGGACCACCCTGGGAGCAGATGGGCTCACCATCCTTACCCTCACTGCGAGCGACAGAGCCAGAGCGGAAGTGCCAACAGGGTCAAATCTATTCCCCCCTACCCCGCCCCGCCCCAGAACACAGCCTCCACGAACCCTGACCTTGCCTGACTCCACAGCCCACACTCTTTCCCATTACAATACAAATGGCTTTTAAAAGACCTTCCATTTCTCATTCTCTTTCCTTGTTTCGTGTGCTTTTAGCTTTACCTGACTCCAGAAGCTTCCTGGCACAGGCTATCTGCTGGTTTTCACAAGCCAAATACAGCGGCGTGCCCAGGTGGCTGATGTTATGGTCCACGTCGCCCCCGTGGGCCGCCAGGGTCTCCACACACGCCGCGTGGCCTGCAGCCCAGGGCACAAGAAACATGGTTGCAGCGCACGTTCTCTGAGCCAGGGACACAATACCTTTCCTCTCTCCTGCAAGCTTATGTTTGCCACGGACCAAGTGCTGCTCTACTTAGCCCAGGGAAGGACTTTACACACTGCCGTCACTTGATGCGCTGACCGTAAGGCATGATCCCTCCGCAGCTCCGGGAAGAAGCCCGCTTGGGTTTGTGGGCCACGGAGAGCAACCAGCAGCCTGCCTCGAGGGTCTGTGGCTTTGCAACCAGACTGAATACAGAAATGGAGGGGACGGTGAGGAGGGGGTGGGGAACAAGGACTGCAGGTAGGCCCGGAGAAGAAAGGGCATAGTAGGAGCCATGCGCCCGGGGACGCAGCCCAGAAGCTTGCCAAGGGCCGGCCCCGGGAAGAAAGAGGCCACCGTGGACACAGGCGAGGCTGAGAAGCACCTGCCCCATCCAATCCAAGTGGGGCCTGTTCTGGCAAACTGGGTTTGGTGAAAGCCAAATCATTCTTGCTTGGTCTAGAATGTCATACTTTAAACACTGCTTCTTTGCTTTTCTCTCTCTTTTTAAAGATCGTATTTATTTATTTATTTCTGAGAGAGAGAGCACGCAAAAGCAGGGGGAGTGGCAGGCAGAGAAAGAAGCAGACTCCCAGCCGAGTAAGGAGCCGGACTCGGGCCTCCATCCTAGGACCCTGGGATCATGCCCTGAGCCAAAGGCCGACACTTAACCCACTGAGCCACCCAGGCGCCCTGCATTTCTCCTTCTATAAAATCATTTGAGTTCCACGCACCCAGGGAATATGATGAGTTGACAGGTCTCTTAACAAAGAAATGTCAGTGCCTTGGGAGATGATTATCATATGGATGGATTCGGTCAAATAGGGCTGCTGTGGGGAGGGCTCATGGGGAGCCATTCTGGGAAAGCCACTGAGGAACTAAAAACTCTTCCGTCAATGTGGGCTCACAATAGTGACGATGACGGTCATGGGCACTGGGGAGAGGCAGAACTTGCCATTGTATTTTTTGTACCAGAGTTAAGAATATCAGGAAAACTGTGGCTTTATGAAAAGAATTACCCCGGCTAAAGAAGTTCTGGGGATCTAACGTACAGTATGGTAACTGTACATGCTAATGCCATATGCTTGAAATGTGCCAGGAGAGTGAACCTTAAGTGTTCTCCCCACACACAAAAAATGGTAACACTGTGAGACAATGGATAGGTTCATTAATTTGATTGGTAACCCTTTCATAATGTAGGTACCTATCAAGTCATCATGTTAGTACACCTTAAATATATACAATTTCATTTGTCAGTTAAATCTCAATAAAGCCAGGTGTGGTAGAGAATTATCCCGAGCTGTATATAGCATCTTGTATTTCCAATAAAAATGGAAAGTTTGTTTCACTTAGAAAACCTAGGTGAGGAAGGCGCCTGGGTGGCTCAGTTGGTTAAGGGTCTGCCTTCAGCTCAGGTCATGATCCCAGGGTCCTGGCATCGAGCCCTGCATCAGGCTCTCTGCTCAGCGGGGAGCCTGCTTCTCCTTCTGCCTCTGCCTGTCTCCCCCTGCTTGTGTTCTCTCTCTCTCTCTCAAATAAATATAATATTTTTTAAAAAAAGAAAACCTAGGTGGCCATGAGACAATATTCTTTAAGGCCCTAAAACAAAAGAATAGAATTTATTTTATAAAATAATTTGAGAGGCGCCTGGGTGGCTCAGTCCATTAAGCGTCTGCCTTCAGCTCAGGTCATGATCCTGGGGCTCTGGGATGGAGTCCCATATGGGAGGTCCCTGTTTAGTGTGGAGTCTGCTTCTCCCTCTCCCTCTGCCTGCTGCTCCCCCTGTTTGTGCCCTCTGTCAAATAAATAAATAAAAATCTTTTAAAAATTAATAAAATAATCTGATTTTTCTGGGGTCATGTGTCTAACAATGTATTTCACAGATCTTGATGGACAGTCTACCATAGGCCAGCCCCCATTCCAGAACCTACAGCAGTAAACCACATTTCAGATGCTCTGAAAGGGTGGTTCCCAAACTTTTTGTGTGCATCAGAATCACCGGGATGCTTGCTAAACAAAACACAGATGGCCCGGCCCCACCCCAGAGTTGCCGCGTTAATGTGCCTGGCGTGGAGGCCAAGAATTTGCTGTTGCCGGCCAGGCCAGGCCCGTGTTTCTGGTCCCAGGGCCCCACACGGAGGAAAGATCCCTAAAAGCTATCCCTCCTCTTACAACAGTGAGATGTCTGTTGAAGGAGTGGTGGACGACAAATTCTCAGCAGATTTACCTCTCTTAGCCGCTTCGTGGATGGGGGACGCCAGATCGCTCACAGCATGGGGGCTGGCCCCATGTTGCAGAAGCAAATTCACACAGTCACGGCTGCCACTGACACACGCGTTAAACAACGGGGTGTGCCAGTCTGTAGTGACCCCATTCACCTGGAAAAAAAAAAAGCCCCAGGCTAAAGGCAGGTAATGGGCTGTCCTGGATTCAAATCTAGACTCCACTACTTTAAGCTGCTTTCTAATGTCTCTGAGCCTTCTATTCCACTGCTCTAAAATGAGGACAAAAATACCAAACATCCACAAGGCTGTGAAAAGCTGAATGATGTAAGGCCCCGAGAATGTTACCGAATATTATATCACTTCTACGCCCCCAGGAATATGAACTTCGAAACTAGTCAGGATAATCCTATAGGGCTTACAAACTAATCTCCCTGCTTTAAACATTCCATTCCAGACCCATCCCGCCCCAATCCAGAGTCTTGTCCAGCAGCGAGAGTAACCGTTTAGAGTTGTTTGCGTGGTTTTTTTTTTTTTAATTTTAAAACATGACTTGTACAGAAATATAGGGTTAAGGTGTGCCAAAGATTTTCTTCAACTCATTCATGAATTAGAGAACCTGTAAGATGGTAAGGCTAGCTCAAAGGAGAATTTATATCGTCAGTCAATTAAATGCTGAAATGATGCCACTAACAGTTACAAGACTGGTTAACGTCCTAGAAAACTAGAGTCTTTGGCGCTGTCTTTCACACATTGGAAATCTGACTGAAACTTACAAGTTCACATCTGACTTCACAGTGTTTGGGCTATAAGCAAATAGGGAAGAGCAAAGTCAAAAGCACATTTTCTACACTGTGAAGCAAAGATATTATGAAGACAATGAAATCATTCTCACAAGCCACCTCCAAGGAAGGCGACAACCAGTGAGGCCCAGATGTCCAGGGCACAAAGTTTAAGGAGACACTCCCTCCCGGGGGCACGCAAGTACCCCACAACCCTGAGAGGGAGTCGCTCGCTATAGATGGTACTCTCGGTGCCTCTCAGCCTCTCCATCATCCTGGCCCTGTTTCTACATGTGGAGTAAGTTTTCGTAACCCCAGTATAGACCCGAATGACCGCGTTCACCTACAGCTCTCTACTCCTGCTCTCAGGACAAAGCCATTTTCTTGGCAGGGACAGAGAGGGTATTTAACTCGCCCCAACCCACAACTTGGCTGACAGATTTCAACAGGTCCTTCACGTTTCAGCTTACACATGACTCCTCCTAGGAAGTGTCCCTTCGTGACACAGCATTGCAGTTCCTGCCGTCAAACGTGGAGACTCCTTTCTCAGTCCTTGAATCTGGGCTTGTCTACGGGACTTGCTTTGCCCAATGGGATGAGAGCAAATGGGACGCAAGCCAAGAGCTTGCCTTCTTTTGCTACTCTTGGGATGCCTGCTCCCACGGGCACCAGGCCAGGCTGCCTGGGAAAGGATGAGAGACCACATAGAGATTTCCTGTCTGCCCAGCCACAAAGCAAGATCATCACAAAGCAGCCTGCCCCAGCGAACTTGTCAGCTAACCGTGAAGGCCTAAGGAAGCCCAGCCAAGGTCAGCAGAACCAGGCCAGACCTGAAGAACTATCTGGCCAACATGAAAAACTTTGAGATAAATAAATGGCTCTTGTCTCTATCAGATAAAGGGCTAGCATCCAAAATCTATAAAGAACTTATCAAACTCAACACCCAAAGAACAAATAATCCAGTCAAGAAATGGGCAGAAGACATGAACAGACATTTCTGCAAAGAAGACATCCAAATGGCCAACAGACACATGAAAAAGTGCTCCACGTCACTCGGCATCAGGGAAATACAAATCAAAACCACAATGAGATATCACCTCACACCAGTCAGAATGGCTAAAATTAACAAGTCAGGAAATGACAGACGCTGGCAAGGATGCGGAAAAAGGGGAACCCTCCTACACTGTTGGTGGGAATGCAAGCTGGTGCAACCACTCTGGAAAACAGTATGGAGGTTCCTCAAAAAGTTGAAAATAGAGCTACCCTATGACCCAGCAATCGCACTATTGGGTATTTACCCTAAAGATACAAATGGAGAGCTCCGAAGGGGCACATGCACCTGAATGTTTACCGCAGCAATGTCCACAATAGCCAAACTACAGAAAGAACCTAGATGTCCGTCAACAGATGAGTGGATAAAGAAGATGTGGTCTATATATGCAATGGAATACTATGCAGCCATCAAAAGAAATGAAATCTTGCCATTTGCAGTTACATGGATGGAACGAGAGGGTATTATGCTGAGTGAAGTAAGTTAATCAGAGAAAGACAATCATCATACGCTTTCTCTGATATGAGGAATTTGAGAAGCAGGGCAGGGGCTGTGGGGGATAGGGAGGGAAAAAATGGAACAAGATAGGATCAGGAAGGAGATAAACCCTAAGAGACTCTAAATCTCACGAAACAAACAGGGTTGCTAGGGGGAGGAGGGTAGGGAGAGGCTTGCTGGGTGATGGACATTGGGGAGGGTATGTGCTATGGTGAGTGCTGGGAAATGTGTAAGCCTGATGATTCACAGACTTGTGCAATTATATAACATATAATACAGTATATGTCAAATAAATAAATAAATAAGTGGCTCTTGTCTCAAGTCACTAAGTTAGGGTGGCTTGTTACACGGCCAGAAATAACAGGTAGGAATAGTGTTTGGTCGTCGCCCGCTGAGGCAGACATTCCGTGCGTGCCACAAAGCTCGTTCCTCTCTCCAGGGCACACAGCTTCATTGTTATCTTCCCCCCTCTTCTCAGACATGGACTCTAAAGCTCAGAGCCCAAGTAACTTATCCAAGTTTCCAATATTAGCAAATGGTAGACATGGTTTGGAACCATTATTCAGGTCTCACGGAGCCAAATGTTCCACGTTTTCTGTA
>NC_081575.1:112966171-112972875 GCF_022355385.1 Mustela nigripes | reverse complement strand
GTCATGCTTTTGAAAAACACCCCTCTTCGACCTTCCAATCAGACTAGTCAAAAATGCCGGAAATGACTCAAAAGGGATGGAAACAGGCCTTTGTCATGGTCCCTAAGACATTATTTGAGCCGCACTTACCTGAGCTCCATGCTTTAATAAAACGTTTGCACAAGAGGGATGACCTCCGAGACAGGCCTCATGGAGTGGGGACACGCGATCGGCCGTGATGAGGTTCACGGGCCAGCCCTGCAGGAGAGGAAGTGAGCAGAGACACGGATGTAAAGCCACAGCCCCATACGGTGTGGATTCAACCCCGATGCAGCCCTACAACAATTCTCTTTAAGTTCACTTGGCTCCCGGTCTGCCAGTGTGCTGAGGTGTTGCTAATGATGTCAAGTAAACAAGGAACCTTCATGCAGCCCCTGGGGAAAACAGCTGGAGAGTGTCCACTAGAGTTGACGAGATGCGTCCCTGTGACCCAGCCATTTGACTCTTAGGGACACACATTCTAGACTGACTTTTCTCTCATTCTCACTCTCTCCCGTCCTCTCACTTGCTTGCTTTTTGTCTCGAGGAGGTCCACGGCAAGGGACAGAGAGCGGTCTCCAGCCAACAGCCACCCAGGAGCTGAGGGCCTCAGTTCAAGAACCAGGAGGAACCGAAACTTGCCAACAGCCATGGAAGTGAGTTAGGACCGAGGTCCACCTCCAGTCGAGCCTTAAATTGTCTCCATCTCTGGCCTTCACCTTGACTGCAGACTCATAGGAGTCCCTGACCCAGGTGAACTGTGTCTTGATTCCTGACCCACAGACATTGTGAGCTAATACAGGTCTGTTCACGAAGCTTCTGAGTTTGGGGGTAATTGGTTACACAGCAAGAGATGCCTAATCTAGGGCCAAAGCATGAGGTGAACTTGCACAGACAGAGGCAGAAAAATCCTAAGACAGAGGGGAATGACATCCTCACTCTGGGTACTCGAGGTCCGAAGAGCCAAGAAAGTTGTCAGAAGGCCATGCGTTTCATCAAACTGTGGGGAAAAATTGCTCTCTCCAGGAGATGGATTATGAGCCCCATTCATGCAAAGCAGCAAAAGAACTCCAGGAGAGACACCCCGAGATGCCCTGATCATAGAATACATTATCCTCGACAGGAGGAACCTGGGTACAACAAAAGTTGTTTTTCTTGGGACACATTAGGTAATAATACGGTTAACTTAACCGTATTAATGACTTGGTAATATGATTGTACCTTTTCTTCCCACAATAGTTAAAATTTGCCTAAAATCATTCCCATGAACTGCCTCCCCCATCATCATTCCTAACCATTTGTAAGTCAGTCAACCTCCTGATCATCCAATCCTGTCAGCTTTTACACTCTGATGGGTGTGACCTCACAGATTTCAAGAGGTCCAATCGTTCCGGACATACACCTGAGTCAACTGGGTCCTAAATCTGGAGCCTTTCTTTGGGTGGGTCTGGGGAGGGGTTCTGGGAGACTCACTTGTAAATGAGAAGTTCTGACATCCCTTACAGTATTTTGCCCCCCCCCCCACCCCGGCCCTGCTGTTCCCAGGGAGGGAAGTGACTACACCTTCCCCTCCTTTGTAACCTCGCATCCCATCTGTACCCAAAGAGTACTCAATAAATGCTTACCGACCAGCGACTCAAGAAGAGCTGAGTTACTGCATAGATACCGTCACAAGTTTTGCCCATGGACTTTAGTGTGGCATCTGTTATTTTATTTTATTATTGTCATTATTATTTTATTATTTAATTGGAGGCATCCCCTCAAAGATGTGCTCTTAGATCCTTTCTTTGCCCGCCTCAATGCTCTATATTTGTGCAATCGCTTCCCCTCACACTACTAGAATACACATAAAATTCATAACTAGGGGGGGTTCCTTTCCCTTCAATTTCACTTTGCCAATGTAGGACTGTGCGTACAGTTTCTCGTTGAGCGACGGCACTACTTTAAATGAACGATGGCCATCAGTCAGAATTATCTAGGATATTCTAGAATATCTTGAGGTAATTGTTAACCCATTCCTTCACACAGGGTCCGTCCCCCGTGGGTTCTCAGGTTTTGAAAACATGGACCAATGGCTTCTCTTTCATCTTTCTGTAACCAATTGTCCCTAATCTCGGCTCATCCTCAGACCCTCTTTTATTTTTTTTATTTATTTATTTTTTAAATATTTTATTTATTTATTTGACAGAGAGAGAGATCACAAGTAGATGGAGAGGCAGGCAGAGAGAGAGAGAGAGAGGGAAGCAGGCTCCCCGCCGAGCAGAGAGCCCGATGCGGGACCGGATCCCAGGACCCTGAGATCATGACCGGAGCCGAAGGCAGCGGCTTAAACCACTGAGCCACCCAGGCGCCCCGTCAGACCCTCTTTTAGATGGGGCCTCGGGGCTGGGCGATGTCAGGGCGCCCACCGTGACACAGTGCTCAGCACCTGGCAGCGTTCTGTCCCAGCTTCAAACCACATGCCCATCCCCGCATGAACCAACCTGAAGACCACAATGAGGTTCGGCTCTGTCCTCTGTCCTGTACAGAACTGACGGGTCATTCTCTATACTCAGGGCAGAAGGGGGTCACGAGCTGCCTTCTCCTGCATGTTCATCAAACACATCATTTCCTTCTACTGTAGCAAGGAGACCAAAGCCACCTGATGTGAGTATTTCACACGTTCCCCTCTCCCCGCCCCTAAAATCTCTCTGCACGTCGCCGGTCCTCTGTTCTGCCATTGCTCCTTTCTTGGAGAAAATCATCGGAGCTCGCCCCAACAGCCCGGGACCTTACCCCACCCCTCCAGCACTTCATGGCCTTGCCTTCGGCCACCTTCTCACGCGCATTCTCCACCTCCCCCCTCCTCTGCGGGCACACTGTCCTTGGGTGTCCTGAAGTCTTGCCGTGGTCATTGCTGACCCTCTACCACACCGCACTTCCACCCAATCCTCTTCTCGCCTTTGCTTCCCCTCCTTTCTCCTCTCGTCAGAAGCAGTCTGTCCCCACTGTCTCTGCTTGTCGCCCTTCTCCCACCTCCCAACCCAGTCCTGCTGAAACTGCTTTTAAAGATCACCAGAGACTTCCTCCTTATTGAATCTAACATGCATCGCTCCGTCTCCCGTCTCCGTCCACCTCTGAATTGGCTCTGTAGTCATCTCAAGCTCATGAAACCTCTCCTCTGGCTTCGCAAACCAAGCTCTCCCTGAGAAAGAAGTCCATCTCTGACCTCCTACTGTCCTTTTCCTGTCTCGCTCACGAACTCTGGCCTTTTTCCTCCTCACAGCTCCTAAGTGCAGGCGTTTCAAGGATTTGTCCTCAGATCCTTTCATTTTTCTCTCAATACTCTCTACATACTGTATTTGGCTTTCTCTGCCCCCGATGCATGTCTCCAGTTCCCCGCTAAGACGTAACCACCAAGAGAACCAACTCACAACATAAACGCAGCCTCTGCCAACAAGCAAACTCTCCCTGAAAAGGGCTCCTTGTCTTGCTGGCCCAACTTCTCTGAATGGCCCCACTATCTTGTCTCATACCTCGGATGGAGACCTCAGAGGGAGGGTAAGCAGCGTGATTCCCAAGTTCAAATGCCGGCGCCATCACCTAACACGCAGCGTGACCTCGAACCAGTGACTTCTCTCCCTAAGCCTCAGTTTCCTCATTTGTAAAATGGGGACAGTTGTACCTACCCTACAAGATTGTTATGAGGACTAAGAAACGATGCATGCTTAGCAACCTGTAACTTGCAGGGAATCATGATCTGAGACTTCTTATTCATTACCACTTTGCCTTCGATTAGCTGCCACATCGGAAAGATCTGATGTTTCAGAACACCGGGGTCTTTCCTTATTTCCACTTGGTAGGGACTTAGCCCTTTGAGGATTTCAGAGGGGGGCTGCTGCATAAGGAGTTTTATTCAAGGAATGGAACGGCTGGTTTTCACCACTTGCTTTCGGCCATACCTTATTGCTAAGGTTCTCAGCTGTGTCTTTGAATCCCTTGGGGAGCTTTTAAAGGCTTGATACCCAGGCTGAACCCCAGAGCATTTGCCATATAATCAAAGGAGGCTGAAGTCAAGCACCAGGCTTTTTAAGAACCCCACCTTATCCCAGACAGCTCAAGGCAATCCTAACGTGCAGTCCACATTGAGAACCACCACATTAAGGTCCCACTGTGGTCAAGGAGTATCAGGATTGCTTTCGGCTGACCTAACAAACACTACTACTTTTTTTTTTTTTTTAAAGATTTTATTTATTTATTTGACAGAGAGAGATCACAGTTAGGCAGAGAGGCAGGCAGAGAGAGAGAGAGAGAAAGGGAAGCAGGCTCCCTGCTGAGCAGAGAGCCCAATGTGGGGCTCGATCTCAGGACCCTGAGATCATGACCTGAGCCGAAGGCAGCGGCTTAACCCACTGAGCCACCCAGGCACCCCACTACTACTTTTTAAATAAGTTTTATTAAAGTGCAATAAAGTTCATAGAGCCTAAGTGTAAATTTCAGTGAATTATCATAAGGAAAACATGCATATTATCACTACACAGGTAAAGAAACCTGGTACTATCTGTCTCTTCACATTTAACCCCTCTGCTGGGAGGAGCTGCTAATACCATCTCCTATTGTAATCTGAATTACCCCAATTACTAATCAGCATAGTTAGATAATTTTATTGAGCATTTGCACAGCCCTTTTTATGAAGTGCCAGTCCAAGTCTCTTGCTCATTTTTCTGCTGGCTTACCTATCCTTTTTGTATTGATTTTAGACAAGGAATATGGGCCCTTCATTGGATGGATGGACAGATGTACAAATATACATAGCAAATATTTTCTCATCTGTGGCTTGCTTCCTTGCTTTTTAAATATTGCCTTTTGATGAAGGAGTTTTTAATGTTAATGAAATCCAACTTATTTGCCTTTTTGTTTCTTTCTTCCTCCTATTTGTTTCATGTCCATTTGCCTTTCTCTCTCACCTACACTATCATACTGTTCTCTTTTATTTAAATAAATCCTTGAATGCAGTGGTTCTACAGGAGCTTTTAAAAAACTACCAAAGCAAGGGGGCACCTGGGTGGCTCAGTCGGTTAAGCATCTGGCTCTTGATTTTGGCTCAGGTCATAGTCTCATGGTCTTGGGATCGAGCCCCAAACTGGACTCTGTGGGGAATCTGCTTGAGATTCTCTCTCCGTTTCCCTCTCCCTCTGTGCTCCCCCCATTCGCTCTGTCTCTAATAAATAAATAAAATCTGAAAAAAAAAAAAAAAGTAGTAGTGCATGAAGACTGCCCTAGTTAAAATTAGACTGTCTGGCGTGAAGCCCAGGCATTGTTATTTTTTAAAAACATCCTGGATATTTTAATGTGAAGCCGTGGTGAAGAATAGTTATGGAATGAGTTTCTCCCTTCTTGGGCCAAAACAAATTTCTTTTCTCTTCTCTCTTTGTTTTATAGACATTTGAATGTTGGTCTTATTTCCCTCCCTAAAATAGGTTTGGTTTAGCAACTGTGTTTGTCCTCATTCTTTGATTAGCCAAAGTGTTATTAGTGTAATCAGAAAATAAATACCATGAGTGATGACAGTAACTGGAGTAGGTAATTTACATGTCACCTCAGTTAATCCTCGCAGACTCGCATAAGGTAACCTAATAGACCATTTTGGGTCTTAATTCTTCACTCTCCCATAGCAGTGCAATACATTCACACCTTTGCCATCACCTCATACTTGAAAAAATGTATTTCCTTCATCCTTGACTTCAGACGTGGTCCTCCGACTTTGGCCAACAGGATGTTGGTAGATGTGACATGAACAGACCAGAAGTACTCCTGCACGCCTGGGCTTGCCTGCTGTGCTCCAGCCTTTCGGCGTGAGGACAAAATTCATTTTATGAAGGCAGAAACTGAGGTTCCAAGAAGATAAGTTGCTCAAATAATGTCACAGAACTTAGATAAAGATAATAGTTCCATCTGACGTGCAATAAACATAAATACTGAATATAGATGAATATCGGTCCAATTTAATAAGTGATATATAAAAGCTACAGTGATCATGTTTCTTCCCTTCAAAATAGGTAAATGTTTCATTTTATCCGAGAAGCAGCTTAACTGCTTTTAGCTAGAGTTATGTGTTACTATCTAGATTTCGATTTATAATAGGGCTGGTGCTACTACAAACAGCTTAAGATAGTGGCTTAGGTAGTCTGAAATTTTTCTTTAGAAATTGTTATCTTATAGGAGGATTTCTTATTCTAGATAGGTCCATGAAATTGGAAATTTTTAAAATGTAAAACATTTATTTTCACTAACAACCACCTAAAATGTCTGATGTCCTTCCGTTACAAATCCAGACAACAAACCACAGTGGTAATAGCAGTCCATAGGACTAACACTGAGAGCAATCGCAGACACTTTTATTGTATTACAACTGTTATAGACATCTCAAATATCTCAAAATACGCACTCAACCTACTTACAAAATACAATAGTTAAAGGAATCGCCACTAAATCTCATTTAATGCAGTTTATATCACCATGTCACATTTGTTCTTTTACTAATTTTTTTTAAATATTTTATTTATTTGTCAGAGAGATGGAGAGAGCACAGGCAGGCAGAGTGACAGATAGAGGCAGAGGGAGAAGCAGGCTCCCTGCAGAGCAAGGAGCCCGATGTGGGACTCGATCCCAGGATGTTGGGATCATGACCTGAGCCGAAGGCAGCC
>NC_081575.1:112938312-112966071 GCF_022355385.1 Mustela nigripes | reverse complement strand
TGACAGACAGAGATCACAAGTAGGCAGGGAGACAGGCAGAGAGAGAGGAGGAAGCAGGCTCTCCGTAGAGCAGAGAGCCCGATGCGGGGCTCCATCCCAGGACCCTGGGATCATGACCTGAGCCGAAGGCAGAGGCTTTAACCCACTGAGCCACCCAGGCGCCACTGTTCTTTTACTAATTTGATAGGTCTTCTCAGTACTGTGTTCCATGCATTTAAAACGTTCGTCCGAGAAGGGATCCATAGACTTTGCCTGACTGCCAAAGGGTCCATGGTCTGAAAAGAGTCAATAGCTCCCACCTGGAAAAATCTATAGTCTTTTCAGAAAACAGAACATTCTGAACAAAAACTTTTATTAGGATTTTGAATGGTGATTTCAACTGCTCTTTTTTTTTTTACAAATATCTTAGCTTAAGTTCCCAATAATTTCAAAGAAGCAAAACTCAAATTAATGTGTACTGCAAATTATACCCGTAGAGCAGAAAAACTGATGTTAGACTGGGCAGAGCCACTATCAGCTAGAGGTTCCATAAGACCGAAAATATCTTTGAAATGATGAGATGACATATTTAAAAAAGACATCTGCAAGCATTTATTTTACATCCAGGCTTTTGAACCTCCGTGCTACTGGCCTTTGGGGCTGGAATAGTTTCCTGAGGTAGAGGGCTATCCTGAGCAACGTATGATGTTCAGTGATATCCTTGGTCTCTATTCACTCGACGCCAGCAGCACCCCCTACCCACCTCTACTCCCAGCTGTGATAACCAAAATTGTCTCCAGACATTGTCAAATGTTCCCTAAGGGGCAAAACTGCCTCAGTTGAGAAAAACTGTTTAGTGTGATAATTTTCAAGAATACAATCTATCGAGTAAAACGAGGGCAACTTGGACACACTCATCTGCCTATTGTTCACCTAGAAGGTATAATAGTGCCGATCATGTACACAGAATTGCACTAAATTCTAGTATTTACACCAGCCTCCAGATAAAGAAATGGTTAAAGGGGACAGGATTCACCTCATTTTGCCAAAGAGGAAATTACGATCTTAAAAAATCAGACTATGATTTTTTTTCTCAGCGTGGTGAGCGATAGGATATTCTTTTTTAAAATTTTTTTATTTTTTAAAGATTTTTCTTTATTTATTTGACAGAGATCACAAGTAGGCAGAGAGGCAGGCAGAGAGAGAGAGAGAGAGGAGCAAGCAGGCCTCCTGCTGAGCAGAGCCCAATGTGGGGCTCGATCCCAGGACCCTGGGATCACGACCTGAGCCGAAGGCAGAGGCTTTAACCCACTGAGCCACCCAGGCGCCCCACGATAGGATATTCTTAATGTTTGTCTTTTTTTCCCCAAAAAGCCATGTACCTGGCTGATGAGGTTCCTCAGAGAGAGAAGACGTCCGTGGATGGCCGCTTCATGCACAGGAGACCAATCAGACACAACATCTGCATGGAAAGGGAGGACCGGGTTACATCCTGTCACCGTGCTAGAGACCCGAAAGGCAGCCCTGCTGTCCGTAAGAGCCTGAGGGGTCTTCCTGGATGGAGACATGGGAGTCCATCAGTCAAGATGCCCACGAGCCCTTCAGCATCTCTCCCGTCCATCGAAGCTCCCAGTACACATTTTATTTGAAATGTCAAGGTAGCTAAAGAAAGAACTACAGCCAGTCTCCGGCCTGAGGACAAAAGAGGTAGACTGGGGTGATGGACCGCATGGCTTTCAAAGGCAAATGGTCCATTTAGTTCAGTGAGAGCTTCACTAATCACCAGCATTCGCGTGTTAAGCTGCTGTTGCCAGTCTAGCTTCCTGCATGGACTCGAAGTTCAGTATCTCAGCAAACAGCGCCATGTACTAATAGCGGTGATCACATCATTACGTACGCCATTAGGTTTAAAATCCAAGCTAAACTGAACAATATCTATTTCTGGACTACCGCCCATCCCAGTATCAAGCACAAAGCAGAGTTCAGTCTGACCTTGTAACAGGGACATTATTTATCCCAAAGGCAGCATGGCAGTGTGGTTAAGAGAGCTCTGAATTCAGACCCCCTCGGGTGCTTCGAAGCTGTGGGTCCCCAGACAGGCTCTGAGCCTCAGTTTCCTTCCCTGTCATGTTAGGACAGCAATGAACTTACGCACACGTCAATAGCTACTAGCTACTATCATTATCCCGCCCTCCCCTTAAGCAGAGTCTTAATTACACCCCATCACCGCTGCTGTTGCAAATAGCAAATGTGTTCCACGACCACGCAGGAAGAACACACGTTCTTCGGAAGAAACCCTATAAACCCTATCCCCCCAACACATTAAATGTTTTCTTCTCTCTGATTGAATGTGGAGGTAATGTGAACGAGGCAGAGACCTGCATTTTCCTCATCTCACGCTCTGACTGATTTCCAGAACAAGCACAGGAAGTCAGAATGTGACAAGGCAGAATGGTCTGATGGCAGGCATTCCTTGTAAGGAACCAGTGTCTCCTAAAAACTAGGGAGACCTGGGGAACCAGGGAATTTACTAGTACCTTATCAACCAAAAAGCCAGAAAGGAGTAGGCTAGAATACTTTGTACTTAACACAGTAGCTGAGGTCCACCTTGCTACCTGGGAGCTATCAAGACCCAGGAAAGTGTGTCCCATGGAGCAGATTACTATCATTCCAGATGAATGCCTAAAGCATTTATAGGGAAGAGGAAGCCGAATGAGCCTATCGACACGCAGTCCATCCAACGCTCTCCTCCTGGGGTCATTACGAGTACCTTACATGAAATAGCTTTTCTTACCTCCCAAGCCTTATGCTCAATCAATAGAAACTTCATGGCCTCACAGAATTCTCTGAGGTTCCTGATTCTCTCAGGAAAAAATTGCTGTTTCTAGTACTTAGAGCCTACCCTCCAGATGGTAGCTATGGAAAGATTTCTCTCCAAATTAGAATTAAAAGGACAACTATTTCTATACCGTCAGAGCAAACACAAAACGCAATCGGCACAAAATCTTGGATGCAAAGGAAGAGCCAAAAATTAAGATTTTGGGGCTGCCTGGGTGGCTCGGTGTGTTAAGCCTCTGCCTTCAGCTCAGGTCATGTTCTCAGGGTCCTGGGATCGAGTTCTTCATCGGGTTCGGGCAAGCAAGCAGGGAGCCTGCTTCCTCCCCTCTCTCTCTCTGCTTGCCCCTCTGCCTACTTGTGATCTCTCTCTGTCAAATAAATAAAATATTTTTTTAAAAATTAAGATTTTGAAAATCCATTTTAAAAGAAATTTGCAAGTATATCCTAATGGATCACCATGTGTGTGATGATTAATCCATTTTTTTTTTCCCTCCAGGTGTTCAGGGGCTAAGAAACATAGCTGGCACATTCCCCTTTCTTAAAGCGAGCTCGGATAATCAGAGCTGACAGCCTAAACAGTCCGGGCAGGTAATCTGGGTTCTAAATTGTAACTCTGTTCAGGTTTCATAAAAAATGATGCAATTATACTATCAACTAGAGACAAAAACAGGCTTCACTTTCTATCCATTCGTCTTGAAACCATTCCTCCTTGCGCTTACGGTAAATCAAGAATTGTGTACTCCCCTAAGAGGAATAAAAAAGGCTACCTGCAGTGGGGTCCCCGTGCTTGAGAATGTGGCATTTACAAAGCAGACACAGTCCGTGTCACTGAGAAGCACAGGGAACTGTCCAGGTGCACGTGGTGGGGGGCTGAGCAGCCACGTCTGTCTATGCGTACAGTTCATGTAAGTGGAATCGTATGGAACGTGGTCCTTTGCCACTGGCTTCTTCCACCTAGCATCACGTCTCAGGGTTCATCCTCGTTACAGTAGGGAACAGCACTTCATCCCTTTCCATGGCCAAATAATACCCACTGTAGAGACAGACCGCATTTTATTTCTTCATTCGTCAGCTGATGGACACCTGGCTTGTTTTTGCTTCTTGGCTGTTATTAATGACGCTGCTGTAAACATTCATGAGCAAGTCCGTGGGGGGCTGTTTTCAGCTCTCCTGGCTTCATACGTAGGAGTGGAAATGCTCTAGGACAAGGTCACCCCATGTTTAGACTTTTGTGGAACTTCCAAACTCTCTTCCAAAAGGGTCATACCACTTCATATTCCCATCAACGGTGTATGAAACTTTGCTTTCTAATTTAAAGTCATTGGAGGGGGGGCACCTGGGAGGCTCAGTTGTTAAGTGTCTGACTTCAGCTCAGGTCATGGTCCTGAGGTCCTGGGATTGAGGCCCGCCTGGGGCTCTCTGCTCAGCGGGGAGCCTGCTTCTCCCTCTCCCTCTCCCCTGCTTGTGTTCCCTCTCTCGCTGTGTGTGTCTCTGTCAAATAAATAAATAAAACCTTAAAAAAATAAAGTCATTTTAGACTAGGGTTGGGTAAGCCTATCATAATGTGTCTATCACTCCGGCCCAGGAGAAAAACTTGGGTCCCGACAAAGCCAAAATTCATCACAAATTTCCACGAGGATGTCAGCCTCAGCAGGTCTTTGAACAACTGAGTGATTATGGAAAGACTTAGAATCGTGACCGTGGGTAGCATGACATTTTTCTAACATCAAAAGCATGGAGATAGGAATCTTCATGCATACATACACACATGGTTGTAAACACCATAATTTGCAACAGGGACTAGTCCCCACACACTCTCTTTAGCTCTTGAAAACACTGAAGACACGGCTGAGACATACATCTTGTGTGGATCCTGCCTGGGAAGATCAGGGAGGGGGCTCTCCAGGGTTTTCCAGAGCCCACACCCAAGCAGGCAATGAGCTACCGACAGCATGTGCAATTCCCCCCAGGGGGAAGCTTTGCCTGCCTTTCTGCTAAGCACCAGAGCGAGCAGACAAGGCAGGAAAGGGGACCTGTTGCCTCCAGAACACGGAAATGCTCCCAGTAGGAGACTGGATGAAGACGGGGCTCAAGGTCACCGTCCCCTCCTCCACTGACCCCACCACCGCCTTTGCAACTCAAGGGCCTTTGCCTGTACACAGCACACCGGCCAAGCCCTGAGTAGGCATTAGGGATTCTTCCCCAACACTCTACTGGTTTTCCTGCCAGGAAATCGATGCCAAATGGGGTCACTGGCAAAGCCTCAGACACAGCAGCGGGGCTCGAGGTAGAAATGGGGCAGGCATCTGCCAGTCCTCCGATGACTGCCATTAAACTCACCTTTCTCTTAAATCGAGTGTCCGGCAAACCCTGCAATGCATTAGGAAGGTCGCCGTTTCATTCTTCTTGCCATTCTGGAATGATTTTTTTTTTTAATTTCCATTATTTCAGAAGATATTTTTAAAGGCATTAATTGATACATTCTGAGGAGAGCTGCTAACAGAGCTCTGGGCTCTGAGGCAGTGGCATAAATCTGTCTCCATCCTGGGAAACACTGTGCGAGGTCAAGGGGAAGAAGGGGAGGTTGGGTGACCGCGGGAGGGCAGGAGCGTCTGCCTTCAGCCTACGGGACGTGGTAAGGGGAGGCCCAGGGGTGTTCACCGACACAACAGAGGATCTGGGGGCTGGGGTCACAATTACGATGGACCCTGGTTGGATCCTGGGACGAATGAAAAGAGGAGGAAGAGACACAGAGCCTCATGGTCCGAAACAGGAAACAGAAAGGCCCACTGAGGCAGCTCTTGGGCAAGTCCAACCTGTCCACTATAATTCTTTCTCCAGCCTCTTCTTTCTCGGTCTCTGTCTGTCTCTCTCCACAGGGACCTCACAGCAGCACCCATTCTGTCTGGTCAGGCAGGTTTCCCCGGAAAACCTGCCCCTGCCAAGGCACCCCGATGTCTCAAAAGCCACCATGAACACACGGGCTTGCTTCCTTTCCGGGCCTGTTCGTGCCTGTCTCCTCTTTAAATGTGAGCCCACTCTCTACCGGGTGGGCTCGATTTTGTGAGGAAAGGAATTTCCCTACACAAACCTGCAGCGGGGGGTGGTGGTGGTTAGTTTCTCCTTCAGCACGTTCTCCTAAGTTGCTATGGGGAGGTATGCGTTGGTTTCCTAGAGCCACCCTATCAAAGTTGGCTCAAAACGACAGGAATCTATTGTCCCCTAGTTCTGAAGGCTAGAAGTCCCACAGGAAGGTGTTGTCAGGACCAAGCTCTCCCCGGAGACTCTCAGCAAGAATCCTTCCTTCTCTGCCCCTTCTAGTTCCAGGTGGCAGCCGTCCATCTTTGCTGGGGCTTCTGGCCTGCTGGACGGGTTACCCCAGTCTCTGCCTCTGCTGTCAAAGGCCTCCCCCTTTTCTCCCCTCTTCTTCTTCTGAGGACACTGGTCATCGAATGAGGGCCCACCCTACTCCAGTAGGGCCGCATCTTAACTAACTACATCTACAAAGACCCCATTTCCAAGTAAGGTCACATTCTGAGGTACTGGGGGTTGGGGCTCCAACCTATCCTGTGGGGAGACTCAATTCACCCCATAACAAGGTGTTTTCAGGAAGAAAAAAGAAAGATACTCTTTTTTTTGCTGCTGGCAGAGGACTGAAGCATTAACCCCATGTCTCCGAAGAGCTGGTTGCCATCTGCATAAGCTTTGCTCCCTTCCTTCAGAGGAGGAGGCGAGAGAGGCCCGCAGGCGAGAGCGGGGGCCGCTGAGCTGCCCCAGACGAGCGGCACCCGGGCCCCTCGTTAACCCCTGCCGTGCCCCGGTGCCCGGGACACGCTTCACCTGAGCTGACTCTCTCGGGGCTGTTGGGAAACGGCATGCGGAGTACTCCGCCTTCCACACCTCACCAAGGTCAGGCGTTCAGAAGCATAAACAAGGGCAATTCGCTTGCGCCCCAGGGGCAGGGCTGCACAGAGCAGGGGGAGCCGGGCTCCGCTCAGGAAAAGGTGCATTGGAGAGCCTGGGAGGGCTTCATGGTGGCAGCGGCCAGGCTGGAGGTGGCAGATGAGGGGGACCTGGCCAGTCAGAGGTGCGCGACAAGGAAGGAGGGGAGCAGAGGAGTCCTGTCTCCTGCCCTTGCGACTTCTGCTTCTCTGGAAACTTCTCTTCTTTTAGTTCCTGGGGAATGACAACATCCGAAGCTCTTTCGGCTTCTCTAACTCACTGGGCCTACGTGCTCACCTGCAGGCCCGGCCCCGGGCTCCATGCCTGGCTCTCAGCTCTGGGCCATCGGACTAGCTCTCCTTTCCCAGGATTTCAGCACAGCCCCGGCAGAAGGCTCGGAGGTCTCAGCTTCCTGACCTGTTGCTCTCCTAGTCTGGGCCACGTGGGCGCGCTGTGCACTGGGCACGGCCACTGAAACTCTGATGTTCACAACAGAAGCCTCCGTTCTTCGGTGGCTCCCAAGCCAGCTCCCACCCCCAGCTTCTCTCTCACCTACCCCCTTGGCTGACATTAATTTAGACTTCAAAACGTTACAGTTTCGGCTGCCCTGACTCTTTTAGTCCCAATACTGAGTCAAGCAACACAGACGGACTGCTCTCTCCTTTGAAATTGTCACCCATGTCCCCTTTCTATGTCATTCCCCAAGTTCGATCCAAATGTAAGCTCCATGCTTAGACAGTGAGCGCACGGTTCTCCCAGCACCATCAGCCTCACCTGGGAGCTTGTTATTAGGAATGCAGACTCTCAGGCTTCACCCAGAAGCCCGGGGTTGGGGGGTAGGGGGACAGCCATCTGCATGTGCCCAAACGCTCCCTGCACGAGACAGGGATCCCACCCTCCATCCTGACTGCGGCGACCAGATTCATCTGCTTACAGTCTTCCTTACTGCCCGATCTCCACTCCAGAACCATCAATGGCTCTCAACTCCCTGCCTCATGAAGGCTTAATGCCACCAAGCCTTTTGCAGCTCCATGACCAAGTTCCAGCTCTCCAGACTTGTCCTCAGTTGACTCCCTAAGCCCCTCCGCCCCCTTACTCTTTACTGACAGAGTGTTCACTTTCTAAGCACCATACCTTTGAGGATATGGGCAGCTGCTCACCTCCACCCAGCAAAGGATCCTGCCCCAAATGGGAGGTAGAATAGGACCCTAATCAGTGAAAAGAGGCTGCCACCCCACTTTGGAGTGGAAATAAAAATAAACGTCATACCTAGGTGTAAAATAACCATGTGGAAATCACCCAGATTACTGAGACTTTCCCATATGAACTTGGAAATACAATTTGCTGCTTTCAAAGCGTATTTATTGGGGCGCCTGGGTGGCTCAGTGGGTTAAGCCTCTTCCTTCAGCTCAGGTCATGATCTCAGCGTCCTGGGATCGAGTCCCACATTGGGCTCTCTGCTCAGCAGGGAGCCTGCTTCCTCTCTCTCTCTGCCTGCCTCTCTACTTGTGATCTCTATTAAATAAATAAATAAATAAAATCTTTTAAAAAACATATTTATCTAATTCCTTTTTTTAAAAGCCATTTTTGGTGCCACTCTGCTTTCTATTGCCCCAACTCTGTGCTCCAAAAATTTGACGAATCCAGTTCTGCCTTTGCGAACCCGAATCCTGCTTACTGTCGAGGGCTCTGCTCCTTTTCCGAGCAAAACTGGATACATGCATATCTGCTGGGTCAGTGGGAGGGAAGGCATTTTGTTATTTTATTTCTTCTGGGGGTTCCCCCCCACCCCACACCTTTCAGCAGCTGTAGCAGAGGAAAGTAATAAATCCTCCCTGACTGCTGGGTCCCTGCAAATTGCCCCTATGACGGACAAGTGTTGTGGGCAGCCTTGCTAATAACATGAGTCTCAATGTCATTATCGCTCCTCTGATGCTTAGACCCATTTCTCAGAATCCTTTCGGTCATCAGGCACCTGCTGAACGCTCACCAAAAAATGACAGTTGCCCAGAGGCACGAGACTCTACAGTTAGCAAAGACACCACGTGACAGGTGACAAGCATCCCTAAAAGATGCTTCTCCAAAGGTTAAAAAGAAAAAGGTCTCCTTTTAAAGTGAATCAATCAGTACTCAGTGTTTGGATGTCATTTAAAGCCCAGCCCCACCTACATGCCCAATACCTAAGACCTTTTAATAAACGACTTGGCAGTAAAAGTATCCTATTTATAAGTAAGCTTTATACCTCCATTCTTTGGAGCTGAAGTTTCTACTGGTGAATGAACTGTGTCAATCGACTTTGTCCAGTCTCTGGGACTCTGCAGATAGAGGTGTACAGCTTTTTGAACAACCATGGGAAGGATACAGACCTTCCAAGCTGTGGACACACCTCAGACAGAGCCCCTGACCTCACCCCGCCCTCTCCTCCCCGACGCACGGTCTGCAGCCTCCCCAGCACCCTGATGCCACTGCCCGGCGACTCACCCTCCATCCACGAGTTTGCAAGGAGCCGAGTGTCAGGAAGGTCCCCTGGCCTCAGGGACTTGCTGCTCCTGCCCCATGGTTCGCCATCCATGGTGCTCTCCTGGCGGGGCAAGCTCCACTCTCCACTTCGGTCGCTCAGTTGAGTCCAAATTCCATGCTCCCCCTGCTCCTTGGGAATTCCAGTGCTGGGGCTGGCTGAACCGCACGGTCCTGGCCAGACGGGAGAGAACAGCACGGAACAGAGCAGGCACGGTAATCTGAGCACTACCTGTGGTCAGACAGACGCGCTTTGCGCCCAGACACACAAACACACACGCGCGCGCGCGCGCGCGCACACACACACACACACACACACACACACACGCTCCACCTAGCTGCCTGGAGGTTGGCCAAAGCTCACAGCGGCCCCCCAGCCCCAGTCTGCAAAGCTGCTGATGTCACGTCCTTTCCCAAACTGAGACCAATCAGTGAGGAAGCCTTGGTTTATCAGGAAGGAAAGCCAGTTTGTAACTTTTTGGAGAGCAAAGGGAACAAGCAGGGTGGGGGGGTGGTGAAGGAAGCCACTCCCTGCACTCAGCTGAGGTCGGCTGGTTCTCTAGGGGCTTCTCGTTGCAGAGAAAGCCCCAGAACCCAAGAGCTGAGAGAGCAGGTTTCGCTGCAGCCCGCCTGAACCGCTTGCCCAGCAACATGCACAGCACGCCCTGGCCATCTGCACATGTGGTTTCAATTTTTCTGGGAGTTTCTTATGGGAAAATGTGCCTATATGTTACAAAAATGCCCCTTTGGACGGAACTTCTGTTTTCTTCCCTCTGACTGCTAGGCTTTCCCTCTGTGTCCTGCTGCTCCCTTCCCCCCAAAACTATATTTTAACTTCTAGATAAATAATTAATGGTTGCTACTGGAAAATGGGTTGCTGCCTGGCCCTGGGGTGCCGGAGACACCTACTACTTTGTTAATTATAAAAAGTTTTCCTCTGGGAAGGTCTCGCCTGCTCGCCTTTAGGAAAACAGTGGGTCCTTGTATGTGGGTCTCCTCAGGTGGACCCGGGTTCCCCCGCACTCCCGGGTGCTGCTTGGGGCTGACGGCCGGCCTCAGGGCGCCTTTCTTCCCAGCGAGGGAAGGACCTGAGTTAGTCTCAGGCACAGTCTGTCTCTGAAATGGCTGCAGAGGATTTGGGGGTTTTGTTCATTTGTTTTGTTTTGTTTTAATGCCCAAAAGGTAGCCACACGGTTTCAGACTTAGGGAGTCCTGGACGGAAACACTTGGCAATGATGCGAGGAACGGCCTTCACATTTTAAAATGCATTTCTGGGCAGACATATGGACACACATTCATCCCTTTCCATTTTTCACAGAAATGTAATTATATTACCAACTTGTTCCATGACTCTCGCGCTCGCTTCATCTTGGAGCTCTCCCCACGGGGCTCTGTAGTTGTCCCTTTCTTCATTACCGTGTAGTGTTCCAGGTCGGGCCGCAAATATCTCCCTCTTCCCCGATGAGGGAGGCAGACCGTTAGCCAGCTCCGTTAGGACCATGGAAATAGCGCAGTTCATGTTTTGGTCTCAGTGGCTCTGTGCACAGCTGCAAATGTTTCTGGAGGAGAGATTCCTAAGAGGGGAAAAGGCCGAGTCAGAGGTGTGTTCCCACACTGTCCAGAACTAAAGACACACGCGGAAGTGACTACAAGCCAAATGGGAATTCTGAGTGAGATCGGGGTCGTGGGGCGCGGTTGAGCTCCACGGTTCTGGAGGTTTCCAGAAAGCCGACGTTGCAGCAAAGTAGGCAAAGGCGTGGGAGACCTCTCTGTATTCCTGCTTACAGCTGCACACACAGGCTCAATTATCTCAATACTCACTTCATTTTGGAGAAGGATTGAGAGAAACTTCAAGATTGTTCCTTCAAGATGGAGAGAGACTCTGCCAAAGTGCCCTCTGGTTCTCTGCAGAATTTACCGAACGGGCCGGAGGCATAGGCATTGTTGGCTACAACATCAGGACAGATTCAAAGAACTGGAAAACTTGCATTCGGCAGAGACTGAGAAATGTATTCCCATCGTAGACCGGAGGACACGGAGTTAATATGTGAGATGATCCTTGTTCTTTGAGTAAAATCTTCATGGTACAGCTTCTTTATTTACTTTTAATTAAACTCCAAAAAGAGAGCCCTTTTCCATATCCAGATTTCAGCTTATTGTCCAAAAGGGCAATGAAGAGGATTTCCAGGTTGTTGCCTTAGTACCTGGGAAGGAATTACTCAGCTTTTAACCTTCTCCCTACATTTATAACGTTGGTCACCTCTTGTGAATAGGAGAGGAAGGGAACTGATTTTTTTTAAATTTATTTTTTATTTTCAGCATAACAGTATTCATTATTTTTGCACCACGCCCAGTGCTCGAACTGATTTTTTTTTTAACTGCTCAACCACACCTCCAGTCGGGAATTCAAAACAGCATTACAAGAGAAGTCATGCATTTTGAAGGGTCTGTGTGAGGGCGAAGCTGATTTACATGTGGATGAGCTGTGACTACAGACGAACAGGTGGGCTGACACCCCGAGAAGGGCAGCTGATAAATTTCCCGTCAGTCCTAGTGTGTGCGCGCGCACCTGTGCTCAAGACACTTGGCCCAGGTTAGGTAAGAAAAAAGAGTTGTGGCCTGCAGTAGCAGTAAAGGCCACAGTCATTCTTTATCAAGTGCAGTCTTAACACTAGCCAGTGCCTCTGTGCGCCACCTCCCACCTAGATGTCCACGGCTGACATCACTCATGGCCTCTTTCCCCCCACCCCAGGCCTTGGGGAGCTTTGAAAGTCACCTCCAATCAGTCAAAGTCGGCCCACGCGCAGAAACCTCTTGTCATTCCAGCCAGCAGTTTTTCTAGCACAAAACCTTTAAAACCCCAAAGCTACACATCTCCTCTGATAATTTGGAATCCTCTGCGCCTTCCTACAAAAAACCTCGCTGTTTCCTTTGTTCTGGCTTAGGGGTACTTGGGACCACACTCACTCATTGCGGCTCTATCTAGCAATACAATAA
The DNA here is from genome assembly GCF_022355385.1 of Mustela nigripes. Lineage (NCBI taxonomy): Eukaryota > Metazoa > Chordata > Mammalia > Carnivora > Mustelidae > Mustela > Mustela nigripes. The sequence goes on along the minus strand of NC_081575.1, from coordinate 112,953,798 downwards.
GATTCCAACAAGGATGTGTTCTTTAAAGTCCCGCATAATGCAGTATTCTTGAGAAAAACAATCTGGCAAATCAAAATTGAAGGAGATGGTTTGCATCACAATGGGGGTGGAGTCTTGAGAACTGCCAAGGGCACGGAAGACAAAAGTGGGGGTGGGGTGGCTTTCTAGCTCCAAGGAGAAAACAGCCCGTGATCCTTGATCAGATCCTCAACTAGGGGTGTGTTGGGGAGAGGGGGGGACAAGACCTAAAAGACATCAATGCCACGACTGCAAAAATTTATATATGGACTAAAATCATGTCACAAAAGCATCACCGTCAAGCTTCCTGCATGTGATTACTGCGCCAAGGGGATAGGAAAGAATCTCTGGGCTCCAGGAGTTGCTTGCTGCCATACTCAGGACAGAACCACATGCAGTTTGTACAGGGAGGAATGCCTGCCCCTGTGGACACACTGTGCACTGAAGACAAAAAGCTAATGCAAGTTCCACAGTCAAAACACACAAGTCTATGCAAAGCCCACACTGCCCAATCTGTTCACAAGCCACTGCCATTCCTCATAAACCCAACAGCCACACGTCCCAGCACCTCCGGCTGACTAGAAACACTTCTCTCCTTGTGCAATTACATAAGCCCATAAGATAAACAACAGCCCGTTTTTATTAAAATTTTTTTGATATTTTTGGTCATCAGGGGCTTTTTTCCATAACATCCAATTTTTAAAAAAATATTGCACCAAAATATTTACTTTGACCATAGAGTTTCTGGGTGGCCCCTTACATTTCCTGCAACACTCGCCTCAGCTAACCTTGGTCTTGGGGAAGAATCATGGCCTCCATAGTTTATTCACAAATGGCTCATTTAAAATGATTTGTATAGGGGCGCCTGGGTGGCTCAGTAGGTTAAGCATCTGGCTCTAGATTTTGGCTCAGGTTGTGATTTCGGGGTCGTGATCTCAGGGTCATGATCTCATGGGGTTGAGCCTGTATTGGGCATGGTGCCCAGTGGGGTCTGCTTGAGATTCCTTCTCTCAAAAAAAATCAATCTTTTAAAAAATTATTGGTATATGTATTCATTATACATAGTATATGTACACATGTGTTCTACAGGCATGTGCACACACATGCATACATGTGTACATACAGATTCATGAGTGCGTGCACACAGATAAGCAAATGTGGCAAAATGCTAAAAATGGGTGAACTGAGCTGATGGGTATCCGAATGTTCATGGTATTATTCTTGTCATTTTTCTGTAAGCTGGGAAAGTTTCCAAACAACAGCGGCAGGGGGAAACATACTACATAAAAATCAAAATCCCTAGCAACCTGTTTGTCCACCATTCCTCCCTCCCCATGCCAGCTCCAGGCACATCAAATCGTCTCCACCATGAGCACTGTTACTGAGAAAGATATCATCTGCAAATCTCAGGTATCTTTGACAAGGCGATATTAGAAATATCAGGGAAGGGAATCACTTCAGGAGAAACCGTTCCTTAATAAAGGACACAGAAAAAACAGATGTTGAATGACATACCTAACCTCTTAAATACTTTAAGGGATGTCAAAAGAGTTGAGGCGTAAGTCTTCAAATAAAACAGGCAAGTTTCCTTTTTTAAAATAATGGTTCAAGGCAGATGAGGGATATAGCCAGATAAATGATGGATGGACAGACAGAGGAGAGACAGACACAGGGTACAGAGACTGACGTAGTAGGTGTCTCTGTAGAGAGACACGAGGTACCTGGATAGGTAATACTGGATGTTTGTGTGGTTACAAAAATACTTTTCCCTGAAAGTGATTTATTGTGTAATATTTCAATTATTTTTAACTGTTACTTTAAATAGTTTTTTAATCAGTCGATAACTCTTTTGAACATCTAAGAAATACTTCAAACATTTAAAAAGATTTATTAAAAATTGAAGTACATTAGCAGTATTCGCAACAGTAAGAAATTAGAAGTAATCTAAGTATTCCAACAATATAGAAGTAGCTAAGAGATAGAAGGCAACCATTTAAGAGGATAGAGTCAAAGGGTTTGAAACTGAGAAAATCATTACAGTATGGTGTGGGGGTAAGGCAAGAATCAAAAATACTTCTACGACAGGATCACGACGTTAAACCAAGCAAAGAAAGCAAAACAAAACAAAAAACATGATATTCTGAAAAAAAAGTCACTAAAATTTCACAGTAAAAATAAACTAATAAATTTTAGACACCTGCCCAAGGAGTTCTTTCACAATTCAGTCACCCTGCCAGGGACCTTGCCTAATCACCTTACCTAAAACAATAGTTGTCATCATCACTCTTTACCCCAATCTGCTTTAGTTTTCTTATCACTTTTCTGACAGGATGATACATTTGTATGTGTTGCTTAGTCGCTGTTGCCTCTAGTGATACATAAGTTTGTTGAGGGCAAGGACCTTGTCTATCTTTTCAAAGCCTTAGTGTCTGGTTCATAATATAAGCCAGGTAAAGGGTATTGAAGGAATTAACTGAAAAGTTGTCCTACAGCACTTCAAATATGATTGTAATTGTAGAAAATTACACCATTTGGAGAATAAAACATCCTACATCCTATGAAAAATGAAATAATCCAGATTAGTGTTAAGAACCCCCCAAAGCAAGCAATATATTAGCATATAAACCTGAGGATTCCATCTGATGGTCTAATTCTAGCTTGATGGACTGAAGGACTCACAGGAAATATAAAGATCACTTCATGTCCAATCTCTGTATTTATAAATCATAAAACACGGCAGCAGCCCCAAGACACAGGGATCTGGACCTGTTCTGCATCCACATCCTTCTGGAATCAGAAGGATCAGTCTGGTAAGTGGTCTCTTGGGGCTCAGTTTGGAATTAAAATGCCCCCCCCCCCCGCCACACACATGCAAAACACACTTACCAGAGCTGGGAGGTCCATACAAGTGATTGGTGAAATTCATGGTCTGCAGTTTCAGAAAGTGGATGAACAGCAGGATCTTCAATTCCTTGGAGCCACAGACAGAAGGAATATCCTAGGACATCCTGGGGCTTAACACAGAGCTCAGACATTGAACAAGATGCAAGTTGATATAAAAAACGTACTCAGGAGAACACTTTAAAGATAGAAAGCCTCCAATTCCTGAATGTTCTATGATATATATTTTAATTACTAAATATATATGATATGTATTTTAATTTAACAGTATTTTCTTTTAAAGTTTCTGCCTTTGATATTGGGCTTAGAAAAGACCTTTCCTTCTGTGTACATTTCCTTCTAATATTTGAGAGTATTTGAAATTTTCTCACATTTTCCAAAAAACCAAGATTTGTTTTTGGAATGTGATGTTAAATAGGAATTTAAAATAATTTAATCTTTTTTCCTTAGGTAGTTAACTAATTAACTTACTTGATATTCCAAATTGTGAAAATTGGAAAAAGGTCTTGAACAGTACTAACAGAAATATGCTAGCCACACCTATAATTTAAAATTATATGGGAATCACATCAAAAAAGTAAAAAGAAGTGGAATTAATTTTCATGATGAATTTTATTTAACCTAACATATTCAAAATATTATCATTTCAATGTGTAATCAACAGCAAAATTATTACTATTTCACATGTTTTGTACCGAATCTTTGAAACACGGTATGCTTTTTTATACTACAGCGCGTCTCAATTCAGCCTAGCCACATTTCCACTGCTCCAAAGCCTCATGTGGCTTGTGGCTTCTGTACCAAATAGCCCAAGATTATAGCAATGTTTCTCAGTCTCACCACTATGACATTTTGGACTGATAATTCTTTGCAGCATGGCTCTCCTGTGCGCAGGAGGATGATTAGCTGCCTCTCTGACCTCCAGCCACTAGATGTCAGTTGCACCCCTCCCTCAGTTGTGGCAACTAAAAATGTCCAAACTTTGCCAAATGTCCCTGGGGGGTTGGGGGAAGGAGCCGGTAGAAGGAAGGACAAAATTGTCCCCAGTTGAGAATCAAAGGGCTAGAAATACTGGGGAGAAAATACATGTTTGGAACAAACCTTAGGAACATTTGAGAGAAAACATTTTCTTCTTAGAAGCTAATATGAACTATACTCACTGAACCATGACAGAAGTACTTACAACAATTGAAAGTCTATCCAGGTTCCAAGTTCCAAATTCACAAAAAGGAGGAGGAGATAAAGAAAGGCTAGCAGTGGGAAAAACAGAAGGGGAAGGAGTGGAAAAAAAGAAAAAGAGAGGGCGAGGGGAGGGCTGTGTTTTCTGTTATAATCGTCATTCTTATTTGGGGCCCAGACTCACAGAAATAGTATTGACCCAGCATTGAGCCCCTCTTAGTGACAGCGTTGACATGTCAGAGAAGAACCCTGAGGCTCTTGACTTTGAAAATAAGCTGATGGATGCTTGGGCTGCAACAGGCATCAAACGGGGTCTGGGGGTTCAGCTAGTTAGGAGACCCCGGTGTTGCTCCAGCCTACAATGGTTTCCTGGGTGCTTGGGTGGCTCAGTTGTTAAGCATCTGCCTTTGGCTCAGGTTGTGGTCCCAGGGTCCTGGGATCGAGCCCACATCAGGCTCCCTGCTCTGTAGGAGTCCTGCTTCTCCTTCTCCCACTCCCCCTTCGTGTGTTCCCTCTCTCGCTGTCAAACAAACAAACAAACAAACAAACAAAATCTTTAGAACTGTTTCCTTCAAAGAATAGCATTTAATATCAAAAGTGATGAGCAATAGACCCCAACTTCTGGGTGAGCGAATCTCTTCCAACATCTCCCTTATCAACCAGGACCTCAGTAACTGGAACTCTCCATTAACTGTGATGTTTTTAATGTATTCAGCATATGTGTATGTGTGTGTGTGTGTGTGTGTGTGTGTGTATGTACAAATAACAAGGAAATCAAAATTATAGCAGAGGTTTATTCACAGAAGCAAAGGAAGAAAGGGGAAAGAGGGAGGAAATAAATCAGGAACACATCTTAAAATACTTACACTCATCGCAATCTTATTTGCCCAGATTTACATGTGTCTGTATGATGTTCAGAATATTGACCCTTAGATAATTAAAGGTCATGAATCTTCAAACATAGATTATTTTCACTCTCCTTCACAGATTTTTAAAGTTTCTTAACAACAAGGGCTAAAAACAAAAAGGCTCTGTGTTGGTTGCCCCTTGGTTAATGGGGAGTTTCCACTCCTCAAGGGTTCCGGTCTATCAGGGACCTACACTAACTGACTTAGCTCATCCAAAGATAGTCAGAGTCTAGTGGTTGGGCATCTACACTAGGTACCCTGGATACAGCAGGCAACAACCTGCTTATTTCCAGGTATCTTCCCCCAGCCAGCTGGGACTACTGGTAGAGCAGGAATCTTTCCAGCAGCTCTGGCAGATGGAGTTCATGGATGGCTTGATGACGTGCTCGACCCAAGCACTTCCGGACACACAGGCGGCAGAGCTGAGAAAGAGCCGGTGGGCCTGGGGAAGAAATTAAAATGTGTGAAGCTCCTAGTGGTGGCAGTGGGGGACACGGGGAGACCAGAGAACTGGAAGAGGCTGAAATGTTCTGCCAGCTTAAGAGAGGCTGGATCTGTACATGGATTACAGAGTGACAGAGCAGACACTAATACACACAGGGACCCCAGTTTGCCCGCCCCCCCGGGGGGGGGACACATTTAAGCTGACCCTCTAAAGTTAATTGTATTAGTGACACTGAAGACTGAGGCTAAGCAGAGGCAATCCAGGAATGAAGCATGAGGTCTAAAGGGACTGCATTTCATGTCACAGTAGGCAAACTGTGGAAAGAGCCCAGATGTCCCTCAGTGGAGGAATGGTTAAGGAAGATGTGGTGTATCCATACAATGGAATGTTACTCGGCCATCCAAAAGAAAGAATCTTGTCATTTCCAACGATGTGGGTGGAACTAGAGGGTATTATGCTTAGGGAAATAAGTCCATCAGAGAAAGACACATACCATATGATTTCACTCATGTGCAATGTAAGAAACAAAACAGATGAACAAAGGGGAAGGGAAAGAAAAATAAAATAAGATGAAACCAGAGAGGAAGGCAAACCATAGAGACTCTTAACTATAAGGAACAAATTGAGGGTCGCTGCAGGGGAGGTGGCGGGGGGATGGGGTAGCTGGGGGATGGGCATTGAGGAGGGCATGGGATGTGATGAGCACTGGGTGTTCTATGCAACGGATGAATCACTGAACTCTACCTCTAAAATGAATAATACACTATGTATTAATTAAATTGAATTTCAATGAAAAATTTGAAAAATAAATAAAGGGCAGGCAATCCATTCATGCACTGTACGTGTCAATGAATGTGATAATGCTGGTTGAGGAGAAAACCTGAATAGAGGCCCTCAGCAGGCAGGAGCCTGAGACAGAGCTGCCAAGCAATGGCTAAGTGCCGAGCGGGTAATAGGGCCTGTGTGGTCACAGAGGCCTCCAGGACCTCCTGGCTCAGGCCGCTCACAAGGTGGTGCTGACTAGGTGCCAAGTCCTACGAGGAGAGGCCCTCCATTTGCGCTGGGCTCCCAGCTCAATAGAGGACCTAGTGAATGGACTCAACTCGCTTAACCCCCATTATGCCCAGGACCTCAGTGTCAAGGAAGTTCATGGAGTCATCACACCCATGGCTTTGAGTGGCTGAAGGAAAGTAATGAGAGCCAAAATATGGTTAAGTAGGTCAAAGGAGATTAAGGTGGAATACTCATTATAGCGAGGTATTTGTAATGGCCCATTATTCCCTGACCTGAATGTACTGGTAAAGATCTCTTCAGGTAGACCTGTGTGGTTAGCAGATGACACAAGGTTGTCCTTGTCAAGAAGATCCTACTGTGCCAGGATCTCGCACCCCACGAGAAATGGCGCACTGCATAAGCAAATGACAAGATCACATTTGATTTGATGTTTCCAAGGACCAGCCATGTGATAGAAAGAGCGAATAACTGCTCTCAGTTAAAATCTTGGGAAGCAAGAATGGAAAGCCTCTCTACCCATCACCCAACTAAAGCTCCTCTGGAAAACAGCAATGCAGACAGATTGTCCAGTTTGCCTACAGGAGCTCAGATACCAGAGTGACTTCTGACAGAGCTGGTGTTCATCCTTCCGGAGGAAGCCACTGTATTTTTGACAACAGAAGATAGAAGAACCCGCTTAGAAGAAATCTAAATCCTGGACCTGGAAACATTTTTGATGGAAGAAAAGAGGAGATATGACAGGTGCTATAGGACATCTTCTCAGCTGAGACTTGGGAAGGGACCCGGCATTTCCAAACGGGGAGCTGGAAAGGAAGAACGTGACTCTTCAAGTGGAGGTTCAACTAAAAGAGTAATCACAAATGATCTAGACTATCTAGATCATCTAGACCAGCGGTACTCCAAGTGAGGCCTCAGACCAGGGGTAGCAACAGCATCACCTGGGAACCCAGTGGGTGAGCCGAGTCTAGACCCCAATACAGACCTCCTGGATCCAAATCTACATTTTAATGAGACACCCCCCTTGGTGATTCATACTCACAGCCGAACTCAGGAAGCACGGACCTCAAAAGTATGCCTAGAATTATTGAACCAAGCATTCCACTTGGAAGGTGTTAGAAGACAAGATGATTTCCTAAATGGGAACTGGTGAGTAAAGTAAAAACCGTCTCCCCCAGAAACTGTTTCAGAAGGTTCGGGATAGGACCGGCACGACATAAGAGTGCGTATTGAGGTCAGACTGCTGGGCTGGAATCCTAGTTCTTCCGAGGAGTCACACGGCCTTCGGCAAGCCGTTGTCTTCAGATTTCTGAAGATTGTCTTCAGATTTCTCTTTTCCCGTCTGGAGCTGGGCTACCACCAGTTACTCGAAAGTTTCCCTGCTTTCAAGTTTTCACAACTCAGGGAGATTCATCTTGGTTTCCAATTTAGCTCAGTGCCTGACACATGCATAAAGCTGAATAATTACTATTATTTCTTAAGAGTCTCCCAGGCACACAAATGATCAGGACAGGCTCGGGTGAAGTTCTCTTTCTGGGCGGACTTCGCTTGGCTCACTTCTGAATCTGGAACGCAGCACACTTTAGAGATTTGCCTTCTCTCCTCTGGCATCCATAGCTCCATTAGCTCACGGTGGAAATGGGAGCAAGACAATGGAGGGCTCAGAGCCAGGTACTCCCCGAGCTGGAGAAACAGATCAGGCAAGCAACTTGGCCGTCTAGTCCAGCATCTGAAATACACACTCTGTGTCCACCCTACAGCCTCTAGCTCAAGTACTGCTAATTCCCCCAAATACGGCAAAGCAGACTTCTGGTCTACACAGTTGCGCACATAGACCAGGACAGATGTGGCAGCTCAACCTCCTCATGGTGAAAACCAAGTTCTTGGATTCTTTTCTCCTTATGGAAAATACACAGTGACATACCAGCCATGTATAAAGGCCATTCTGTGATAAGTGAACAGACAAAACCTATAAGATCTCACCCCAGCGACGCAAGTGCGACCTGCTGTCTACCACATGCTACTTGCAATCAAATCGAGAGAAGAACAAAGGTCGGGAAGCCTGGAGGTGAGACAGGAGGGAGAGAGAGCCAATGTGCTTATGGAGGAGAAGTGCACACCCAGCCCGTTCCTTACCCTCCCGGAGCAGGAGTGCCTGCTCCACGCTGCTGTTGGGAGTGGCCAGATCCAGCGCGCTTTTGCCCTCTGCGTTTCTGCACTTTAGGGGGGCCCCGTAGTCGGCCAGCAGGTGGATGACCTCCGCGCTGGACCGCCTCGCTGCTGCGTGCAGGGGAGTGTCCAGACGTTGGCCGCGGTCCACACTGGCTCCTGAAGAGAGCAGATGACCACAAGCCAGCATAAAATGTTACCATGGGAACACCAAGAGTCAAAAATACAGTAGCTCAGATCAAGGCATCTGAATTGTCATGATGTGTTTGACAGATCTTTGAAAATATATGACATATGCCAAGAACCTCAGGTACAGCTACTCAGACTACGTAAAGCTATTTTGATGAGAAAAGTGAAGAAAGGTAATTTTAGTCATTTAGAATACGTTACTTGCTTTCCCGTATGAACTGTGTGACAAGTACAATTAAATATTTGCATCGCCTTTTACAGAGAATTATTATTTTGGTTTTTGGCAAAGGGTAAAGTGAAGTTTCTTTGGTATTTCTCTTATTCTGGGCTCAAAAAAAAAAAAGATTTCTGAATTACTACAGGGAGTAGTAACTGATGGGGGATGAAAAAGAGAAAAAAATATCTTAGAGATAAAAATTCTTATTTAAAGGTTCATAGGACAGACTCTACCTTTATGTCAGTAGCTAAGTTTGGAGAACCTTTAACCAAGTAATACTTCAAAACACTCTACCTTTTCCTGGACTCTCAGTTTCTATTATGCCTTTTAGAATTAAAAAGGTTACTAAGGGGGCACAGGGGTGACTCAGTCAGGTAAGCGTCTGACTCTTGATTTCAGCTCAGGTCATGATCTCAGGGTCGTGAGATCGAGCCCTGCGTTGGGCTCCCTGCCCAGCAGGGAATCTGCTTGGGATTCTCTCTCCCCCTCTCTCTGCCCCTCCCCTCATGCTCACTGTCTCTCTCTCTCTCTCTCTAAAATACATTTTGAAATCTTTTTTAAAAAATAATTTTTTAAAAAATTAAAAGGTTACTAAGGATCTTAGCAGGATTGATCTACAGGAGTCTATGGCAAATGTCTGTTATTTTTGCTATCTGGCATCTTCCTAATAACCACACCTAGATTTCCATCTGGAGAAACATCCCTTGTGATTCCCAATTCATGTGCTTCCAGTGAAACCCAACAACTTCAGTCTAGACTGAAATTTAGGCCTAAGCCAATCAGCGCATTGTACTCCTCTGGCCACCAAGACTGGCTCAGAGACAGGCATGTGACTCAAAAAGATCCAATGAAATAAAATTGTTTTTTCCCACTAGGACATATGGGAAAGAAACTCTAATTCTCTCTTGAAACCACCAAGGACAACCATACCAGGTAAATGGAGCCAATATCAAAGGAAGTAGATACTCATTTCTCTAAAAGTTCTGTGATTTCAAGCATTCAGACATCAAATACTGTCAGGATTTTGTCCAGCCTGACAAGAACGTTGTCTTTAAAGCCATGGGAAACCAACAAAGAGGTTCCTTTCATAAAAAAGCTTTCTGGAAGTTACCTAATTCTAGAAGTTTCTTCACACAGTCTACCCTCTGGTAGGTGCAGGCCACATACAGGGGAGTTCCAAGCTGAGGCAGTTCTTGGTCAATGTTAACGTTATTTGCCAGCAGGATCTCCATGCACTCTCTATGACCTGGTGGGGGAAACAAGATAACCTTACTCAAGTGAGAGAAATATTGACTATTTACAGAACTATAGAATTGCTTATCTGGTATGGGCTTTAGAAATAACCTAGATTTTTTTTTTAAGCAGAAAAACAAATTGGGGGAGGAGGGGAAATCTTCGGAAACTCCAAAATCAAAACCATTAAAAAGAAAAGCATGCTCATAGCTCCTCGCTCAAATTCCCCTTTGCCGCCTTGAGATACCTTCCAACTAGACGAAGGGCTCCAAGGAGCTCAGCTGAAATCACTCTCTACAATGAAGCCAGTTTATAAACAGAGGCTGCAAGGTGCAGAGGGGTGAACGACTCATCCTCCTGCCCCCCTGAAAAGCCAGCACTCCGATGCAAGGCCCAGCCCCGATCCTTCTCTGCTACAAATCTCTCACTCTCTGCTTCATCCATGTATGGTCGGCCCTCCTTATTTTGGTTAACCTGGAAGACACCTCTGAGAATAAAAAGCCTTGAATATAGAATATATTTAACTGCACCTTTAAATCCTCAAATATAAGATCTATTTAATTGCGCCTTCCCATCCGGTGGCTAACAAGAAGTATATAGACAAGCGTTGTCTTTGGAGAGGCTGCCCAATGAACAGACTTGATTAATTTGCACCATACAAATGATTTGATCAGGAGCAAATACTTCTGAGGAATTGATGGGCGCTTATAAAGAAGTGGTTCTCTTTGAAGATCTAAGTGTTTTCTTAAAAAACAACTCTTACCATCACTTCACCACTCTTTTCTTTATAACATAAAAGCAAGCTTCATCTCAAACCTGGCTGATTTGTCAGAAATGCTAAATCAAGTAGAAATATGCATTAAAATGTACAAATTAGGATCCTATGGATCTTATGGATCCAAACTATCTGTTCACATAAGTAAATATTATACTGGGATTATGGCATCAATACGCCAAAGTATGGACTCAAACTGACCTAGTCTGTTCGCAGAGGTTTAAAGAATCCAGAAATAATATGTAATCAGTACCTCAAACTGCCTGGGCATCTAATAAACATTTTTAAATAATTCCTGTCCTTTTAATTTTTTCTTTCTTTTTCTTTGCAGAAGAAACTGAGCCTGGTCTGAGTTAAACTCAAGTACTCCCAGGAAGTTTTATAAAATTAACATATAAACGATTAGCACTAATATCACAGTATCTAAAACAATGAATTTGCTCTTCTTTCTTCCATTCTGTGGATATTGGTCCCCAACATGCTTGTAGATACAGACCAAAAAATACATAGAGACCCATGAATTGATGTGTTTATGGTAAGTTTGTATATATTTTGTAAGTACGTAGATACCAAACACTCCCAACATAAAACCATCCAAGTACCACAGAATAGCTTCAGTAATTCAAATCATTCCCAATATTAATCCATTTTTCAATATTAGGATGGAAATGCAACTAACAGATGAATCTTTACTTCAAGTCAACATTAAAAAAATTTTTTTAGGGACGCCTGGGTGGCTCAGTTCGTTGAGCAGCTGCCTTCGGCTCAGGTCATGATCCTAGCGTCCTGGGATCGAGTCCCACATCGGGCTCCTTGTTCCGTAGGGAGCCCGCTTCTCCCTCTACCACTCTGTCTGCCTGTGCGCTTGCGCTCTCGCTCTCCCTCTCTCTCTGACAAAAAAATAAATAAATAAAATCTTTAAAAAAAAAATTTTTTTTTAAGACTTTTAGATCATTTCCAAAGTAGACCATTTCCCTTCAACTTAAAGAATGTACTTGGAGTTTGGGAAATGGCCGGCATCAGTTATTCAATCAATAAATGTTTATTAAATATGTCTAAGACATGAAAATCATAGATACATTGAGATTTGGGTCTTTTGTTTCATTTAAATTAATCCACAAAGGGGAAAAGAAAAAGACAAAAAGCCAGACTCAAATTCAGAGAACACACTGCCAGTTGCCAGAGGGGAACGGGGTGGGGGGCTGCGTGAAACAGGTGAGGGGGACGAAGGGTACACGTGGGATGAGCACGGGGTGGGGAATGGGCGTGTTGGATCACTATATTGTACACCTGAAACGAATACAGCACTGTGCATTAACTATACCTCACCTGTTAAAAAATGGGGAAAAAATAAAAGCACAGGAAAAAAAATAATCCACTGCAAAAGAAAATTACCAAGTGACATGTTTAATAACCCGGGGCAAATCTTTCATTATTGCCTTTGGAAATAAAGACTTTCATCCCCAATTAGACCAGCAAAGATCACTGTTCCACGGTGTTCTAACTTCCCCATTTTATTTCTTATCTCAGTGAAAGAGAATAACTCCACCACTGGGTAACAGAAATGTTGCTTTCTCAGTGTGACCTTTGACAAATGGCCTTGGCCTTTCAGTGACATCTTCTTGTTCACGTCTAGGCGATGCATGGAGTTTTTAAAGACCTTCATCTTACTCTCTTCCTCCTTTCAAAAGTAACTGAGAATACAGGCGTCTAGAATCAACTTCAAGGTTTCTAAAGGCATGCTTTTTAAAGTTGCAACTTTTTTTCAATAACCAATGACCCTGAAGTCAGCAGCTCATCTAGAAAGAGTATGTTGCTTGTTGTGGACAGCTACGTTTAATCTTCCATTAAGAATCCGATCAGCCTTGGCTTTCAGACGCTTTCATAATTTATTTTAGTGGTCGAGGTTTTATGGGCTTTGGGAGATGAGCTGTTCTCTTCTAGTAAAGACAGAGACATTAGCAAAGTACTGCTCATGGAAGTCACCCCTACAGCCCTGACCGGGCCAGCTGCCCCCAAAACACCAGCAAAGAGCTTCCAGAAAGGGCTGCCGAGAGACTGACTCCCCAGGAAATGTGACGTCTGAGACAAAAACCCATTCCCAGGTCCGAAGAAGGGCGGTTGGATGCCCCACCAGCATTTCCAGAAGTTTCGGGCACTCTGAAGTTGCTGCTCTGGGACCCTAAGCCACACACAAGCCTACCAGTGATGGTCTGGGCATTTCTTGCACAGTGACACGGTACCGCTGACTCGTGCAGTTTGCAGTGAGCCCACCAATGTGATTTGTGCAACGTGACGGCCCACTTACCTCTCTTCGCTGCCTCATGGATGGGTGAGGCCAAGTGCATTTCCGGCTGAGCCTTGGCTCCAAACTCCAGCAGCACGTTGACACACGCAGCACTGCCGCTCCGGCAGGCATTGAATAGGGGCGTGGCTCCGTGCACCGTCACTCCGTTGACCTGATGGTAAGAAAGAGACCCAGAGAATTTGCCAGTTTTCTCTCTCTGTTTCTAAGCGTGTATTCCTGTGCATCTGCCTGGAGGAATGTCCCAGGCTGGTGAGTGAGCGAGGGCCCCCACATCATTACGGTATTACACTTTTTTAGATATACCAGTAGCCTATTAACTACCACCTCTAAGTAATATCCCAAGTGGCAAAATGGGAGAAAGCTTTTCAAATGTATTCAGGGGTATTCCAGAACTTCTAAGGAGCCTCCTAATCATTGAGGAGTTGTCCAGTTTGGTGGTTAAGAACATGGCTTCTGGAATCATTAGCTTGTGTTCAAATCCCAGCGCCCTCTCTTCTATCTGTTCAGAGATCTTGGTTGGGAATACTAACTTTCTGTACCTCAGTTTCCTTAAAGGAGGATCATAACAGAATCTACCTCAAGAGGTTATTGGGTGGATCAAGTGAATTACAACATGTTAAACACTTAGAACGTTGCCTCATGCCCAGTAAGCATATAAGAGTTTGCAACAATTTTCTTCACTTTCCACGAATAAGGGTCTGACTCCGCCTCCCAATCAAGAACCAACATGGCAGGAACCAAAAAGGCTGGAGAATCCAGGTCCCCAAATCTGTGCCTGAGGAGATTTTTGTTGCCACAGATTTCCTTACTGGTCTACTAGAATTCGTACGAGCTACATGTGTGGGCAGTGACTCCCAAAGAGATTGTGATCCAGTCAAAGGCACAAAGAAAATAGCCATCAATATGGCATCTCCAGCCACCCTCACTGCTTTCTAGGGGTGTGGGAGGCATCTTTGAGTATCAGCAATGGATTGGGATGAACATCTGGGAACCAAGACATTCTGGTGGGGAGGCTCTGACAGGACTGAAATGGAGGACAATGAAGGCTTGATGTCAAAGCGTTTGCCTCAACAACTGAGGATATATGCTTGTGATAATCAGGACCCTAAATTTTCTTGTTTCAGAAATCATAAAAGGGGTGGCTCAGTTGGTTAAGCATCTGATTTTGGCTCAGGTCATGATCCCAGGGTCTTGAGATCAAGCCCCGAGTATGGCTCCCTGTTCAGTCGGTCTGCTTGTCCCTCTCCCGGTGCCCCTCCCCCTACTCATTCTGTCTCTCTCTTTCTCAAATAAATAAATAAATAAATAAAATCTTTTAAAAAAGAAACAATAAAAGATATTTCTCTACAGTGCCAGGATAGCCCCTGTTAAATTGGAAAGTTAAAGAGGAGATGCTAAGGTGGCAGAGACAGGCAAGGACAGGCCAAAATGTGTGTGAATTCATACAGTCTAGGGATTTCTAACCTATTTACATTTACCAAAAAACATTCAGTAGGGCTGGTTTCATTTGATTTGTTCTTATGAGAATCATCCTCTTCTTCATTCTGAAAGTCTTCAAATTTGATTTCCTAAGTTTCTCAGTTCAGTTCAGCAAACATTTATTGAGCACCTATTAGGCACCAGGGTTTCAGAAGCCAAGGCTAGTAAGAAAATCACTTTAGATCACCCTTAGAAGCAAGACAAAAGAGAGTACAGGCTTCAGAAATATTTCGGCAGGAAAAGGAGCAGGATGTGGGCATTAATTAGTGGGGGAGAGAGAAGATCTAGGCTGAGCCCAGGTTTGGAACATGGAAAACAGGAATGTATGTCGTCAGGTCTCTGAGGAGGGGCCGTCCCCCAGGGAGGAATATCCTAACCATACTGCACACCCGAAACTAGGGTAATGCTGTATGTTAACTACACTAGAGTTAAAAACGACATAAAAATAAAATAAATCTGTTGGGGCGCCTGGGTGGCTCAGTGGGTTAAGCCGCTGCCTTCGGCTCAGGTCATGATCTCGGGGTCCTTGGATTGAGTCCCGCAACCACAGGGCTGCCAATTCTGAAGAATTTTCTTCTTCTTTTTTTTTTTTTTAAAGATTTTATTTATTTATTTGACAGAGAGAGATCACAAGCAGGCAGAGAGGCAGGCAGA
>NC_081575.1:112893525-112938212 GCF_022355385.1 Mustela nigripes | reverse complement strand
ACTTATTTATTTGACAGAGAGAGATCACAAGCAGGCAGAGAGGCAGGCAGAGAGAGAGAGAGAGGAGGAAGCAGGCCTCCTGCTGAGCAGAGAGCCTGATGTGGGGCTCGATCCCAGGATCCTGGAATCATGACCAGAGCCGAAGGCAGAAGGTTAACCCACTGAGCCACCCAGGCACCCCTTTGAGGAATTTTCTACTGACTAACCAACTTGCTTTGATTCTTTCTCTCCTTCTGATTTAAATGTTAAAGAATACAATATTTATCGACTCTTCCCTCATAAGATTGCCACAGCCAAGGGACTGTGTCTTACTCTCTTCTTTGTCCTCCACAAAACCTCCCAGTGTTGTACCAGCGCACACTCCTCTACCATCGGATGTTGTCTGCCCTTTTCCACCAACAGAAGGAAAGGGCCCTCTGAGGTGCCTGCGTGGGGCAGTCAGTGAAGCGTCGGACTCTTGGGTTTTGGCTCAGGTCATGATCTCAGGGTCGTGAGATGGCACCACACGTCAGACTCAGCATGGAGTCTGCTTGGGCTTCTCTCTCTCTCTGCCCCTCCGTCCACCCCAAATGAACAGATACATCAATAAATGAATTTTTAAAAAAATATTTCATTTTTATTGATGTATTTATTTGAGAGCGAGAGAGAGAGAGCAAGCCCAAGTAGGGGGAGCAGCAGAGGGAGAGAGGGAGAAGCAGGTTTCCTGCTGAGAAGGGAGACTGATGTGGGGCTTGATCCCCAGAACCCTGGGATCATGACCTGAGCTAAAGGCAAACACTTAACCAACTGTGCCACCCAGGCGCCACTCAATAAATACATCTTAAAGGAAAAAAAAAAAAAAAAAAAAAAAGGAAGTGGCCCTCACCCAGCCTCACAGTCATCATCACGTGGGATTTGAGTAAGCGGTAACCTAAAGCAGCACTACCTAATAAAAATACGTGCCCGCGATGGCATCCGGAGCAACACTTTGCCCGAAAGACTTTCCTATTGAGTTCTACAGTAGAAACCCAACTGCCACATAAAGTGCTAAAGAAAATCTCCTGAAACATTGCAAACTCCAAACATTGCAGCTCCAGAAACAAAGAACACAGGCACTGAATTTAAAAACCAAAATTAGCCATAAAACGATAGCTGGCAACTAAAGAAACATCCCTGAGATTTTCAGAAGTTTTAATTTTACAATTCTGTTGTGATAGCTCATTACACACAACACCTAAGCCCCTCCTTAGCCTTGAACTGAGGCTGCGGGGTGATGTGTGGCAACAGTGAATCACCATACTGCACACCCGAAACTAGGGTAATGCTGTATGTTAACTACACTAGAGTTAAAAACGACATAAAAATAAAATAAATCTGTTGGGGCGCCTGGGTGGCTGAGTGGGTTAAGCCGCTGCCTTCGGCTCAGGTCATGATCTCGGGGTCCTGGGATCGAGTCCCGCATCGGGCTCTCTGCTCAGCGGGGAGCCTGCTTCCCTCTCTCTCTCTCTCTCTGCCTGCCTCTCCGTCTACTTGTGATTTCTCTCTGTCAAATAAATGAATAAAATCTTTAAAAAAAAAATCTGCAAAACAAGAAGAGAAATAAGGGTAGAATTTTAAAATAAAGTTCATTCTGTTGAATTTTTTTCCATGTATTTTTTACTAAGAAGCTCACATGGTGATTTTGCTCAATGAAAATAGTGGGTTTAAGGTGTCGCATTAAGTGTTTGTTGTTGTTCGTTTAAATTGTGTTCTTTTTCATGTTTCCCGATCCATTTCCCAAGAGCTGTTTTCAACTAACTTCAGTTCCCATTGATCTTTTGAAATTCACCATCGCAATTTTCAGAGCCCCGTGAATTACCTTAACAAACATTCATCCACAGGCACAGACACTGAAGAGGGGAGGGACCCGCAGTGTGTCACGGGCTCGGGAATGTGCATGTGGACAGGGCCTGACCTGCCTACACCCCCAGAGGGTGCGCTGTCTGGAAGGCAGCATCTCTGTAGAGGCTAGCAGGTGCACCTGGGCAGACAGAGCCGCGAGGTGCGGGGACGTGGGGGGCGGGGGCAGGAGTCAGGGAAGGCGGTACTCACGTGTGCGCCCTTTTCCAATAAGGCTTTCGCGCAGGCTACGTGACCTCCAAGGCACGCCTCGTGGAGCGAAGAGACCCGGTTAATGGTCACAAGGTTCACGTTGACACCCTAGAATTTGGAGAGAAGGGGTTAAAGGCTGCATTAGTAATAGCAATGGCAGCCAGTCCTGGGCCGAAGCGCCAGAGTCAAGGAGACAAGCTCCTAGGATCCCTGTGGGGGAAGCACACTGCGGGGGGCCGCAACCCCACAGCGTGCAACTTGGTCCTTACCATCCCCCCCCCCCCATGACCGCTTTCTGTCTGGGAAATGACTTAGGTCCCTGCCAGTCCTGCCCAGCCAAGTTCTGCTTCTGATTTCCTGCCTCCTCACCTGCCCACTGAAAGCTTCCAAAACCTACTGCGTGACCCTAAACCCCAACCCCACACCTAAGTTCCCACCGACTCCTGCCAGACTGCCCTCGGTGCCCACAACTGCCCACGACTCCTGCTCCCTTCATCGTAGGGCCTCTCTATGCCTCCTTGGTCCTGTCCCCGCTCGTGTCCTGAGTATGCTGTCATTACACTAGAGCAGTGTTATAGATTTCAAATTAGGTAATTATTACAATTAGAAAAATCTCGTCCTTTTCCTAGATAGGATTTCCTTTTAAGAAAATAAGGAAAACAGGCTCATCCACAAGGTGGCAGAAGCGCACTAGAAAAGAAAAACTTGCATCCTTGGCAAGGTGTTAAGATCCTTGCATTTGTGCATAAGTAACACCCAGATGCGCCTGAAAGACCATCTAGAGTGAATCCCCTCCACTGTGCATGAGAAAATGGAGAGGCAGAAAGTTCAAATTATTCGTAAAACTCAAGCTTCCCAGGGGTTGATGATAGCCAGATGACTCTGAAAGTCAGGAGCTCCTGATGCCTGGTTTAATGCTTTTCTCCACCCCACTGTACGTGAAATATAGTAAAAAATAAAATAGAATAATACATTTTGCACTAGGGTGTAAGTGTGAAGAATTGGGCATGCGCAGTGAAAAAGTTGAACTTCCCTCTGAAGAACACTCCTCAAACATTAAGCACACTGGTTTACAGAAACCAACATGCTTATCAAGTATAGTTAAAAATAGAGAGAGGTGGGGCTGCCTGGGTGGCTCAGTGGGTTAAACCTCTGCCTTCAGCTCAGGTCATGATCTCAGGGTCCTGGGATCAAGTCCCACATCTGGCTCTGCTAGGCAGGGAGCCTGCTTCCTCCATGCTCGCTCTCTCTCTCTCTCTCTCTCTCTCTCTGCCTCCCTCTCTCCCCCTATGTGTTCTCTCTCTCTCACAAATAAATAAAATCTTTAAAAAAAAATAGAGAGAGGCGCCTGGGTGGTTCAGTTGGTTAAACGACTGCCTTTGGCTCAGATCATGAGCCTGGAGTCTTGGGACTGAGCTCTGCATCGGGATCCCTGTTCAGCAGGGAGTCTGCTTCTTCCTCTGACTGTCTCCCCCTCATGCTGTCTCTCTCTCTCTCTCTCTCTCTCAAATAAATAAGTAAAATCTTTTAAAAAAATAAAATAAAAATGAAGAAGTACTAAAGGCAATGTGGGATCCTGGATTAGAGCCCGAGACAGAAAAAGGACTCTGTGGGAAAATGGGTGTAATTCTAATAGTCCGTAGTTTAGTTAACGCTACTGTACCAATGTTATTGTCTTAGTTTTGACTGAAGGACATGCTTATGTAGGATATTAGCACCAGGGGAAGTTGGGTGAAGGGAGGGAAGGATCTGCACTCTCTTCGCAACTTGTCTTTAAAATTATTTCAAGATTAAAAGTTTATTTTTAAAAAATACTAATAAGGGGCGCCTGGGTGGCTTAGCCAGTTAAGTGTCTGACTCTCGATTTCAGCTCAGGTCTTGATCTCAACGTCATGAGACCAAGCCCCACGCTGGGCTCCATGCAGGGTGTGGAGCCTACTTAAAAAAAATACTAATCAACGTTTTGAGGAGGGCCGAGAGGGAGGAGGTGGATGCAAGACTTTTCACCTTTAAGTATCACTTTAATTTTCAAACTATGGGAATGTATTACATATTAAAAATAATCAGATCAAATTTTAAGTGCTTAAAAATAGATAAGCAAGTGATAAAAATAACGTACAAAATCCACTTGATCATTATTGGCAGTACTGTTTTCCTTTTGTCTCTACTTCCTTAAGAAGTGACCCAGCTCATAAAAGAGGAAGTAAAAAAAAAGTGTGTGCACACGTGCATGCACATGTGCACACACACACAACTGCGTACCCAACTGCTTAAATTCAAAATGATAAGGAAGCCAGGTTCGGTGGTAGCTAGAATGTATAAAGAAGATATAATACATCACCTCCTCTATACACATGCAGAGTCTAAAACAAACAAAGTAAATGGAGCATATATACTTTTGTTCATTCATTTTACAAATATTTACTAAGCCGTTATTCATTGTTCAAGGTGCTAGGAGATACACTCATCAATAAAAACAAAGTAGACTTAATAACTAAGACTTTAACAAATCTTCCCAAAGGATTTCATAAATCTACGTCAACCTATTGTAATGTTTGCTCTGGAGATGCTCTCCGTGACCCCGGATTCCTGGGTTTGGCTCACTGGGTGCTCCTCTCCTCCTGAATGTGGGCTGGATGCACTGACTCCCATCTAATGAACAGAATATGGCAGAAGTGATGGGCCATCACTCTGGAGATTAGGTTATACTAGGACCTGCTTAGGCACTGTCTCGTGCTCTCTCTGGGGGAAGCCAGCTGCCATTTCATGGCACAGCCCTGTGGAGAGGCCCTCATGGCAAGGAGTTGAAGCCAGCCCACAAGTACATGAGTGAGGTTGGAAGCAGATCTTCTGCCACCGAGCTGGGAGGTGACTGCAGCCCTGGCTGGTACTTGGCTGCCCGTAAGAGACTCGGAGCCACAACCATCTGGCCAGGCCACTCCGTAGCCCACAGCAGGTTCGAGAATCTATGCTCCTTGTTTTCAGCCACTGTGTTTTTGAGGTCATTTGTTATGTGGTAATAGCTGACGAATGCAAGTTCAGGGCCATCGTTACTCATGCAGGCTGGGAGAGTATATGGGGAGTTAATGCAAGGAAAATTTGAGGGCATCTGTTGTCCCCGTCACAGGGAAACTGCCTCTGGGGTCAAGGCAGGCCCAGAAGGGGAGGGAGTGATACGTACACCTAGACTGGCCATGCGGGCCACCAGATGGGGCGAGCAAGACCTCTGCCACAGCCAAAGCTCCGGAAGCACAACAGCAATTATAGCGGAAGCACAAAGGAACACGTCTGTGGTTTACTTACTTGTGCAATTAGAGTTTTAAGGGCCAGTAAACGCCCCTGGGCCGCAGCTTCATGAAGAGGGGATCGATCAGCCCAACAGTCTGAAACACAAATCAAGCAAAAGTCAAGGTCTGGAGTCTTCTTCTGGCTGTTCCATCCTGCAGCCCACCCACCATGGGAGAGGGCCTGGGGATGACAGTGGAAGCTAGACCACACATCAGGCTCTCTCATCAGCTGCTTTCCAGGTAACACACCAGTGAGTGTACAGCCCATTGGTCTAGTGGTGTGTGCAGACAGGGAGCACAGAGAAGCTTTCTCACTCTTTGGGGGGCTGTTTTAACAAGCAATAGATTTACTTCGAATACATTTTACCCCAGGCCTGGATCTGATAGCTCCAAAGAAGGCAAATGATGGGCAGAGCTACTCACTGAGCCTCCCTGCTTTCATCCTGCCCCCGCCTCACCTCTAGCCTGAAAACCCAACAGCGTGTACCCATGGAGGCTGGATGATCAGGGGAAATGGGTTGGTTCTCTATGCTCAAGGTAATTGTCTCGGTTCATTTTGGTACCACGGCATATCTATTTCCATGATGCAGAATAGGTATGGTTCTTCAGACGACACATCTTCCAAAATTTCCTTTGCGCAGCTGAGCGGGATTGCTGAACATGGAGCCTGTGGGGCCACACTGCCTGGGGTCAAATCCGACCTCAACCCCTTTCTGCCAAGAGGGGCAAGTTAACTAAAATTATTTCGACCTCAATTTCGTGATCTGTAAAGTGGCGGGGCGGGGGGGGGGGGGGTGTCTAGTAATTTGGTATTTAGCAAGTGCTTTGGTCTCTAAGTAGGCCAGTAAAACACATCCATAATGTTAGGTACTCAAGCAACTTATGAGTAATAAGTACACATGGTAGGGCGAGTATTTTTTACCCTGTAATCGTTTGTTAGTAAACAAGACTAACCAGCTTCAAGGGGCATTTAACAAGTAACCCTCTTTAAACATGCCAAAGGGCAATCATTTGTTTGGGACAAACACCTGTTCCAGTTTGTAAAATTTCAAACATAATTGTACTCTTCATTCACTGGATAGCACGTGACATAATTTGGATTTCACACGAAGGGTCCATCTTATCAACCTTTTCTAGGGGATCCTGATGGTGCCAAGAATTTGGGTTTTCCTATACCTGCAACCTTGGCAAACACAACCCCACCAAAGATGGGATTATGTAAGTATGAAATGGCTCGAGGCCACAAGGACACAGTGAACTTCTCCAACAGATGAGAACCAGGGCCATAAATGTTTCATTAGGCCCCCTAATATTGCAATTTCATTTTTAGCTTCTCTTACCCTTGGGTGAGAAAAGAGTATGAAAAGACGGAAGGCTAGAATGAACTCTACAGGGTTGGATTGAAATTGGACTAGTTAGTACAAAAATGTGATTTTCAACATAGGTGTATTTATGTTTCTATTCATATTATTTTAACAAGGTTTTGGAGAAATGGGTGATTCCAGGGCTGGGCCAGGAAAAATTAAGATGGGCCTCGAACACCTTGCCAGAAATATAGTGAATGATGGGCCATGTCAAGAAGATACGGAAGCTGGCTTGCAGGGGCTTCCACTGGTCAAACATGAAATGACCTAAGCATTGAAATAAAAAAATGGTAGTAGGAGATTATACCCTATCAAATAAAATAGGAATCTCTAGGTCCTCGCTGATATAAATTAATATATAAATAGCCAGGCGGGAGCTCTACCTCACAGTAGAACACCTGCTTGGAAATGGAGAAGAAATTGTCGCATCTGACTTGAGTTATTTCCTCACAAAATAATTATTAGCTATAAAGGAAATATGGGCCATTTTATGGGGAACAACATTATAGACCCACTCTACACAGGGGATCAAAGTTAACATCAGAAGTGATGGGACAGATCAGCACAGCGAACCATGGGATGGAATGTGAGGGGCGACCTCATGTACTCTGGAAGGAAATGCAACGAAGAAAACACCATAGCTTGTGCAATATTCCCGCTCGAGATGTATAACCCAAACCCAACCCGAGGACACTGTGAACCAACGGACTGAGGGGTGTTTTGAAAAGTAAGTGGCCTGTAACCAGTTCAAGGAGGGGCTGCGGAAAGACTGCACACGGCAGAAGGCTGATGAGACAATATTAGGACAGTTGAGTACATAGGAATGGGGTCTCTAGGCAAAGAGGAGTAGGAATTCTTTGTTCCACTCTTGTAACTTTCCTGTCACTTTGAAATTAGTTCCAAAATTAAAAAGTGTATGTGTGTGTGTAAGTTGGAATGAACTTATATACAAGCTTACCTATATACACATATAATCACTGATGTTTTCATATTCCTGATACAAATGGGGGATGTTTTTATAAGAAAAATGGATAAAAATTTTAACGTGGAAAAAATCTTGTGCTTGTATTTTCATGTGTTCCTGAGTCCGTTAAAAGCTGATGGGAGTATTTTTAAATCTCTTCTGACATTTATAAGTTGCATAAGCTGAGAATAATGAGATAATGAATGCACATAGTCCTTAATGAGTCAGCCTTGGTTTTCTTCTAATACATCTCTACCGCATTCAACATGATCTGTGTATCAGACACGTTGCCCTCTTGCCTAATCGCTCTTGGAAAGGACCACGGGCGCTGGAGTTGGAAGGACAGTCTTCATCCACGGATGGCAACTCAGCACCCTGACCAATATAAGAAGGAAATCCACAGCCATGGCTTGGTTATTCTTTTGTTCCAAGACAAGCCAGTCTTGCTATTAGGAAATTAGGATACTAGCATGAATTGGCTTTATTATTTTTAAAACTTACCTCCAGGTAGGCTGTGGTGTCCCCTTTCCTTCTGAGAAGCAGGAACCTTAACCACATCCTCGTCCTATTTCTGGTAACGTCTGTGACTCACCAGTCCCATAAGACCCACTGCTGCTCAAAACCTCATATTGAGTGAAGGAAACCAGACACAAAACGGCATGCGCTGTGCCGTCCCTTTCTGTAATGTACGAAAGGGGCCCCAAGTCACCTGGGGTGTTAGGAGTCAGAAGGCCCCCAAGGAGGGGCGGGGGCCACCTGGAAGAGGAAAAGAGGGGCCGGACCGATCACCTGCGGCTTCGGGCTCGTGGGAGCTGACACCCGGGCACGGTCACCTTGTGAAAATTCAGGTAGATGTTCGCTTAGAATTGGTGCCCGTGTCTGTATTTACAAAGCACTTCAGCAAGGAGATTTTCAAACTAGTCTGCGGGTCAGTCCACTTTCAGACTGTCACTTCTGCTCCTCGGCCTACTCCCAGCCCAGGGGACGGCCCTCTCTGCTGCCCCAGCGGCTGCGGATGGGAGAGCGTTCTCATGTGTCCCAGCGTCCTTCCTCTGGGTGGCAGGTCCTCCCGAGCCGGGGCGGGGGGGGGGGGGGTGGCAAAAAGAGAGGGAAGACGTCTCCCTGGGTCCCTGGATGAGGAGGCGGGCTTGCGGCCTCCACTGCACGTCTCATTCCTGGTCTGCAGGCTCGCCCTTCCTGCCGAGGCTCACTTCCAGGCCCCTTTGCTATGTCTCAGCTTTGGGCCACCTCTCCTAGTGTCCCCTGTCAATGCAGCACCCTCTGACACCCCCGACTCCCACGCCATGCCTCTGACGTCATGGGAAGCCTGCCATCTTCCATTGCACCATGACAGCAGGAACAGGGAGCCGTCCTGGGCTTGTCTCTCAGCACAGGACTGCTCTCGGCTACTCTTTTCCCGCAGGCCAGGCCCCGGGGGACAGCCAGACCCAGGGGCCATCAAGGCCCAGCGGGCAGCTCAGTAAACTGCCTGACTTCCACCTTGAGAGGGAAATACCAAACTCCCCTCCTGCCAGAGACCTCTTGTCTCAACTTGGATTTCTCCTGGAGCCCCAGCCCTTGGCCTTCCAGAGACCAGGGAAGGAAGAGCCTGGCTTCACAATAGGAAAGACCCCCCCAAAATGCACGCCAACCCATTTGCCCCAGAGGAAGAGATCTCACTTGCAGCAAGTGGCCGGAAAAGAACCGAATTTCAAGGTTTTGGGACCGAGGACACCCCCTGCTCTGGTGTTCAGAACACTGGTTTTAATTCCCGCTTAACCTGAGGCCCATTTATTGGCCCAGGATGCTTAGCTCCATCCACCATCTCCTGATACACAGCATGAAATAAACCCATTCCTGTCACCAGAAGTGCAGAACTCATTTTTGCTTCCCAACTGGGAAAAGGACTCTCAAGGAAATCTCCTTTCCAGTCACATTGTTTTCCAACACTCGCTTCAAAGGACCTCGAGTTTTCACACAAAACCCTTTCCGGCAACTCTGCCATGGTGGGCTCTCCTGTCTCCCTCTTTTTATTCCCAACACGCAGTCTCTCACTCGTATCATTCTTGTTTTGCAAATTGGCGCTAATTGTGAGAAATTAAGGATCAAAGTTTTTTGGCAGCTAGGGAGTTTTTCCATTCCTTTCAGGAAATATCAACTAAGCTCTCCAAATAAATGAATGCCTAAGTAGAAATCAGCCATTCTCTTCTAAGGCAGCCTATTTTTAGTCCCTTGGCAGACTGCCTGGGTCACAGGATTGCAAGCACGTTAGGAAGATAGTTTACGGGACAAATATGTTTACTTGTTCCTGATGAGGTGTATGGAAAATGTTCAAGTACTTTTTCATTCCCCCTCTTTGACTTTTTCTCAGAATATGATTTATATCTCTAGTTCTCAGAATCTTGGAATAGCAGTTTCATGACAACTTCTAAAACCACAAATTTCAATCACAAAATCGGTTCCGAAGGAATACAGTTGTCTGAGTGCCAAGTATTCAAGATAAAACCCATTATGACTATTTAAAAAATATTTTTTTGCAATTCTCCCCTTCCTAATTCCAACAAGTATTTAAATTACTGGTTTGCTATTTTTAAAGAACCACCTAACGGGTTATCATCTCTGGTGCACATGGAAAAATCTTTATTCTCTTTATTCAAGTTCCAAAATCATATGAAGCAATATCTTCTCTTGTAGCATCTATCAAATAAAAATTTTAAAAGGAATCTCAATTCTGAGCCAAAATATACACAAGAACCTGGCAGAGTTAATGGTATTTCAAGTCAAACAAAGATAACTGGCAAAAACCCATATTATAAATAACTTCCTGGGATACCTAAAATATAATAAAATATAATAAAATGGAGTTAAAATGCGTACGCTCTAGAATACACGGTTCTAGTCAGGAGACACACCGTGGTCAACGAACATCTTTCTGTAGGCTGTTAGAAAGAAGGTGCCATTGAGCCCATCAGGAGCAGGGGAGCTGACCTAGAGGTGACAGGGGTGTTAGAAAGCCCCTGCTGAGGACGGGTTGTCGAAATTTGGAAAGGCCAGGAGACTCCTGTGAGAGGTCACTCTGCGGAGGATGGCTGGGCCAAGGTTTGGGAGGACAACCAGCAAAACTCAACAGGGTAGAAAGCTAAATAAAGGATGAGGCAAGAATGGGCCAAAAGCAGGAAAAACCTGTTGGAAGGGGAAGGACAGGAAAAAGGAGTCAGGACGTTGAGTCAGACAGAGGCGTGGCCATCAAGTCAAGGTGAGTCTTTTCTGAATTTAGAACAAGGACAGTTGATTCTAAGTGTTAACACTTGGACTAGAACTAATCTTTTAGATATGGTTTAGCATAAATTCTTTTTTTTTAAAGATTTTATTTGACAGACAGAGATCACCAGAGGAAGGGAAGCAGGCTCCCTGCCGAGCAGAGAGCCCGATGCTGGGCTCGATTCCACGACCCTGGGACCATGACCTGAGCCGAAGGCAGAGGCTTAACCCACTGAGCCACCCAGGTGCCCCAAATTTAGCATAAATTAAAAAGAAAAAAAAAGAGTACAATAGTTCCACAATCTCTTATCTGCAATTGTAAAATCACCCAAATTCTGGAAAACCAAGATTTTCCTCAAGTTTGATACAAACTCCCTTGGCAGCAAAACATGGTAAGGACTCAGGTTAAGCAATTTATTCTCTTTCATTTGTATTTCCACTTAGTGTCAAATATCAAATATAATTCAGAAATAGAAATACGAAAAAGTCTGACGACGGGAGTGCTGTGTGATAGACGTTATACACACCGTGAGATCTTTCCAGTAGCCCCAAAACTCCTGAATCTTGAACCATGTCTGGCCCAAGGGTGGTAAAAACAGATGATCAACCTGTAGCTATTTTTATAGTTTCATCAAGTTTGATGACCAAGCCCTGGACTAAAAAGAGCTTTAATTCTGGCCAAATTAGCAAAGGCAGAAAAATCATATACCACATCTGTCACGAGAAAGTGCCTGCAGGAATCTCTAGGGGCTGAAGGTGGGATCCAGTGATTCATCTGGTGCTCAAGCTGCAGCACCCAGAGCCAATGACAATGTTTTAAACTTAACTACGTATGTATATATAATTGGCCAATTACACAAAGAAGCCCCCCAAAATAAAAAAAAAAAAAAACCAGCCAGCCACAGTTCACCTCAAGTCTGGTAAGTTATCTACAAATGCAGTAGTTTAAGCCACAAAGACATATGGAACCCTTAAGTCCAGAATATGAGAGTTGAAAAAGAAAACTCCGCGTTTTGCAGTCCGAGAAATGACATTTAATGAGGGACATGTTTCTAGGTGTAGCTTCCAAAAGAAAGTGTGCCAGCAGCTATGACAGGCTAAACTCTGTTCTGGCTTAGTTTTTATCTCCCTCCCCTTGTTTTTGACAGCTCTGATGATAGTTTACAGGAACATAATATACTATCGGAATCAAAAAATTTAACCTTGGACTGAGACTTTTCTAAGTCAATTAGCTAGCTTACTGATTAAAGGTCACATATTTTCCCAACCGACATTTGCCTTAACCGTGAGCGGTAAAGAGAATTTCAGGTTTGAGCTGAAGACTGGCACAAAATTTTGTTCTTTAATACATTTAGCTTTAAGTATATAGCAACGGACTCCCTAACAGTGTCAAAAGAAAAAAAAAAAAACACTGTTTCTGGCATGCTGCTGCCTACATTCTTATAGAAAGCCTTATTTACCACATCTGGATATACTGTCTATTATACATATGTGGGGGGGGGTGCCTGTGTGCATTCAGATACACACACAGTCACCCACCCACACATATATGTATACATAGAAAGGAAATTAAACTGAGAAATTGACATGTACTATTCCCCCCATCCGCCTCATTGATGATAATTAAGACAGACATTTTTGATTTTATAATGCCATGCTACTTCCAAATTAAATGGAATATTATCCATTTAATGACCAAATGAGGACAGCTGGGCTAAAGAATGAATGAGCTCTACTTAAGAGATCTGTATTATGGCTCCAGACCTAAATCCAAACCATGTTTTTACATGGGTTTTGACTACTATCGAAACTTTTTAAGAGTGTGCTTAATTCAGCATGACAAAGACAGAAACAATGCAGGTGAACAACAGGACAAAATATTCTTAACACGTTCCTGTCAATATTTTGTTGCACTTTACCTCATTTAAACCGTAAGGAGGATCAATCTACAAAAACATCCATTCTGTGTGACCGAAACTTTCAGAAAGCCCCTGCCCACATTTACATATGAAATTAGAAAATAGATTTCCAGATCACACTTAACTTGAAATGAAAGAGAAACTTTTAAAAAACCAGTCTAAGCAACATACCTCCCTGAAATGTGTGACAAATGTAATCCCCAAAAGAAACCTCCTTCCACATCCCCGGCCTTCTGACACTTCCTGAAACGTCAAGATTCTCCTCATTTCCCCCAGGGAACTGAAGCATTCTGAGGCTTTGAGTCTTTGGAGGTCTTATTTGGTGGGGGGGTGGGGGGATGAGACTGCCGTCAGCTAGTGTCTTCAAAGTTGTCTACTGTATTGGAATCACATCGCACAGGTCTATTTTGAAAGAGAATCCCGGGTGGTGCAAATTGACATGTATACTAGATCAAGAATGACGTCATCCTGGAATCCCTATGAACACTAAGGATAGAAAGGGAAATTGTGAACTCTGTTTACAAATAAATACTCCTCTGTCAAGTGACCACTCCAGCAGTGACAGTTACCCAATTCATTTACTTTTGCAGCAATTCACTCCAATTGAGGTGAATCATTTCTTGAGAGAACTGGAGACTAAATCCTACAGAGCATGAGACTTAAAATGTTTTTCCCGAATGCTGGCATTTCATATTAGGAAACCTTTGTTTGCAGGGCTTTGCACAGTGCCGTGTATAAACGGGTTTAGCGCAGGGTTTTTTCCTGACAGCGACGAATAGCTAATGGATTCGAATTGCAAGTGACAACACAAAAATATATATAGCACGGCACATTTGCTGCTTTAAATCAGATTTCCTGGTCATTCTATTTCTGGAGGAAACTTAGTCTTGTTAGAATGCATTGTTAAAGTTTGCTTAAAAATATTAAAGAAAATAATCCCATGTAAGTCATTCTCTAGGTTAGTAGCAATGAGGTTTCTCCACATACTCTAAGAAAGCCACTAACCTATTTACTTAAATAATAACCCCTAGAAGAACTACAAACTTGCAAAAAATAAAGCTGAGAAATCCTTCAAATTGGTGCAGTCAACATCACTTGCTACTTTAAATAATAATTCTTAATACTACCCACACAAAGCCAACGTATAATAAAATCTGCCCTCTAGAAATACTATTCACACGAACTATCCAGGAGAGTTTTTTCTTTTCTTTTCTTTTCTTTTTTTTTTTTTTTAAGTTTTAGGAGCAAACCCGGGTATTTTTACCTGAAATTCCACCATAGATCTCTTCTGCTATCCTAGCCGCTTCTTTTCTATTTCCTTTGACGATATAGAAATGAGTCAGGAGAGCCAAACAAACTTTAATTAAAAGTTTGAAGAAAAAAAAGGTAGCAAACATTGTAATAAAAATGTTTTTAAAGCCATAGGAAACAGGACCGTCTTCCATTTTGGCTCGCCCTCTGTATAGGTTCTTGGTACTGCAAAATCTCACTGAGTTATAATTGGTATCATATGACATCTATTTTCAACTTTCTAGCCCTTGCTGCTCCTGTTACTGAGAACTCACTCATACATTCTAAGCTCACTGTGATTTGGCGGCTGCCGCAGCACGGACTTCCACGGCAATGGGAAACGAACTCAAACTTCCTTTCTGACCTGCATTCCTCAGTGCTATTTAACACACCGGATTCACGGCTGGGTCTGTTCTGTTCCGGAATCCCAGTTACAAGGAAGGCAGCGTTGGAGAGAGTAAACAAACTGGGGCGGGGCGGGGGGAGTGAGTTATCTGAAGGGGGAAGAATTGGCCCCAGACCATTTCGTTTTCTCTTCCTCCTGAGGTTTTGGGGAGAGAATGCCCCAATCTGAACTATGACCAGTTAAACAAGATCATTTACTCTAAGGCAGTATTTAGTCAAGGGCTCATCCTGGATGCCTCTCCAAGTGGTTGTGTCACATCGAAAGCATTAGACCACTTGCTCTAATGGTCTCATCCGTGACAAGGTCTGCTAGCAAAGCCCATTGTTCATTTCCCAGTGCAAGTATTAGTAAAGATGGCGCCTCCGACTGGAATATGGGCGCTTTCCTTGACCATGGAAGAGTTACAGCGAAATAAAGAAGATGCCTTATGTTCTGAGTGAATTACCCAAAGATTCTACATCTCAATACCTTCCCACATTGGACAGTATTCTCTTACAACCCTAACCCTTCAACATATGTCGGTGGGCCAATACAAGGGAAATCGGCTTGCTGTTCATTTCCCTCACCTACAAAAATTAGATGAGGAAAATCCAGGTCTCCTCTTTCATTCTTGGCTATGTTAGATTTTCAAACATCTCTACAAACTATTGAGAAAGGCAAACAAACAAAAAAAACTGCCTAGAGCAGACTAAAGAAATCTTACTTACTTTATGCACAAAATACGGGAGTTTCTTATAGCACTCAGGCAAAATGGAATGATGACCTCTAGGAGAACTGGCTCCCCGTAGTCCGGGGAAATGTTGACGTGCGAGCACACAGCTTTGGGTCCCAGTACATACTGCATCCATCTCTGTGAACTACAGAACCAGGGAAGACCCAGTGCAGTTCCCACTCCCAAGGACTGAGATCAACATACACGGTTTCTTGACCCAGCTTAGTACCGACCTACAGCTTGCTACCTACAGAGTGCCAACGTAGGAGAATCCGTGAACACAGGCATCTGTGAACACAAGAACACCGCCCTCTAAGAAGCCCGTCCTTTACTCAAGTCAGCCCAGTGACATATTATAGCACGTTAGTCAATCTTGTTTGGGCCTTAATCTTCATTTAAAACATGGATATACTTTCTGTGTTGGCCATGAGGAGTTCAGCTCTTTTTTTAAGGTTCAAACGGACATCTGTGCTATTTCTGAGAAACCGTCTTTAACTGTGTTTGAGCATGACATTCGGGATGGGCACAAAATAAGGGGTTAACTCACAGCAGCCTTCAGACGAAATCCTCTGTAGCACCAATCTCTCAGCATCAGCACTACTGATATTTGGTACCAGATCATTCTTTGTTTGGCGGGGATCCAAAAGCATTGTAGGATATCCAGCAGCATCTCTGCCCTCTGCCCACTTGATGCCAACACCCCCACTCCTACCCAGGGCTATCAACCAGAGATGTCTCCAGACACTGCCAGGTGTCCCCTGCGGGGCAAAATCGCCACCCCTCTTCTCCCCTATCCCCCTACCCATATTCAGTTAAGAACCACTGAGCCGTAGCCAAACATAAAGGATAAGGGAAAATCAACTCCCCGAAGTACTAGTGAATACAAATTAAATTTTGTACAGAACTTGAATTTTTAGAATTTCATATTTAAAAAAGCCCAGCCACAGGATGATACAATTTACCATCTCACCATCTTCTTTCGGGAATGTGAAGGAGGAGAAAGAGGACTTTAAAAAATCCTGTGCTCAAGTAAACACAGACCTATGATACCCCGACTTGGCCAAAAATAAGTTTTGGTGCAAGATAAATCAGAACATACCAGCGTAGAGAACTGCTCTCCACTGCTTCCAACAAAAGGGGTGGGAGAAGCTGGGCTCCTGTAAGTGAAATCAAAATTCAAATTCCTCTTAAAATAGCTTACAAGATAGAAAGCATAATTACGTAGTTCGCATACACAATAGCTTCTAGATGTATTCGCTTGGCTCATGCGACAACTCCAGTGCAGGCAAAAACAGGGCTTGTGCGGATCAGGAAACAAAGGCATAATTCAACGAGCTATTCCATGAGTAAAGAGAGAGAATGTACTCTAGAGAGAAAAGATGACAGAGTAATTCATCATCTGAAGGACAGTTCCTGTTTAACTAACAGACCAAGCAACATGTCTAATCACAGTGAAAGAGCACGCATAAGAGGGAGGGGGTGCGGGGGCACTGTTAAACGAAGAAATCATATTCTCTTCATAAAACAAGACAAACTCAGAAAATTGTCAAAATGTCATTTTGGTCTTTATTTTTTGGACATGTAGCGTGTTTTCATAAATCAGTTTCATATGTGCTAGTTTGTGTAATATCAAGAGAAATACAGTATTATTTTTCATAAATTCCTCGTCACTGCAAGTTCACTTTCAAATTAATGGAAGTAGCAGGGTCGAACAATATGTTTGCGCATACTGACCAGTGCAACACCGACAGTTACAATTAAGGTATCCAGGAAGCCCGAAAATTAAGATTTACTAGAACAAGCAAATTTACCTCCATTTGTTAAAACCAAAGGAACTAATTTTGATTTGCAAATTACATATTTTGCATGCAAATAGTTTAAATCCCATTTCCATCTGAAATAAATGGCCATCTTGAAAATATGCTGAGAAACAAAAATGTAAGAACCAACGGTAGTATGCCCTTAAAAATTGCTGAAGAGAATAAATAAAAACACGGGTTACTGTTTCTTGCTTTTTCGTGATTATTGGCACTGTTTATTTCATATTTATATAAATCAATTTCTGTGCAAAAAAATCCCTAAGATTTTAATGGTTTGGGTCAGCCCATTTTTAACAAAAGAGCCCTCAACTTGCAGGTTTTAAAAATCGCATTGCATTTGTGTTTTAGCACAAAACAAAAATCGTATTTCTTATGTATCAGTGGCAACCGGTTAATAGGCATGTTAAGATACCTTTTTAAAAAAGAAGCTTTGTGAGTGTTGTCGTCAAAAAAAAAAAAAAAAAAAAAAAAAGAAACCAATCCTGTACAGAATCCCAATACTGCCAGCATCTTCCTAGTGCGCCACGAGCGCCTCTTTCTTTTGACTTCACAGTCCTTTATCACAAAAACGTATTCTAAGGAGTTCAAGGAGTTAATAAGACACACCATGTGGATAATTTGGGGTTTAAAAACCCATGGCTCTGGGCAACAACGATTACAGTTAACAACAGACAACCACAAAGAGACTGTGTTTCTACAATTTTCAGACTCAATTGGCTATAAATAAAACATTCTGGGGTGAAGATTTCTGCACACTGACAATACTTCTCAGACATCAGCTAGGCCACAAGTGAAGGGAAGTGACTTCTATCAAAGGTCGAGGAGAGTCACAGCTGAGTTGGAGATGGCACACCTCGTCCGTTCTGCTCGGAAAATATGAAGGCATTTACAGGGGACTCAATTATGCCTGGGAAGACTTGGAGGGTTTCTCTGCACTATTGTCAACAGTGATATCGGTCCCTAGTATTTCAGAAGCAAAAAGGTTTTTCATAAGCACAAATTAAGACGAAGGCTCTACCTAGAATGCATATGACCAGATCAAAGAAATCGGAGTCTGCCGATCATTTATTTTTCCTGGCATTGGAAGCCTGAGTGTTTTTGGCATGTTAGACAGTTTACCATTTTGTTAACTGTGACTACGGTGAAGTGAGCCACCCAAGTGATACACAAAGAACATCTGAATGCGCCCCGGTCCTTAATAGCAGGATGTGTCGAGTTCATTGTTCTACACACAGTAGGTGCTTAAAACATGCTCATAACTGACGGACCATTTTGCTCAAGAATCCCGCTGACGGTCTGTAACACTTACTGAGCGCACCAAATGAATGTCTAAGAACACGACTTCAATGACTAAAATGTTTATGAAAAGGACTCAAAAACAGTTCATATCGTTGTTGTACTTCCCGAAAGAAAACCTGTAAACATCTGGTGAATGTCTAGTTAATGGTAGAACATTTAAAATTGGCCAAAAAATGCCCAGAAAACATTTGGCCCTTCAGCACCCAAAAGCTCCCAAAATATAATTTTAAAACATCTCTGTTAGAGGGACTTCAGTAGTCTGAAAAATTTCATACCTGAGTGGCTTCAATGTTCTCTCCTAAATCTTAAGTAAGTGCAAGGAGTTTCTACACTCAGGAATTGCATAAGTTTTTATCTTTCCTCAAAATAAAACATTGAATGATATAGAGGTAGCATAACTTACTAAAGTAACGTTAAAAAAAAGCAAGAAAAAAAGCAAAGTTATTTTCAATCATCTTACTAGAACTATTACAAATGTGTAAAACCTTATAATCCAGGCTTTCTTCTACCTGGGTTTAGACATCTCATTATTCTCGCCCCCTTTTTTACTTTAAGGATATTGATGAGTCCAGGAGCCCTGTGGCATCTATTGCGACATCGATGACAGAATCCGGAGTCATCCATCTCAGGAAAAGGAGGAAGAGAAAGTTGAATACAGCCAACAAAGCAAAAATGCAGCCGGTTACTGGGCCACAGTGAGAGATGAGTCTGTCCAGTCGTTTGTCCATCGGTAACACAGCTTCTCCTGCCACGAGGTCGTACACCTGGCGGGAGAGAGGCCGAGAGTGAGCGCTCTGACCCACAAGAAACGACGACCTGCACGGACCAGGAATGCGTTATAGATGCAAACGGGAGGCGCTTGCATTTCGTCGTCGTTGTTTTAGTAAGGATGTGATTAATGAAACCAAAGTAATTACTGCCATGTGATTCAACGCGTATGGAGTGCTGCTTCTGGACAAAACACGGGGCTAGACACTGCATCACACAAAGACGAATAGGCCAGGGTTCCTGTCCCCTAGGAGATCGCCATCAATTCTAACCAACTAAGAGAATTCCAAAGTCCTGAGAAGTTGGAACCGTTTTTCAGGTCACCTCTGTCAAGGCCATATTTAATTCAGCAGTGACTTCCTGAAGCAGGACTGGCCTTCTAAGATTCCTTGACTTGGCTAAGCAGCTCTTCTGGCTGGCTGGCAGACATCAACCACCATCAGAGGGCTCTAACCTAGGGCGCTTCTGGGTACAGAGAGGCTCTTCTTTCCACAGCCTTATGAGGCTGTGTTGCTGAGCACGGATGGTGAGACTATACAGAACCACTTTGTGGACTCCAAATAAAAGGGAGGGGGGAAAGACAGGGGAAATTTTAGCACATGGCATAAAGTCAGACGCTTTTGGCAAACAAAACAACATTCACTGCTGCAAACCGGTATAGTAGGTGCCTTGCTGTTTGTTTGGAAGCGCGGCTAAGCACAAAACTCAGAAATATTTTAAAAACAAAGATCCATAAACATACTTAGTTTCGAACACATAAATGAAGCCAGCATTTATCTGTTTCGATTGCACTGGAGCATGACTTGTGGTCATTGTCACACAGTGGACCTGTGAGCCATCTCCTTTGGAACTCAGGACGGCTGGGACATGCAGGGCGGGCTCTACACGCCAGCAGCCTCTGGAAAGGTACAGCCTGTTTCCAGCT
Organism: Mustela nigripes; assembly: GCF_022355385.1. Classification (NCBI taxonomy): domain Eukaryota; kingdom Metazoa; phylum Chordata; class Mammalia; order Carnivora; family Mustelidae; genus Mustela; species Mustela nigripes. The sequence goes on along the minus strand of NC_081575.1, from coordinate 112,918,127 downwards.
AGCTCTTCTACCCTCAAAACATCTGGAATACATTTCAGTCCGAATTGTGCTGAGACTGGTGAATTAGAACAGTTGACAAAATATATTTCCAGCGTGAACTCCAATTGAATTTCTTTCATCAATTTTCTAAATAAGCACAGTTAAACTATGGAGGAGGTTTGCAAAGGATCAAAAGGGCCTGTGCAGAACAGGTAGAATTAAGAGAACGACTATAAATTCTCTATTGCCGCTTTTTATCTGTGGTCTTTCCAACATCTGTCGTGAGCATTCTGACTCCTAACTTACTATGTTCTCAATCAGTGCAGAGATGCAAAAATCCTTTTCCCATAGAAAATCAAGGTATTTAGCCAAGGTGACGCAAGAATTTTGGGAAGCAGCCTGAATTAAACGTTTGTTTTAACATCGCCGCCATTGGACTAAGCAAAGCCAGGTGTTTTCTAATAGACTGCCTGTTTTAGAATTAGAAACAGCCCCAAGAAAATGTCTAAGAGTAGCTATTAGTATCAGTCTGGCCCTTAATGGTTTTGACTTCTAGAAAATTCGGTAACTTCCTTACGCCCACTTTAATGAAAGCTCTAGATGGCATTATTGCTATTTTCAGATGTCAAACGCAACAAGTTGACTAGAAACTCAGCCCAGCATATACCAAAAGCAGTACATAGTACATTTCTTTTCATCTGAAGAGACTTTATAAACTTAAGCAACAGAAAGGGTAAACCTATGCAAGAAAAAGCAAATATGTACGTGAAATGTCAAGAATTTAGACACAACCTTCAAATACCCTCTGCTTAGCATGACATACTTTTTCAGTTCTTTCCGCAACATTCCTCCAGGTGTAGAAAGTCTTTACTACGTTATGAATATTTTCGGGAGCCGGCAATGCTCCTGACTTCAGCTGGGAAATCGCTTTTTCCAAACCCTCGCACAAGGACTTGACAGAAGGCTCACATAGAATGATAAGATTTTCTGGAAGTACTTCAGGAATTCCACCAACCCTGGTACTTACAACCTTAAAAAGAGAAAAAGAATATATAATATACCATAATTCCTATCTCAGGAAAATCAGCAAAACCAACTTAAATTAAAAGTTAATACAGAATGTATCTGCTTGTTTTTCAAAATACAAGTATAGGAACCCCAACAATGTAAGCCCTCGAAGATTTTTACCTGTAAACCACAACTGGCTGCTTCCACAATTGCCATGCAGAATGCTTCAGTAAGGGAAGTGTTAAGAAAAATATGTCCTTGAACTAAGACATTTCTAACATCCTTGTGTTCTAAGGCTCCCAAAAGACGCACTCTGATTTTTGAAATGAGAGAAGAAAAGAAGGGAGTGAAAATCATGCTAGAAAAGAAATATCATTTAGAAGCCAAGTGTGCTATTCATATTATACTTAGATTATTGCTGGTTCTAGTATCTTCCACCGTAAAAGATTAATACCCCAAATTCTGATCTAAGAGAGTCTTTTTAAGCTATGTGCTTAAAACTCACACAGCTAACATATTTCTAACTTTGGTCACGCACACAAATTTCAACTTCTCCAAAATTCGTTGGCATTTAGTGAGAATATCGATATACTTTGGACAGGACGGGGGAGGGAAGAGAGCCAAGGGATGGACATCTTGTCATTTTTTTTTTCTTTGAATAAATGTCACTCTTTGAGGCAAAAGAAGGAACTGCGAAAAAAATATATATACTTTGGAGAGTAAATATTAAAGAGTCATTTCTAAACAGAAAAAGGCCTGTTTTAAATTGATGCTTCACAGCAAACATCATTCTAAGTTACTGAGAAAGGGAAGCATTTGAATCTGTATGTGCAGGACAATTTACATGATTTGGGCCATGCTATATAAAGCAGAACTCAGCAAGGCTTGAAAATCTACGAACATTTCCAAAGTGGTTGTTTTGTGTGTGTGTGTGTGTGTGTGCATGTGCATACACACGTGCCTTCTAGGGTACTTCCAACCACTGCCCCCAAAAGTCAAATAATACTGGACTAGCAAAAAAAAATTAGACTGTGATTTTTTTTTAAACTAAGGTTTCCCGTTTTATACACATTAAAAAAAAAATAGGCCTTGCATTACATTTTTACATCAAGTGCATGTAGAAGAAGCAGCCCACTTAACAGACACATGGAGCCAAAACGGAATTTAGGTAACATATTTTCTCATCCAAGACAATACAGAATCCAATACCTGTCATGTAGCTGATACCTTTCTCGTACTTCTTCCAAAATGATTCTCTTAGGTCCCTCTCCTCCAATTATGAAATTTAAATCTGGATATTTCTGACAGAGTTCAGGTATTATACCACTAAGCAAATCAGTCCCTGAAAATATAAAATAGAGTTGAATGCTGGAAATATTAACATTGAAACTTAAAAAAAATTAATCAGAACTGAGAAACCACTCACTTTGGAAAGTATTAGCTATGCCCTCCTTAAGTGGAGAAGCTAACTCTCAAACCTTTCCTAGGAAGGAAGAATGTCACAACTACCAGTGGTCTCCTAAAACTTGCAGATCTTACAGATACATCCGTTGACATCCACTGTTACCCAATACGGGGACTACTGTGTTTCATTCTAACATAATATTCTTAAAGTTACTCACTCGCATTTCTGCATTACCTACATCTAAAAAAGGTATTTGAGCTAGCTAATGCTTAAAATTTTCTACACAGCCGGACAGCTGACTGGAGATCTAGGTCGTCTCGGCCGTTTTAGAAGCAAGCTCTTTGATCATGGGGAAGTTTTCTGATCTAGAAAATGAAGAGACCGGATGTACCTGAAGTCCAAAGTCTCTTTCAGCGACAAAATTTCTATGTCTGTGTTCCACTTCCCACCACAGGAAGGGGCTAAGCCACAAAGTGGAAGCACAGCCTTGGCTTTGGTGAGAAGGCAGTTTGTAAGGAGGGTCTTTTAATGAACCCCATACTATTAGCCAAATGTAAGAGCAGTCTGTCCAAACCTGCCGAAGCCCACTTCCCTTGAATGAGTAAATGCAGGTGGCAGGACCTCAACTGCCAGATCCTTGCAGTACGGAGAACAAAAGGGTGCATCTTGGTTCCTTTGTTTCTTTAATGAAACGTTTTTCTTACAATACATAAACCAACCTCAGGTGATATACAGCAGTAGCAAAAACCATGCCCTACCAGTCTGAAAGTGGCTATCCAAAGTGACAGCAATATTGACACTATTTGGGAATTTAGTTCATTAACAACTATAAACTGGACACATTTGAAAGTAAAAGTAAATGTAAAATAACCCAGTTAAAGTTTATTAATTTAAGAAATGCATACATACACACGCACATACATAAGAATTGCACTTTTTCTATCCATCTTCCCAAATACAGGCAGATGAGTTATTTAAAAAGATGGTGGGAGAAATCATTTATACGGGGTCATTTTTATTAAATAATTCAAAGTAGGATTTAAGTAAACTCCGCCAGTATTTTCCAAATATGATTGCATTAGCAAACATAAATTCACATGCGGCTTTTCTGAATTATGAAGGCTTCTCATTAAAATCTCAGCTACCTTTGTTTCGAGACAATTACAAAATCCATCAGCTGGATTTCTACCTAAACCAGGAGGTGGCTTAATGACTTTTAACATTTAGCTTCCTTTAATTCCTTCATTTTCTTTCTTTCCTTTCCTTCTCCCTTCTAATACGAAGGTTAAGAACCCATTCTTCAACTGAAAAGTGCAACGCATACACAGTAATAATCCTAAGAGCTGATAAAAACTAGTCCCATCTGCTGAGTGCTTACTACATCAGGCTACGTCCCTTAAGTGCATCATGTCATTTAATCCGGACAACCACCTTATAAGAAATGGAACTGATGAATATTATCAATGATCTATAATATTATTCTAAGAATAAAAGGTTTTTCCCAAATGATAAAAGATACTCTCCTGACTCTGAGAAGTGTCTAACACAATGGAACACAGAAAAGGGCTTTCAATCGCCAGAGTCACACAAAATGGACAAAGAAAAATCATGATTCGAACTGCTTTTAAAGCTCAGTCTAACAATATTTTAAAGACTCGAATCAGTCTGCATATACCTAGACGCTGGGCCAGACGTGAGGGGAACAGGAGCCCTTAACTCAAGAGCTGAACTCATGTTTGTCATCTCTGATACTTACTGTGTAACCTGAGCGAGTTACTTACCCTCTCTGAGACTCAGTTTCTTTGTTACATGCAGATAACATCTACCCTACAGATGTTGGGAGAGTCAAGTGAGGTACTGTACCATGCACAGGCTTTATCAACTGCAGAATACAAATGGAAGTTGTCATTACCACCGCAGCAGGAAGTGGGGCGAGCCTGCGCACACACGGGAGCACGGTGACACCCTGACTGAGAGCACAACGGGCTCTAGAGAAGAGGGAGGACAGCAGCCAGAAGACCTGGGTGATAAGAACTGGGACTTAGCCTCTCTCACTCAATACGTGGCAGCGGGCCTTTGAGAGCTGGTCCAAAGGAACACCTCCTATGGAAATTAATTAGTTAATAAGTAACGGACCATAAATACATCTACTCACTTTTGGGCTATGGACGCGGCCATTCCTTCTGAGAATGTTAACTTTTTGCACCATGTCTGGCATACGGAGAGGGTTCAATATTTGTTAAAGTACTAAATTGAGAACAGGACAGGCCATACCTTCGCTCTGTGGCTGGTGGTTAACTCAGCTGGTTAAAATACCATCGCTCGCGAAGTCAAGGTAACAGGTTTAATCTTTGTACAATCTGTTTTGCTCTGATTCTCGACCACATGTGTATCACATGCTCAATCGGCTAGCTAGCTCCCGAAGGTGATTAAAAGACAAACTAGGCACGTTTTCTAAGTCATGACAAACACATCACCAATATCCCAAGAGGGATTCAGACCAGAGAATGCCAGTCCAGTCACATCTTCTTGATTCAAAAAAGAAAGCACATCACGAGAGCATGCCTTCACCCCAGAAAACGTTCAGTGGTTTTCCCACCAACCTGCTCGATCAACCAAGGCTCTGTTCCAAATGGAAAGCCTACTGACCAAGGCCCGTGCGTGGATTTCGGACCGCTCCCTAGCGCACCGGGATGCTGCTGATCCCACCGCTGCACTTCCTGCCCACCAACAATCAGCTGCATTAGTCCACGCATCTGATGCCAGCTACACTTGCTATCGCATTGGGACATTTAGTTAAACAGCACATAAACAGACGGAATAAGTTTCTATGAAACTAAGCTGAATGGTTCGAAATATTCAACGAAGCGAAGTTAGGGAGAAAAGCTCTAGTCAGATTAAACCACTACATAAAATCAAAAACTAGTTAAGAATCCAGAAGTACGTTACTTCATACACTGTTACGTTCTCGCCCCACTTACAAGGAACCCAAATTGGCAACGATAAATTATCCTTTTTGAAGGAGACTGTGCCAGAAAGTTGATGCAGCTCCAAGCGGTAGACCAGTACTCTTACGCCTGCAGGCCAACCTCAGACTATTGGCAATTCAGTGCATGTTAATAACATTTGGGGTTAAACTCAAGTATTTAAGGAAGGGTACCTGTTATCTTTTTAATAATTCCCTACTTGGAGTGACAGTTTTGATTACTAGACAAGTTTTCAAATACTACCCTGAAGACCAGTTAGGTTTTGAACCAGACTGTTCCAGGCTTCTAGTACACGAGGCTCTATGAATGCTACTGTGGGGTCAAGTGCTGCGGAGGCACTAAAAAAAAAAAAATATCCTCCTTGGTAATGGCACACACTTATCAAATACCAACTGGCCTAAGTACTTTAAAGGAACCATCACTGAACCCTCACAAGAGTCCCCTTGTTGCCCAAACCATACAAATGAAAAAACTGAGACTCAGAGATGTTAAGTAGCTTGTCCTCAATCACACAACAGGATGCAGCCGGGATCAGATTCCAGGCTGTCTAATCCCCCTGCCTTCACCACTTACCTGCCTACATGCTCTTAATGTCTAAATCTGCGATGAGATGAAATAAGCAAGCTGCCAAAGAGCCACGTGGGGGACAAGTTCATTGATTTTGAGGATACCGATAAAACACAGGAGAGTTGTAAATCAAAATATTCATGAGGATCACCCCTGAACAGTACAGTTACAGCTGATTTTAGTTTTCACCCCTGTGCTTTTCTGAGTTTTCCAAAATACCTACAATGAAAGACATGACTTTTGCCATTAGAAAGAAATGGCTAGTGGTGGGCTCAGCCTTTTACTTCTTATCACACATATGGGGCCGTTTGAACTTTAAAAAGACCTGACCTATTAAACAACATCAGATTACTGTTTTTATCTTTAAGTAACTATTAAAGCGTCGAAGGTGGGCAGGCATGGGGGGGGGGGGGAGTGGGCAGCATTCACTACCACTCCAGAAATTTATTTTTGAATGTATATTACACCTTTCTTTGCTGTATTTAATGCAGAAGTAGTTATGAAACCATAGAACAAAACGAAAAGCCAAACAATCATTACATTCAAGTATTCAACAGCTTTCTACAAGAAAAAAAAAAGTCTGTGCAGTGCAATTGTAGCTATCATTTCATTACCTTTTCTGTAAACAAGTCTGCTGACAACAACAATAGTTATTATACTATCATGCCTCCTAAATGGGTCTGGAGTGAAGTCAGTAGGATCTACAGCATTAGGAATGACGGACACTATTTCAGGATTCAGTGCTGCTCTTAGCACAGTGTTTTCCTTACTAGTATAAGAGACACAAATTATGTGGTTTGTGTCACAAAGAGACACAGTTAGAAGCTTGTTTGTAAGCACCGAGCTGACATCAGCAAATCCGAAAAGGGAATGGTCCGTGAAGACTGTCTGGAGCCCCATTGTCTTGGCGTGGAAGAGGGCATCATGGGCCATGGCAGAAAAAGAACTATGTGAATGGATTATCGTGACTCTCTCCCGAACAAATATGTACCTGAGCAATGGCAGACTGTGAAAGAGGGTCGTGGCTGTAGATTGGTTGTACATGACTTTCAGAGGCAAGTAATAGACTTTGAGGCCATTAGTGAGGTAACGGATGCCTTTCCGATTTCCATAAGCATGGGTGACAATTATGACTTTATGCCCTCTTTCAATCAGGCACTGAGAGAGCTGGTAAATGTGGCTTTCCACGCCTCCCATGTTAGGATAGAAAAAGTCCGACACCATGCATATATTATGGGTACGGGTCCTACATGTGGAGAGACTTCCAGGGCTAACACAGGAGTGCAGAGACGAGGAGGGCTGGCCTCGCCCACCTCCTCCTCTATAAGCCATGCGGAGATGGTTTAGGCATTTGTCCTTAGAGCAACTTGGTTATGTGTTGTCTAGTACCTGAAAGAGAGAGTAAAACAAGATCTCAGCTCAGCGACAAAATATATTACATTTTCCAAATCCAGACATAAACACTGTTTTATGCTAATGTACATTTGCTAGCTTTCCCCCTAGAACTAAAACACAAGCATATAATGAAATGACTCATCTGACATTTACTTGCTTAGTACTTCCTCTGCGCTCTACAACAAAACTTGATTCCACAATGCCCTTACATTTTAATTTTGCTTTAAAAATACTGCTATACCTAATTTTTAAAAACTAGTTTGTTACATCACAGTGTAGAAGAATGTGCTAACAAACCAGTTCATTCCAATAATTAAATATATGGCTCTTTCCAGAAAAAGTTTGCCCGCCCTGCTCTAGAGCTTAAGCCACTGATGCGGCGAATCCCATACAATTTTGCTATTCACTTTTGTGGCTTATACTAAAATATACCTGGCATCCTAAGTATCTTTCTGACAGTAACTTTTTCAAGGAGCGCCTACCACACATGCTACAAGCATCCATCTATGTTTTCCTCTTCCTTCTTCAAGAATGGCGATAAACTGCTTTCATTTTCTTTCTTAACCTTTCTTTCAGTTACACAGGCCTACTTCCAGAACTCTCTCTCTCTTTGGTTTAAAGTCTAAAGATAAAGGCTCAATTCGAGGTAGAGCAGATCTGGGGCTATTTCCTACATCTAAAGTAGGAAATATTGATCTCAGGGGTCCCCTAGATCCTTATCAGCACAAAATTCAGTCTTATTCACCTTATTCACAAAATTCACTCAATATTCAGTCTTATTACAGATTCTTAGTTTTAAAGCTAAAGAGTGTTTTGGAAAGCTAGTGACAATCTTCCTCAGATTTACAAATAAGATTTTCATACCTCCATAAACTGAACTACACAATGGAAAGCCATCCTAACGATCTGTGTTTCTGATTTCACCTACAAACTCAGGAAATGCAAAGTAACTGCCTTTGTAAACTCTTAATTATCTATTCCTGCCAACAAAGTCATCTGTATTTTAAACACAGTCTCAGAAATACTCAGTAAGTATTTTTTTGACCTCAATTTATTAATTAAGATTCAAGATTACCAAATACTGCGATTCTTCCGTTTTGTACTTTGAAGAGGTTTCAGTAACATTTTCTTACTGTGGTCACCTAAACCTGAATTTCCAGTTGTATTCAATTTACAAAGATGAGTGATTAAAAAAAAACAAAGTGAGCAAAGAACCATCTGAAATTATCTGAAGTTTTGTCATTAACCTGCAAACACTGTGGAGTCTGCCTACTTCCATCCGGTTATCACGCCTAACATCTTTAAGGCGTAAAAGCTCAACAAACGGAACAATCACAGAATCTTAGATTTTAAATCCGACGAGAGGCTTGGAAATCCAGGAATACCTCCCTTGCTTTACAAATGAGAAGCCAAACAAGTTGAGCGATTTGCCCAAGGTCTCCACCCAGACACTTAAGTGGCAAATGCGAGACGGCCGTAAATTTACAACCAGCCATGGTCAACGAATCCCTGGGCAGTCAGCAGTAGCCGCAGCCGAGGAGCTTTAGGAAGACCCCGCGGGCGCTTGGGTCAAGAGAACGTTGTTTCCACACCAACACCCACACCCTGGGCAATACCCCGGCTTCACTCCCGGCTCCACTCACTGGAGAGGTCACCGGAGAGCGCCAGGGCCAAGGAAGGGACGACCCCGTTCAACCACCGACCCCGCTGGAGTCAAGCGGGGTCTCGCCAGGCCCCAAAGGAGGATGATGGCCAGACAGTAGGCAGGTATCTGAGGCTGGGGGTCCCGGAGCCCTTCACCCTGTCCGCCTCAATCTCGGCGGAACCGGCTCCAGCGCGGCCGCCCCCAGCGAACCCTCAGCCCCGCTCGACTCCGAAGGTTCTCGACCCCTACTTCCGAGCTTCTAAACCTCGCCGGGTTCGCCCCTTCCCTCGCCGGCCACACTCCCACGGGTGCTGCCCTGTCCCATCCGGAAGCGGACAAGAGCGCCGGCGCAGGGTCAGACGCGCACTTACCGGCAAGTCCCATGGCCGCCAGTGTCCGGACCTCCCGCGGCTGCAGCCAAAGTCCCACCCCGCTGCCCCGAAACACCAATCCGAGGCGTCCGCGCCCGAGCTCCGCGCCCCCGAGGCGGCCAATCGCAAAGATGCGCTGGCGTCACGTGCAGGAGCGCCGCTCGGTCCCCACCCTTCAGCGCGGGCGGTAACGTCAGCGCGCGTAGGCACATGTTTTCGCAATGTTCGGGGAGACTTGTTTTCTCTGCATCGAAAGTAGTAGTCGTCGGTGTAACCTTCCTTATGAATTCTTAGTGTCACGAATCTCTAGAAGCCGTCCCCCGTCTCTTCTGACACAAGCAGCCTACCAGCAGCCTTCCTCAGGCTAAAGTCAGAAATCCCAGCGTGACTCGCTGCGAGCCTTTAGGGCTGCTGGGAGTTGTAGTCCGGTGGCTTTTGGAAGCGAAGCAGAACTTAGAAAACTCACTCCCAGGATGCACCGCACCTCTAAACCTGGATTCTGCTGGAGGTCGGGTGGGTTCGCGTCCTGGTTACCTAGTTACAGCGTCTCTTCTCTGGAATCCCGTTCTCTCTGGCTTGGGACTGGAGAGACTTTTGGGGCGGAAGGCTACCGGGGTCGTGGCGGCGTTGTGTTGTGGTTATCTGTGCCAGCAGCAGAACCGAGCTTGTTCTTGAGCCCCCTGCTAGGGTTGCCTGATGTAGCAAATGAAAACACACAGCTAAAGAGTAAAATAAAATCAAGTTTTATAAAAATTTGAATTTCAGGTGAATACAGGTTATACAGGTATGTCCCAAACACTGGGGACTTTTTACTAAAAAAGTACTTGTTGTTGATCTGAAATTCAAACTTAACTGGGTATCTTGTGTTTTATGAGGCAACCCTACACTCTGAAGAAAAAACTCTTAGGTCTGACCCGAAATAGCAAGTCCCACTCAAACTGGTTCAACTGGCTGTGGTGATGCTTGGCCAGAAAGCTAATGAATCCGTGGAAGTGGCCTGATGGCCACCCACCGCTTCTATTTGGTGCTTGGAGTTCCTCCAGCTCTGCCATGTGTACAATTTTGGGAAGAGATGCCTTCCTGAGCACTATCACTGTCATCCCTTTTAAGCCTGTAGAAGTCCTATTCATCCCCTGAAAATTTCAGCTCCTTTCTGATGCCCTCCTCAAGCCTCCTGAGGGAATCAGATCCTCTCTCTTTTGTATTTTGATAATACTTTGGCCATATGCTGGTATAGCAGTTATCAGGTGATATTCAAGTTGTTTGCCTGGCTGCCAGGCCCTGTCCCCCTCGACCTGATCGTGGAAGACCTGTCTTCTTGGGCTCTCACACGGACATCTTTCTGAAAACTGGCAGTTGAATTTGCTTGTTGAATGTCTGCCCTCCTGGCCAGATAGTAAGCTGAGTCAGGATTTGTTCCTGGTAATAGACATTGAGTAAGTTTTAGTTATATTAATGGACTTTTAAATCCAATACCAGTACAAATACATATGCCCAATAAAATGTATTGAAAATATTTTATGGTGTGTACCATAGAAACATTACAGGTCAGGGGTGCCTGGGTGGCTCAGTCGGTTAAGCGTCTGACTCTTGGTTTCAGCTCTGGTCTTGATCTCATGGGTCATGGGATGGAGCCCAGTGTATGGCTCAGCACTCAGTGGGGAGTCTGCTTGAAGATTCTCTCCCCCTGCTCTTCCTCCCTCCCTCTAAAACTAAATAAATCTTTTTAAAAAAAATTACAGTTCAGTGATAGAATTCAAAGAACATTATGGTTGTAGGATTTGAAGTGCATCAGTGAGCTAACTTTCATGAGTTAAATTTATTTAAGTCAAGTAGGAATAGATACACTGCACTGGTTTAATATTGAAGCATAAGAAATAAAGATAATGAAGACTCAAGGATACTTAAAAGCTTAATAAAGTGCAGTTAGTTGCACAGACCGCACCAAACTACAGCATTGCTTTGGTCTCCTTTTCATTTTTACAATAGGTTTTAAGACACAGGGCGTGGGCAGAGACCCCAGAAAGTATAATAAGCCCATTCATTGATCCCCTGGCTTGCCAGTGCCATAGTTCTAATCACAATACACATTTGAAATTCTAAGATCCTGGTGCCAATACTCCTTCAAAAGCGTTGTGATCTTTTTTCAAAACAGCATATTTTCTACCTTTATCATCAAACATTTACTGAGTGCCGACTCTGTAGAAGGCTTAGTGGGGAATACCAGAAATATTAAACATAGTCCCTATGTTTTAAACGTTTTTTGATTCTTTCTGTGCTTTTATATACCTTTTGCCGATGGTAAAAAGCAATCCACTTTCCTTGAAAGGTTCTTTGTGTTTTAAATACTGTGGAATAGGCTGACCTTTATAAATAATTAATAAAGGCACACGGTTGCTGAGTCTCTGTGGCAGGGGAGAGGGCTGAGAAGACTGCAGGCTGTTCCAATGAAGTGTGTAGGTTCTAGCAGTCTGAAAACATTGAAATTCATTCATCATGCTCCAGTCTCTGACCTAGGCACTGAGCATTAAAGACAAACAAATCGTAATTCTGCACGTGGCTCACAATCTCAGGTGGGTATGAGACTCCATTTCTAGTCCGTTAAAATGTAAAGCTGCTTTCTGAAAGTCAGAGCCAAGTTGTAGCATCAGGATTCAGCTATAAAACAAGGGATCATTCTAATTATCGTGTGCTGCCTAACATGTGGAATCAAGGTATGCTTTCAGAGAATTTTCTTAGAAACTACTAAAATGAAAGTGAAATACTTACCTGCGGTGTATTCTGAAGACACTGAGTGAAATATGAGGGCAGTCAGGACCAGTTGGGATATAAAATAACCTATACATGGAGAAGGTATAAAATAAAGGTCGATATCACCTTCCCTTGAAATCCAGCTCATTGTAAATTTGGCTCCAAGTTCCCCTGGGTAATTTTGGAGTGGGAAGGCCACACATTTGTATCAAGAGCTTGCTATCTATATATAAGACACGAGGCAGGGAAATTCAGGCATGACTTTCCAAGGAACCAAGATGGCAGTAAGGCATATGTAAATACCTGTGAGAAAAGGTAGGAAGTGGTAAGCACTGCAAGAGAAATACAAGAGAAACATTGGGAGTTCAGAGGGAAAGAGTATTTCTAGCTGGCAGCCTTTAGCATAGAAGTAAAAGGTGGCTCATGCAATTGTTGGGCACAAGATCATTCCAAGAACAACAGGAACAAGGTAGAGAGACAGGTGCTGACTGTCCAGTGTATACTGCTGTGCAGTCATGCAGGGGATGAGGAGGGGAAGGGTTCAGGCAGGACAAGTGTGGCACTTCCAGCAAAGGTTGAAGCAAACTGGTGGAGGATCTTACTGAGCGAAATGGACTTGATCTTGAGCCAGACTTGCAGCCAAAATAATATTTTCAATTACCATCTTGAGACGATTCACTCCTCCTCATTCTGCTTCAAAAAGAAAAGGAGATACAAGAAAATCAAAATGTTATAGCTGGGAGTTCAAAAAGAACAAACATTTCTGGGTGCCAGAAAGAGAACCAAAATGCAAAATGGTAATCAGATCAAAGCCACCATAGGTCCCCGACTCTGTATGTGGAAGCAGGAAGACATGAACTGGGTTCGGCTCTTGAAGAATGACAAAGACTAAGGGCTCTGCCTGTGGCCAGAGACAGGAACCAGGCTTGTAGGAGGCGTTTACATTGCTGGCTTTCAATGAACCACCTTCCAAGGGTCACACTCTTATTCCCTTCCACACTGGCAGCAGGCTGGGCCACGTGACTTGGTTGTCCAGCAGGTCATCAGTAAAGGGGAGGCAGCAGAAGCTTAATTAGTAAGTGCTTTTGCATGGACGGATGTCCTAAGGATACTCTCTTCGTGATCGCCAAAGGCTATGCAGCAAAGAAACTCAGGCAAGATGCTGAATGATGAAAAGCCACCTGGAGAATGAGAGCTTGGGCTTCCACAAAATTAATGCGATACTTCTTTCTTATTTATTCGGTCCCTAATGAATGTAAGACATTGTTTTCACACTATGGATTATGGGTAAATTAGACAAAATCCAGCTCTTGATGACCAAATGACCAAATCCATTAAGGTCACAATTTTCACCAAACTACTACTTTCCTTGAAAGCCTTAAAATGGGGGCCTCCTGGCTGGCTTGGTCAGTAGCGCATGTGGCTCTTAATATCTGAGTCTTGAGTTCAAGCCCCACATGGGGGATAGAATTTACTTAAAATACATTCTCCAGCCTTGTGTCTTAAATAATCAGGGACATCATGAAGCACTTGAGTTTACTGTGTTTGCTTTAAGCTCTTGAGGCTTCCCACATATTTTTTATTTTTCAACAAGTTGAGAATTTTCAGTCCACATTCCAAAGCTGTTAGTATGAAAAAGACACGGGTGTCAGTAGGCCAGTTATCCACCTCTACCCTGAGGACCAGCCCCATCCCAGCTCAGACACAGCCTACAGCCCTCGGGGATCCAAGTGCAAATCTCTTGGCAGTTACGGAGGGCTCGGGGCGCAAAGTCAGACAGCAAATAGTTTTGTCCCAGCCCAGAATTCTCTATTATATCCCCCATCTAAATGGCAGTTAGGAAGCCAGAGCCACTAACCAAAACACAGTTTTTAGGTGGTTTTAGGGGGGATCCAGGAATCCAGCATAAGCCAAGAACTTTGCTCACAGTCATGCCTCTCTCTTTCAGGATGATCCCTTTAATTTATAAATTACATTGTATTTTTCAAATTGTTTTCACGTATGGTAACTCAGGTGAAGTTAGCAACTCTGAGAGCAGGGAGATGGGATTATCCCCCACATTTGACAGGTGTGGAAACTGAGGGCCCATAGGGTTTCTCAGCCTGTTAATGAGATGAGGTGACAGAGCCCGTGCTTGGATTTAAACTCTCTTTATACCAAAGATGAGCAAAGTGACTCTTTCGTGCAGTGCCTGCTGTCTGCTGCCCCAGCTCTCAACGGAATTTGACCAACTGCTGCAGAGGAGGAATCAAATGAAGGAATGCAGCTAGGAGTTGAAAGCTGATGCGTTATGTACGAGCCCTTTCAGAAGGCTAGGAATCAAACAGTGAAACTAGAAGGAAGAAGGCACTTTGGGTTGAAGGTCATAAGGCAGGGACAAGAGGAACAGTGACAGGAGAGGAATAACTGGGCCAACACCAGCAAATGACAGCCAGGTCCCAAAGCCAGCTCCAGATCAGTCGTGTCCCCAGGGCAGGGACTGAGAACTAAAGCCAGGAAAGGAGCAGGGGTCCAGAGCCACAGGCCACAGAGGACTTGCGTGAAGGGGAGGAGAATTCAGGAACTGCTTAGGGACCAAGAGAGGAAGGGCAGGGATTTGGGCCAGGGTCCAACAATTCTACTGTGGGCATCAGAAACAAAACTACTTTGCTGTGTTTGTTGATCACCATCTTCCCCCTTGTTATTGTCCAGCTTGGGTCACACAAAAATTTGATCAGGAGCATTTCCAATTGTAAGGAGGTCACAGTGTATGGAGAGAGAAGCGTGAACACAGCCCTTTACAAAAGTCTGCGATGATGTGTTGCAATAGATTGTGGATCTATCTATCTTTCTATTTCTGCGAGATGCTAGGGAGGGAGTTATTTGCTAAATAACTTAATTCTGTGCATTAACATTTTAATTTGTCAAAAGCCTTAATACCCATAAAGCTGCCTTCATTCTGGTTTGCCAAACGTGCAGTAAAGTCAGAAACGTGCAGTAAAGATAGAAAAATCCCTTAGCCACGAGAGGGGAGATGTGAACAACCAAAGCATGAGGACACAGAGTTAGAGCTGGAAGCGGCTGGAAGATGCGAGCTTTCAAAGACATCAGGGGTCATCACTGGACTCTCCTTCATCACGAGACACTGGTCAAGTGAAATCAAATTGAATCTCAAAGGAAAGACAGATTTCAAACGAATTCTTGCGTCACATTTGCTTCATCTCATTCATTCATTCATTCATTCATTCAGATGTTAGTTACCTGTGAGAGAGAGAATGTGAGCACGAGTGAGGGGTGGGGCAGAGGGAGAAGCAGACTTCCCTACTGAGCAGGGGGCCAGATGGACGGAAGTGGGGCTCCGACTGGGGCTTGATCCCAGGACCCCAGGATTATGACCTGAGCCCAAGGCAGACACTTAACTTCACTGAGAATCTTAAACATTCTGAGAGCTGCTCCCTGGGCTTCCCCAAACTGACATCAAGTTTTTTTTGTGCCCATGTCTCTCCCCATCCCTCCCTCTTCTCAATTCCTTTCTCTCTTTAAAACATGCTATTGCCTTTGGCATAAAATGTAGAGTGATACGATATTAAATAACACAAAATCCCATGGCTTGAATAATGGTGTTTATTTTCTTTAAATACACTTAAATATGAAACAACAGAACAGTAATTCAGTAAACTCAAACTACAAGCTGGACAACCATCAGAAAATCAGTGCTGATCCTACAAAATCAAAATCTGCATAATATAGAGTCAGAATAATTCACAAGAGAGTTGCATTAGCAAAGGATTTGGAGACTATAAAATCATCTCATCGGCTTTGAGCAGTCAATCACATGGCCCCCGCTGATTCTAGGATGATCAGACCTTTTTCATTCATTAGGAGAAAAAAAAAAGGTTCACACAGGTTCCCTCTTCTCCATTCTCCTTGTTCGGGGGCATCTTCAGTTGCAAGACGTCTGTCAGTGAGCAGGGCAGGGAATCCTCAGCTGGTGTGTAATGGAAGAGTGGTCTGGATTCACTGTGGGACTGGGTAAAATGGACCTTTTTCTAGTACCTGGAGAGGGGAGGAGTGACAGCAACTTGGCAAAGCAGCACACTATTTAAAATGTCAGGGCTGGGGAACTTCAGAACAAAGTTGAGTCAAGGATTTTCTTGACCGTGGAGCCCATAGGCAGCTTTCTTCTCCTTTGGAAAGCGGCAATGCTTCGCACATGCTGGTTTTCCATTTGCACATGTTCTGGTGTGAAAGGGACATCTGTCCTCACAGCTGTTGCAAAAGAAAATAAACACGAAAGTTCCGAATCAAGGACTACATTCAAAGGAATAACTCTGTTCTGATTTGATTATGTTTTCCAAGTGAATTTTCCAGATATGTATTTAAAATGTCAACATAAAATCCTGAGTGGTTATTCCACATGGATGCAAAAATCTATGAAAGGCCAAACAGTAACCCATAAAGGTTCTATTTATCAACAAATTTCTTGTGATATAAATCCAGTGCCATGTCCGTCTTCAAAGAAAAAAAAAAAAAAAAAAAAAACAGAGGTGGATGTATATTGAGAGAGATGGAACCAAAGAGTCTGCTGATTTGAAACTCAGCCCCCAAAATAATTGTTTAAATCTCATCAATTAAAGTTTTTGCTGAAGATCTATACCCAACAATAGCAGGCAGGATTTTCTTTCTTTCTTTTTTTTTTTTTTTTTAAGATTTATTTATGTATTTGAGAGAGGGAGTGGAGGGGCAGAGGGAGAGAGAGAGAGAGTCTCAAGCAGGCTCCCCGCTAAGTACAGAGCCTGACACGGGGCTCGATCCCAGGACCCTGTGATCTGGACCTGAACAGAAACCAAGAGTCAGCTGGTTAACCAACTAAGCCACCCAGGTGCCCCATGACCGTCTTGCTTTCACAATTCATCATCACTCTATATACTCTCACTTTGTTCTTAGTTGCCAAACCTCTGTTTTACTATCTAAAAAAGGGGCTTGGGCACTTCAAACAATGCCTCAACAAGAAATGTCACCACGTCAAAAGAAAGGGCATTCACATTCAATGTCAATGGGTCAAATGAAGGTGAAAGTGAAAATGCACTTGACCTGCAGGTGTCTGCGTGAAATATCTTGTGCTTCTGGCAGCAGCTCTCCAGGCTCTCTCTGCACTCCAGGCAGCTGCAGTTTTCTGGGTGCTGGATGAGATCTCTGGGACATGGGGTCTTACAGACACACTCACACCGGTCTTCGTCAAACTTCATGTGTGGCCCACAGAGAGCCAGTTCCTGGAGATGAGAGTGGTCTAGACGGAAAGAGAAAAGGGTTGCTTGAGTGGCTGCAGCACGGATCATATGGTACTGGAGTTGGCTGTATACGCTCCATTCATGGGAAAATAACTTGGATTCCCCTCATCTCCTTTCCTATCGATTTTTGCTTCTCCTCTTTCCACGCAGTGAAGGAGGTTTACCTCTGATTTCATCATACAAACACCGAATGCATGTGTTCTCTTACGTTTGTGAAAAAGAGGTTTTGAGCTGAATATTTTCGATCGGATTTTTAAAGAGATTTTTTGGTTGGTGGGTGACTTGTTACACAATGCAATCTTTCACAACCAAGTATTAGGAATAAAACATAGGATAGCTAAGAATTATGAGGCTGATCCTTCCTAATTTTGAAGCAAAGACTAAAAGGAGGGAGGAACAGAGGTATCGGCATGATAGAAATACACCTTAGACCTTCCAAGCTGTGGATAGAAAGAGTGATGTATTTCCTCACCACAGATCACAGTGCTGTTATAAAGATACACCAGTGATGATAAACTTTGATTCCACAGACATCTGTTGGAAGAATATGTTCAGCTGAGAGGAGGGTCTGAGAGATTTTTTTTAAAGATTTTATTTATTTGACAGACAGAGATCACAAGTAGGCAGAGAGGCAGGCAGAGAGAGCAGAGGAAGCAGACTCCCTGCTGAGCAGAGAGCCCGATGGATCCTGGGATCATGACCTGAGCCAAAGGCAGAAGCCTTAACCCACTGAGCCACCCAGGCACCCTGGGTCTGAGAGATTTTTAACACCCCTGGTTGACAACGATTTCTTCTAAAGAGTACACACAATTGGGTAACTATTAGTCCATGTTCAATTCTGATCATCAAGTTGAGATCCAGTCAACCTGGAAGGAAATGGAAGAGATAGAAACTCGGGAAGAACTTGACTGTGACATCTTTCTTAAAGGTTCTGGAGGCAAGTATGTGGTTAATTTCTTCCCCAAACCCACTTCTTTCCAAACCTACCTCATTTAGGGAATGATGCCATCACTCCACACTCTCCTGGCATATTGGGTCTCATCGCTTTGTCCACCCGGTTCTGCCATCCTGAATTTGTTCTATCATTTCCATCAACACTGTCACAGATCTTGCTATCACAAGTTTTATCCCTTCTATCTATTTTCCACACTATTATCAAATGTAAATCTACTCACATCGTTCTACTGCTTTAAGTTCCTTAAAAGGTTCCCAATTTAAAGAAATGGTTTACCCATCAGGACATATGAGACCCCAGATCTTACTAACCTCCCAGACTGATGTCTCTCCCTCTCACCTTCCCCTTCCATATATATCCTGTGTTCCCTCCGTACCAAATTATTCTACTTTTTGTTCCCCTGATATGCCAGGATCTCTCAGCTCCGTGCTTTTGGCCTTGCCTTTCTCCCTGCCCATCACCTTTCTCCCCAGTATCTTTCCCAACTTCTATAAGTTCAGCTAAGCACCCTTGTCCTCTGCATATTTCCATCCTGTCCTTTCTTACGCTGCTTACATTTGTCCATTAAAAGATGCTGAAGGTTATAGGAATCGGAGCTCATGATTCTGACAAAATAGGCACATGATAAATGTTGAGTTCATCTGCCCTAATAAAAGGGTCCTAAAACAGGCAGATATATGAAGACTCTGAAGAATTCGAATTGATGATCAGAATTGAACGAATTCCATCGTTCCAAGACATTGGGTTAAACCATATGTTCTTGTCAGTATCTGACTACTGATAGTATATCAAAATGGCAATCTCAGGTTGTCTAATCTCATAGTTTTAATTTCTCTTTGGTTGATGATATTCAAGGAACCATGTGGAAAGCATGTTGGAAGGCCAGATCTGGGGAGATTCTTGGAGGTGTGTGAAGAGGAAAAAGGTAATCTTTATAAGCCATATGCCAATGAGGCATATGTCACTTTGGGGCAAGATGAGAATACATTGTTCCCATTGGATAGTTTTTCCTGCTTTGTCAAAGATTAATTGACTGTATAATTGTGGGCTCATTTCTGGGTTTTCTATTCTGTTCCGTTCATCTATGTGTCCATTTCTGTGTCAGTACCATACTATATTGGTGACTACAGCTTTATAATATAACTTTAAGTCTGGAATTGTCTATTGATTGATAAATGGATAAAGAAGTGGTATATACGAATACCGTGGAATATTATTTGGTCATAAAAAGAATGAAGCCTTTCCACATGCAAGACGTGGATAGAGCTAGAGAGTATAATGTTACATGAAATAAGTCAGGCAGAGAAAGACAATTACCCTGTGATTTCACTCACATATGGAAAGTAAGAAACAAAACAAGCAAAGGGGAAGAAGAGAGGGAGAGAGACAAACCAAGAAACAGACTCTTAACTCTAGAGAGCAGACTAATGGTTACCAGAGGGGAGGTGGGTAGGGGGCTGCGGGGGCGGGGGTGGGGACAGGGGATGGGTATTAAGGAGAGCACTTAATGTGATGAGCACCAGGTGACGTGAAATTCAAAAGAATTGCTGAATCACTATATTGCACACCCAAAACTACTATAACAGTGTATATTAACTATATTGGAATTAAAATAAAAAGTAAAAACAAAACAAACCGATTATTAAAGGATAGTTAAGTAGTTCTTAAAAGACCCACACGAATCACTAGGTGGCGGTAGAGATTCATTTAGACCCCTTCGAGTAGCACCAACGCCCTTGAGTGGTTTAGGGAAACAGTCCACTAGGCGTTTGCTGAGGTAGTTGGCAGAGGCTGGCTTCAATCCCTATAGACATTAGTTAAAGGCAACAGAGACTGGGGGACTTGGCTAGCTCAGGCTATAGAGCATGTGACTCTTGATCTCAGGGTCATGAGTTCGAGCCCCACTTCGGTGTAGTGATTACTTAAAAAAAAAAAAAAAAAAGTAACAGAGATTGGGTGTGGGAAAACTGTGTGAAGCAGCAACTAGCCAAGGGTGATACGTGAAACTATTATATACTGATTTCAAGCCTAGGGAGGTTGATGATGGAATGCCATGAGTTCTGTTCCCAGTCTTGTTTCATTCATCATTTTTATCAATAAGCTCGTGGATTTTTTTTCCAAATCAATTCTTAAAGTTGTGGCTACCTTGAAGAATTTAAAATATAACATAAGGACTTCCCAGTTTTCCTTTTCTGCTATTGTTTGTTGTAACACTTTAAAGCTATCATCTGAATCCAATGAGATGAAATTAAACTGGTCTTGGATTCCCTAAGCCACATGCACTCATTCAAGAAGAGAAGTCATTGTAGATGTAGAAAAGGCAGTTGGCTTAACAGTCACGTGTGTGCAAAGGGTGTTTAGTGAACAGTAAATTCAGTGTATGTCATCAGTTTGATGAGCTTACTGGAGGAGTGACCGTGAACTAGCTACCCCATGTCTCTTGCTTCTGTCCCGGCCACCACGTCCCCAAAGGCCCTTGCCTCCTTTCCTACCCTGGGCCAACACATCCTCTTCTATCCTGTCACTGGCTGATTGTGTTAAAATTCAAGCTGGTGCTTCCTTGGGGCTCCTGGGTGGCTCCGTCCATTAAGTGTCTGACTCTTGGTTTCAGCTCATGGTTCGTGATCTCATGGCTCATGAGCAAGAGTCCCTGGTGTGCTCCGTGCTCGGCGGGAAGTCTGCTTGAAGATTCTCCCCTACCCCCGCCCCTCCCCCAACTTGTGGGCTTATGTGCATGCACGCGTGCTCTTTCTCTCTCTCTAAAATAAATAAACGAATCTTTAAAAAATTTCTAATTGGTGCTCTTGCTCTCCTGCTTGAACGAGATGAGGGGTTCCCTTTGCCTTAGCATCACATCCAGTGTCTGGGACAAGATGCCCAACGTTCCCTGTGAACCTCTCCAGCTTCCTCTCTCACATCTACCCAGCCCCCTCCCATTATGTTCCCACCAGGCTGAACTGTTTTTAGCATGCTGACCTGCTACCTTCGCTCACTTCCTGTCCTGAGCACTCGTGTTGGCCCTGGTCAGAGCACTTCTCTCCTTCCCTGCCCCCCACTCTTCCCACCCTAGGCACACTCAAGCGCCCGCTGAGTCTCCCCCCAGGACAGCTCACTGAGGAATTGCATACAGAGACCATGCTGAAATGATTCTATTTTGATATGTTAGATTAAATAAAAAGATATAAATATTAAACGGACTTGTTCCTTTTGACCTTCTTAATGTGAGTACTACAAAATGTGAGTCACATCTGTGACTCTCACTGTCATTCCATTGAACAGTCCTGTTGTGGAAAGACAGACGGAGGTTCAATACGGTTTAGTAACCAACAAAGGTGAGCCCAGGGTAACTGGGCTGCCTCGGCGGGTGGCAGGCTTCCCCAGGACTGAGGTATACTCTAGTGGAGGACAATCTCAACACTTGGTGGGAAGGATGCAGACCACATTCAGGACCGGCATGAGCTTTCAGGAAAACATTTAGAAGGAAGCGGAGGGACAGAAGTCAAGAAAATGGAATTTTATTTACAGTTTCTAGGACAGCATTGTATAGAGTAGTTTAGTCCTTACAGAGTCTTGCTTGTAGATCAGCTTAAAACAAGCAAGGTTCAAAGCGCATGAGTCCTTGTGATTTTTTTTTTTTTCCAGTGGAATTCTGTCACGTTCTCTGGGAAAGAAATTTTAACAATGCATCCATTTTCAGCCAGAGTCGTCATCAAACGTCACAGCACTGCGACTTTGAGCAGTGATGGGATTGGCTACCCAGCTCCTCTCAGCCCATTAGCTAGCCATGTTTTGCTTTTACTTTGCCCTAGTTTCAGAAAAAGTTTTCTCCCACTCCCCATTTTTTTCCCTCAAGTAATTGGCCTGTTTCCACATGCCACTGTTGAAAGAAACCAACAAGTCTAAAATTACTTTATGTTCCTGTGAGACTTTTAAACAAATAAATTAGTAACATGTGGTTGACTAGTGTTGAGTTTGGAAGTGGCTTTCATGAAAGGCTGCCACTGCCTTTCAAACCCAGTGTTGGGGGTTGCTCTAATCCCTGGGCTTTTCTTTAAGATTGAAAGAGTCCTGCACTGGAAGACTTATCTGTATAATGAGAGCAGAGAGGACTCTGGGACCTGACTGCTTCTGTCACTCTTAGGGGTGTAATCTGGAGAAAATGACAAGACATCTTGGTGTGTCCATTTTGTCATCGTAAAAAAAAGGGATAAGAATAGGACATTATGGGGGCGCCTGGGTGGCTCAGTAGGTTAAGCCTCTGCCTTCAGCTCAGGTCGTGATCCCAGGGTCCTGGAATGGAGCCCTGCATCGGGCTCTCTGCTCAACAGGGAGTCTGCTTCCTTCTCTCTCTGCCTGCTTCTCTGCCTACTTGTGATCTCTGCCTGTTAGATAAATAAATAAAATCTTAAAAAAAATAATAGTACATTATGGATTGTTGCGAGGCTCAAATGAGTTAATGCATTGAAAAGGCTTACAACATTGCCTGGTCATTGTAAGCACTTGGTATGTGTGAGTTACAATTGTTATTTTTATTATTACTGTTATTATTTCCTTACTGTCATCATTACCTTCCATTCCAACGAGTGGATTCTCCTCTTGTAAAACACATTTGCATTTGTCGCTGTCCCACAGCATGTCAATAGGACAGAGTTTCTTAGAATGGGAGCAGCTAGGAAAAGAAAACAATAAACCAGATTTAAAATCTTTCAAGGGTAATCACACCTTTGTGGCTTTTTTTTTTTTTAAAGACTGAATACATTTCTGAGGGGGAGAATAGTTAAGGTTTTAAAGGAGCTTAATCCATATTTATGAATTGCTTGTTATTAGACAGCAAATCTGTAAGCACAAATACTCTATTTGGAAACTAAACTGTAATTTTGGACAGTTATAATCTTTTTAAGAAGGCTGCTGTTAAAACTGTGCAAATTAGCTGTCACAGCTCTTAAACACTTCCTTCTTTAAGACGGAGATAAGGGGCAACTGGGTGGCATAGTTGTTTGGGTATCTGACTCTGGATTTTGGGGTCAAGTCGTGATCTCTGGGTCATGAGATCGAGCCCATGTGGGGCTCCATCCTGGGTGTGGTGCTTGCCTAAAATTCCTTCTCTCCTGCTTTTCCTCCTGCCCCACACACATGCTTGCTCTCTGTCAAATAAATAAATAAAACTTTAAAAATAAAATGGAGAGAAGAGCACTGGCGAGGACAGCAGGAACACGAGGATAAGCAATCTCTCCCCAGGAGCTTTCATTTGTGCTTAAGAGCAACAGAAGTGTCTTCTTGGCTGGGTAATAACTAACATAAGTACCAGTTCAGTCCACTTACCACTCATCCAACACATTTACTGCTCCACTTCTACAAGATCGAAGTATCTAGCTTACTCACTTTAGATTTTCATTCAGCGGCGTCTACCCTTGGTTTCTCTTTATGGAATTCCTTCCTCCTCCCTCCCCGCAAATCCGTGGTTCTTACCTTAGATTTCAGGACATCAGGGTGTCATAATTTGTTTCATAAAGAACTACAGACTACTCTCAAGAAATTTCAAAGTCAAATCAATCTTAAGCCATTTTAATTGAAAATAAGACTTTTCCATTTGGGACTCAGAAAAGGAAAGTCAGAATAATCACCAAACACAGATGCATACAGTTTTGTCACTCTTGGGGACTTTGGGAACCTTCCCCCCACTCCCCCCACCTGCCAATTTGGGGACTTAGAAGGATAGACAGCCAGAAATGAGTTCCATGTAATGCTTGTTCTGGAATAGGGACATGAGCCAAAGCTAAGGCTGAAGAAGAATTATACAATTCCACTGGACTATGCATATTAAGATCGAAGGTGTGAGGGCATCTGGGTGGCTCAGTCAGTTAAGTGTCTGACTCTTGTTTTCGGCTCCGGTCGTGATCTCAGGGTCATGAGGTCAAGCCCCGCATGTGGCTCCCTGCTCAGCTTAGAGTCTGCTTGAGTTTCTCTCTCCCTCTCCCTCTACTCCACCCCCCATCCGCCCATGCTCGCTCTCTCTTTAAAATAAATAAATCTTTAAAAAGAAAAAAAGGTGTCTAGGGGTGCCTGGGTGGCGCAGTTGGTTAAATACCTGATTCGTGATTTCAGCTCAGGTCATGATCTCAGGTGGTAAGATCGAGTCCGGCATCAGGCTCCACACTGGGTGTGGGCATGGAGCCTACTTGAGATGAGCTCTCTCCCTCTCCCTCTGCCCCTCTGCCCCCTACCCCACCCCCTGATCTCACATGCAGGCATGTACTCTCTCTCTTAAA
>NC_081575.1:112827052-112893425 GCF_022355385.1 Mustela nigripes | reverse complement strand
ATTTTAATTATTTTTAATTATTTAAAATAATTAAGTTTGATTTAAAATAATTAAAAAATTATTTTTCTTAGAGATTTTATTTATTTATTTGACAGAGAGAGATCACAAGTAGGTAGAGAGACAGACAGAGAGATAGAAAAGGAAGCAGGTTCCCTGCTGAGCAGAGAGCCCGATGCAGGACTCGATCCCAGGACCCTGGGATCATGATCTGAGCCGAAGGCAGAGGCCTTAACCCACTGAGCCACCCAGTTGCCCCTAAAAATAATTTTAAAAAAGAGCAAAGGTGTCTGTAAGTAGATGGGTAAGTTCATAACCACTGAGCTTTTTGGTCCTAATGCAATATCCACCTAACACCTAATTAAGGAAGAATTCTCCACATACAACTTTAGCAAACTCAAGAACAAGCATAACTGAATACAAGAAGGGCTTACTGATCTTCTTCTGGGGTCTGGATGGATCTTCTGATAATAGTGTACGGATGGCGGGGAGCCGTTGGCAAGCACTTACAACCTGTATGGTTGGCAACTTTAACAGGCACTAATTCAGGTACGGAAGTCAAAGGCACTGATATCTCAAAAAGCTGGAAGAGAGAAAGAACCACAACACACATATATTTTTAGATAATAATTTCTATAGTCTGCGTTTTTGCCTTTGTCCTTTATGGGAGTGACTTTGGCAAAGCTGTCCATTAACAACATTAATTAGCTTATTAACTAATAAGGATAAGGGCTGGCATGATGAAAAGGATGCTGGGCTGGGAATTGGGACACTGGGCTTACACAACTTTAACAAGTATTTAAGCCTGACTGAGTCTCTTAACTTTTTGGTGTCGCTGGTACTCCTGTAAAAAGCACTGTTGGTATCTGCTCCTGTCTTAAATTTGAGTGTAAATTATACAGACTGAGTGAAATTATAGCTCTGACGTTGGAGACCATGGTGAATAGATTATTGTCCAGAACTCTTTACTTATTCTTTCTCATACCATCTCCACTGAAGGAACAGTTCCCTGTTTGTTGACTTTGGGTGTGGCTATGTGACTTCCTTTGGCCAACAGGATACTAGCAGACATGACACAACTACAAACTTGAACTGTGTGTGCTTTGTGGGCTCATTTTCTCCTGCGTATGCTGTGGCCATGAGAAGAGCGTGATTTGGCAGGTGTGCTGGGCCAAGGGATGAGAGACTCAGGGAACAGAACTTCATTTAACCTGTAGCCTGGAGTCAAGTCCACTCCAAACTAACTGATCTCTGAATACATGGGTAAGGATAAGTTATTATCATTTGAAACCACATTTTAGGGTATATATTACACAGCATTACCCAGTAATAACTGGCTGATACAAGATCACCCTGCCCAACCAGATACTATAGGTAACATGAATAGCATTCTTTCTAGGTTTCTATATGCCGGGTCCTATTTTATATTCATTACTTTACCCCTTATAACAACATTATAGGGTGGGTTTTTTCTTCATCCACCCCCAACTCTATGGGTGAAAAAACAGATACACAGAGAGATTACATAACATGCCTAAGGCCACATAACTATTTATTGGAAGAGTAGGGATTTGAATTCAGACAGTTTGCTCCAGAGTCAGAGGTGATACTCTTAAGAATATGCCTTATTGGGGCACCTGGGTAGCTCAGTTGTTAAGCATCTGCCTTCAGCTCAGGTCATGATCTCGGGGTCCTGGGATCGAGCCCCGAGTTGTGCTCCCTGCTTGGTGGGACGCCTGCTTCTCCCTCTCCCACTCCCTCTGCTTGTGTTCCCTCTCTCGCTGTGTCTCGCTCTGTCAAATAAATAAATAAAAGCTTTAAAAAAAAAGAATATGACTTTCTGGAAAAAAATGTCTGTGACCTGAAGAAGCAAGATGGGATCCTGCCAAGTAGAATTCAGTGAAATGTCATTTACTTTGTTTTTAGACTGGTTCTAGGGTGTCTGTATAAATTTGAACTTGATTTTAGTGTTCTGTTCAATCAGTCCCCATATTCCGGCCATTCTAGCGAATATGAGAGAAACAAGAAAAAGAGACAAGCCTCTGGGAATAAAAATATTACGTACTATAGTACTAGAGGGCCTCGTCTCGGCAATCAGACAACAAAAAGAAATAAAAGGCATCTGAACCGGCAAAGAAGAAGTCAAAATCCCACTTTTCGCAGATGACATGATGAAATCTGGGTTCCAGAACTGCTCGGCCCATGTAGTCCTAACTACACCGAGTATTCATTTATTCACTTAGTTTCAAAGGTGTATTTCATCAACCAGTCCATTACTTTGGGGTGAAGGTAGTTTTTTTAAGCCACTATTAAAATGTTCAAGTGTGCATATTTGGAACAGAAAACTTCTGTAGGCTTATACTTAAGTACATTCTTTAAAACTAATTATTTGTTGGGTACAACAAAGTACTCAAGTCTCTATTAAGTGGAAACAATCCATTAAAGTTGTGTTTATTCTGACCCTTTGATATGTGTTGGACCCTCTATGAGTCTAAGTAAGAAAACATTTTTAGAGTGTTTACTTTGCATAAACTTCATATCCTTGTGAAATTTTTCAGCTATGCTTTAGGGAATAACATGGTCGTGAACCAAAGCCTCTTATGTTATGCAAGCTTGTTTCTACTGATAGTTGGTGCTTAGCCATGCTTACGTCACTTTCCCCCTGATTGTCAAATAGTGAGAGGTCAAATTTTTTACAAGTTCCAATATTCTCTAAAAGAATTTGGGAAAAAAACTGAACAGTTTGTGGAATATTTTGGGAGGTAGGGGAAACAAAATTAAGGATAAGTTCAACTATTATCAAATCAGCATTCCATCCTTTCTACCAATAAGAAAAGATTCCTCTAAAAAAAAAAAAAAAAAAAGCGGGGGCGGGGGGGATGCTGGGTAGCTTAGCTGGTTAAGCATCTGCCTCTTGATTTGGGCTCAGGTCATGATCTCATGGTCCTGAGATCCAGCCCTGCACCGGTCGCTGCACTGGATGTGGAGTCTTCTGGAGATTCTCTCTCTCTCTCTCCCTCTGCCCTTCCTCTTCCTTGTGTCCTCTCTAAAAAAAATTTCTTTTTTTTTTTTTAAGATTTTATTTATTTGATGATCACAAGTAGGCAGAGAGGCAGGCAGAGAGAGAGGAAGGGAAGCAGGCTCCCCACTAAGCAGAGAGCCCAACTCGGGGCTCGATCCCAGGACCCTGAGATCATGACCTGAGTCAAAGGCAGAGGCTTAACCCACTGAGCCACCCAGGTGCCCCTAAAAAGCTTTCTTAAAAAAGATAACTTCCTACCATGGATATATATTCATTGCGTATGTCATTTTATTATTGTACCTCTGTTCACAAACCGAGACTAGATGGCGTCCGGAATGTGACCAAGTGAATGAAAGCCTGAACGCGCATAAGTAACATGTGACACAGAACTCAACGGAATGCGCTCGGACTTACAGCCTATTCATATCTTTTCCTACGTTTGTTATTACTGCTCTTCAATGTAACATTTCTTACACTGGACAACAATATGGTAGAGATAGAAAGAAAAACTAACCTACTGGGCACAAGAGATTTTACAAGATGGAGAGGGAAGAATGATTTCTTTCATGGGGGCTACAGACTACTTTTCAAAGATCTTTTGTGCTAAGTGCGCTCCATGTCCCCTCCAGAGATGCTGCCCTCACTCCTTCCTCCCCCCCCGGGCCCTGGGTCTAAAGATGCTGACCCCCACGTCTCCATCTAGAGGTCCTCTTGCCCCTCCCCCCCCAAATTCTTGCCGCCACTCCTCCAACCAGTCTAGCAGCGCTCTTCTCCCCTTTCTCTCTGGGTTCCAGAACTGCTCCAGCCTCTTCGGCCCAAGGATGGCAAGAGCTCCCTGCTCTTGTTAGCACTGGGTACTTCCCAGCCCTTCCTCCTTCCCATAGTTCCGCCCACACCACCCATCCAACTCTTCTCAGTCGCTCCCCTGGAACAACACAGCCCCCAACGGATACACAAGGTAGTGCAGATGTCTTCATTCCTTTTATCGTCTGTTCTAGTGAACTCCCACGTGATTTTCTGATTCTGGACATTATAGCATCAGAGAGACAGAAGCTGATAAGCCGTTCAGGCCCTGGAGTTGCACAGGCCTGGGTTAGAGTCCCAGCTCTGCCCCAGGTTAGCTCCCTGGGCTCAGACAGAGGCAGATACTAGGCTACCCTCTGAGCTGGGTTCGGGAATTAAATGAGATCATGCCCACAGGGCATTTAGCCCAGCAGCAAGCCTCGCTGTAGCTATCAACACGCCTGTCCTCGGGGCTTCGTAAGGGCCACACTGGCGAGTGCCCCCCTACCTGCTTGGAAACGTAGGAGGTGCTCGTGTTCATGCAGACGAGGCTCTCCTCATTGCAGCAGCCGCCGCACCGGAACACGCTGACACAGGGCGGCTTGAAGAAGGTGTCGGTGCTCCTCCCGAGCTCGCTGGCCACCTCCACGCACGTCTCTCGGGGGCTGCACTGAGTCCGCTGCCATTCCTCATCTATAACTGCGGAGAGGAAGCTCCTGGGGGCCGGCCCCGGAAATGGCCTTGACAGGCCAGCGTGCGCCAAGGTCAGGCCGCACGCGGTCACGTTCACGTGGGCAGGGCTGGTTATCTTACGAGATGGATATTTTCTGTCTATCCCCTAGCGAAAGACTGTTTTCAGAAAAATCAAAACCAAAATCTGTGCTCCTTCCCACATATACAATACCTTCTCTGGTATAAAACTACACCGGAAAAGCTGCCTAGTAAGGAGGTAAACAGAGAAATAACGTGTAAGTGGCATTTGTTAAGCAATTTAAGGACACAGCTGGATAGCTTATCTTCCACTTGAAGTCAGGTGTGGGTAGGTCTTCACGCTGTCAAGAAATACATTTCTGTTGGTTGTTTCAGTAACCACGGTAGGATTCAAAGTGGGTCAGTTACATGAATGGAAATTTAAGTGGAACCAATCTTTCCTTGAGCGGGGATTTTTTCATGGGCGAGTGCCTAATACTGATGTTTAAGTAAATAATTGAATATGCCAGTTCCTTTTGATGGCAGGGCCAATATTCCGGCCATTCTAGCGAATATGAGAGAAACAAGAAAAAGAGACAAGCCTCTGGGAATAAAAATATTACGTACTATAGTACTAGAGGGCCTCGTCTCGGCAATCAGACAACAAAAAGAAATAAAAGGCATCTGAACCGGCAAAGAAGAAGTCAAAATCCCACTTTTCGCAGATGACATGATGCTTTATGTAGAAAACCCAAAAGACTCCACCCCAAAACTGCTAGAACTCATACAGAATTCAGTAAAGTGTCAGGATGTAAAGTCGATGCACAGAAATCAGTTGCATTTCTATACACCAACAGCAAAACAGAAGAAACAAAAATTAAGGAGTCTATCCCATTTACAACTGCACCCCAAACCATAAGATACCTAGGAGTAAACCTAACCAAAGAGGCAAAGAATCTGTACTCATAAAACTATAAAGTACTCATGAAAGAAATTGAGGAAGACACAAAGAAATGGAAAAACGTTTCATGCTCATGGATTGGAAAAACAAATATTGTGAAAATGTCTATGCTACCTAGAGCAACCTACACGTTAATGTAATCCCTATCAAAATACCATCAACTTTTTCCCAAAGAAATGGAACAAATAATCCTAAAATTTGTATAGAACCAGAAAAGACCCTGAAAAACCAGAGGAATGTGGAAAAAGAAACCAAAGCAGGTGGCATCACAATTCCAGACTTCAAGCTCTATTACAAAGCTGTCATCATCAAGACAGCATGGTACTGCCACAAAAACAGACACATAAATCCATGGAACAGAAGAGAGAGCCCAGAAATGGACCATCAACTCCATGGTCAACTAATCTTCAACAAAGCAGGAAAGAATGCCCAATGGGGGGACAAAACCAGTATCTTCAATAAATGGTGCTGGGAAAATTGGACAGCCACATGCACAAGAATGAAACTGGACCATTTCCTTATACCACACATAAAAATAGACTCAAATGGATGAAAGACCTAAATGTGAGACAGGATTCCATCAAAATCCTTGAGTAGAACACAGGCAACAGCCTCTTCGACCTCAGCTGCAGCAACTTCTTCCTAGAAACATCACCAAAGGCAAGGGAAGCAAGGGCAAAAATGAACTATTTGGACTTCATCAAGATCAAAGGCTTTTGCACAGCAAAGGAAACAGTCAACAAAACCAAAAGACAACCGATAGAATAGGAGAAGATATTTGCAAATGACATATCAGATAAAGGGCTAGGATTCAAAATCTATGAAGAACTTATCGAACTCAACGCGCAAAGAACAGATAATCCAATCAAGAAATGGGCAGACATGAACAGAGATTTCGGCAAAGACAACATCCAGATGGCCAAAAGACACAGGAAAAAATGCTCTAGATCACTCAGCATCAGGGAAATACAGATCAAAAGCACAATGAGATACCACCTCACACCAGTCAGAATGGCTAAAATTAACAAGTCAGGAAATGATAGATATTGGCGAGGATCAGAGAAAGGGGAACCCTCCTACACTGTTGGTGGGAATGCAAGCTGGTGCAGCCACTCTGGAAAACAGCACAGAGGTTCCTCAAAAAGTTGAAAATAGAACTACCCTATGACCCAGCAATCACACTGCTGGGTATTTACCCTAAAGATACAAATGTAGGGATCCAAAGGGGTATGTGCACCCAAATGTTTATAGCAGCAATGTCTACAATAGCCAAACTATGGAAAGAACCTAGATGTCCATCAACAGATGAATGGATAAAGAAGATGTGGTATATATACACAATGGAATACTATGCAGCCATCAAAAGAAATGAAATATTGCCATTTGCAATGACGTGGATGGAACTAGAGGGTATTATGCTGAGTGAAATAAGTCAATCAGAGAAAGACAATTATCATATGATCTCTCTGATATGAGGAAGTTGAGAGGCAACATGAGGGGTTATGGAGGGTAGAGAAGGGGAAAATGGAACAAGATGGGACTGGGAGGGAGACAAATCATAAGAGACCCTTAATCTCACAAAACAAACTGAGGGTTGCTGGGGGGTGGAGGGGTAGGGAGAGGGTGGCTGGGCGATGGACACTGGGGAGGGTATGTGCTATGGTGAGTGCTGTGAAATGTGTAAGCCTGACGATTCACAGACCTGTAGCCCTGGGGCAAATAATACATCATATATTAATAAAAATAATATAAAAAATAAAAAAGTTGAAAATAGAGCTACCTTATGACCCAGCAATTGCACTACTGTGTATTTGCCCTAAAGATACAAATGTAGTGACCCGAAGGGGCACATGCACCCCAATGTTCACAGCAGCAATGTCAACAATTACTAAACTATGGAAAGAGCCTAGATATCCATCAGCAGATGAATGGATAAAGAAGATGTGGTATATATACACAATGGAATACTATGCAGCCGTAAGAAGAAATGAAATCTTGCCATTTGCAACAACGTGGATGGAACTAGAGGGTATTATGCTGAGCAAAATAAGTCAATCAGAGAAAGACAATTATCATATGATCTCACTGATACAAGGAATTTGAGAAACAAGACAGAGGATCATAGGGAAGGGAGGGAAGAATGAAACAAGACAAAACCAGAGAAGGAGACAAACCATAAGAGATTCTTAATCTCGGGAAACAAACTGAGGGCTGCTGGAGGGGAGGAGGTGGGAGGGATGGGGGTGCTGGGGGATGGACACTGGGGAGGGTCTGTGCTGTGGTGAGCGCTGTGAATTGTGTAAGACTGATGATTCACAGACCTGTACCCCTGAATATAATACATGTTAATAATAATAAAAAAATTACCTACTTTCTTGTAAAACAGGACTTGCTTTTCTCTCATCATTTATTTTTAAAAACTAGATTCTGACAGAGACTCAAAGCTTTAGAGGCTTTCTACAGATGTTTTTGGGAAATGATTCAATTTTATGTTAAAGACGATTTTAGGGGCGCCTGGGTGGCTCAGTGGGTTAAGCCGCTGCCTTCGGCTCAGGTTATGATCTCAGAGTCCTGGGATTGAGTCCCGCATCGGGCTCTCTGCTCAGCAGAGAGCCTGCTTCCCTCTCTCTCTCTCTGCCTGCCTCTCCATCTACTTGTGATTTCTCTCTGTCAAATAAATAAATAAAATCTTAAAAAAAAAAAAAGACGATTTTAAAGATTTTCTTTTAGCTTGTCATACAACTGTAGAGTTTATTATATGTTGGATAGGGTGGTGAAAACCTCCTGTGGTAGGAAGCTTTTAAACTGACTCCCAATGATAATGATACCTACCTCCTGGGGTTCACACCCTTGTACAATCCCCTCCTCTGTATGGGCTGGGCCTAATGACTTGAGTCTTATGAAGAGAATACAGGAAAAATGATGGGATGCCACTTCCATGCTTAGGTTAAAAAGACTGTGACTTCTGTCTTGCTAGCAGTCTCTCTCTCCTGCTGGCACACTCTTTCTCTTCCTTGTCAACTTGTAGGCTCTGATGAAGCAAGCCGCCATGTTCACATGGCAAGGAACTGAGAGCGGACTCTGGCCAACAGCCCTGTGAGGAACTGGGGCCTCAGTTCAACAGCCTGTGAGGAACTGAGTCCTGCCAACAACCTCTGAGTGAACTGGGAAGCACATCCTGCCCCGATTAAACCATGAGAAGTCGCCTGCAACCCAAGATGACACCTTGGCTGCGACCTCTGGAGAGATCCTGAAGGAGAGACACCCAGGTAGGCCATGTCTATATTTCTAAACAGAAATTGTGACACACAAAAAAATGTGTTTCAAGCAGCTAAGTTTGAGGGTAATGTGTTATACAGCAATAGATAAACTGTTCTCCATTTTCACCCCATCTTCAAGTCTGTACTGGTCTCTTCCCACATTATTCTGAATTCCCACAGATGTGAACATATTTCCACTAGAAGGGGCAAAGAGAACTTCTGCTTGAAGTACACAGATACATTGTTGTTGGAGATTTGACCCCAGTCAAATTATTAATTATTCCCTTAAAGCACCTTTCCATATCTTTATCCCCACACCAGCCACATCTTAGTACTCCTTAGAAGTTGCTCCTTTGATCACTGAAAACACAAAAGACAAGATGTTTGGCTGCCTCAGAAACATTGTATACACTACACAATTTGCCTTAACTTTGTTTGTTCATCATAAAATCTTCTAACCCAAGAGACCCTTTTAAATTTCCAATTATGAATATTTATATAAAGAGCCTAAAGGCTATAACCATGAGAGATAAAATACCCAATTAGATATTAATATGAATATTACTTAATTCACTGTTTTTAATCACGAATCCTGGGAAAAACAAGCAGTCAACTTATGAAAACATTCATTGTTTAAAAGTCTACTTAAATGTTGCTTTCCATTTGCTTTTTTGTAAAACTAAGTTTTGAAAGTTGGAGTAGTAAGACTTGAATCAAAATTGTGTGGAATTACGTCTAATGCCACTATTCTTTCCCACTGCCCAGCATGACTGCTCAGCCTCAAGGAATCACCCCCAAAACCGTGGGGGGAGATGTTAACCATTTACAATTGGTGTAACACATCGATTTGATTATTTACTGCTTCTAACTTAGTAAATCACTTCAGATGATCCTCCATGTAATAAGAGATGTTTTAATTAGAGTTGGCAAAATTCCATATTTTTTATGTTCTTTAAAAAAATATTTTTGGGTGCCTGAGTGGTTCAGTCTGTTAAGCATCTGCCTTCAGCTCAAGGTCACAATCTCAAGGTCCTGGGATGGAGCCCCGCATTGGGGTTTTCTGCTCAGTGGTTGGGGGCAGCCCTCCTCCTTCTCCCTCTGCACCTCCCCCAACTCATGCTCTCTCACTCTCTTTCTCTCTCTCAAATAAACAAATAAAATCTTTTAAAAATTGTTTATTATTTTTAAGGTTTCTTCTTAGAGAATGTCAATGTCACTTTTTTTTTTTTTTTTAATCACCTCATCTTTGTTGTATGGTAAATGCTTGTCTCTCTATTCTCATAGAGTGTCTCCAGGCTCACCTCAGACTTTCAGACAGGCAATCTGGTTAAGGCCTTGGATCTCCAGGTGAGGTCTGACCCCTTTGTTGCTATGAAGTCCATGCCAGTTCACCACACAGAAACAGCTAGAGCCTCAAAACCTCCAGCCAAAGTGGGTTCTAGGCCTGAGTGCCAACTACCTCAACTCACTCAGACACACAGTCACACACACAAACACAAAGAATCCTCTTCACACTCCTGCCTGCTGTGCTGCCAAGGGATCTGTCCCAACCTCACACAGCCTTCCCCACAGCTGGCAACAGGGGCCTGTGCAACATCATCTTTGTACAGATGGAAAAAAGAGAGATAATTCTAGAAAAAAAGCAAAAACTAATTTTGGCTTAGTGGCCAGTTTGCATGATGTGATAGATACAATCCATTACTAGATGATCATATAGTAATCGAGTCTCAGATGCTAGATCAACAACTCCACAGTGGCTTCTTGTGCTGTGTTGCTAAATCATCCAAAAAGTTAAATGCTTATCAGAAGCCACACCATTGTGCTTGGCAAGCTTCATTAATTATGGCACAGTACATATACGACAATGGTTTTCTTAGGAAGAACCTCCATACCCTAACTAGGGAATAATCATGTTTCAAATTAGGTGATTTCCTATCTGGAGTTTGGATTCTTTTGTCTAGCGGATTCCCCACCTCTATCACCTAGGAAACTCCATATGCAATATTACAACTCAGCTTCCAACTTCCACTTTTCATTGTTACTGAAAAAAGAAAAATTACAGAATTTTGAAGAAATAAAAAAGCCATGCCTATCACACTACTGGGTATTTACCCTGAAGATACAAATGCAGTGATCTGAAGGGGCATGTGTGTCCAAGTGTTTATAGCAGCAATGTCCACGATAGCCAAACTATGGAAAGAATCTAGATGTCCGTCAACAGATGATTGGATAAAGAAGATGTGGTATATATACACAATGGAATACTATGCAGCCATCAAAACCCCCGAAATCTTGCCATTTGCAACAACGTGGATGGAACTAGAGGGTATTATGTGGAGCAAAATAAGTCAATCAGAGAAAGACAACTATCATATGATCTCTCCATATGAGGAACTTGAGAGGCAGTGCCGAGAGGCCGTTGGGGGAAGGGAGGGAAAAAATGAAACAAGTGGGATCAGGAAGGGAGACAAACCATAAGAGACTCTTTAATCTCACAAAACAAACTGAGGGTTGCTGGGGTGCGGGGGGTTTGGAGAGGGTAGCTGGGTGACGGACATTGGGGAGGGTATGTGCTATGGTGAGTGCTGTTAATTGCGTAAGCCTGATGATTCACAGACCTGTACTCCTGGGGCAAATAATACATTATATGTTAATAATAAATAAATAGATAAATAAACATTTAAAAAAGCCATCCCTAATCTATTGGTTTTTATTCATGTAGGTATGGCAGTAGAATGCTCCTTGCTGACGAACCCCTATGTCATTTTATGTTTTCAAGTAACTCAATGATATTTTTTTTTCTATTAAGAATGGCCTTGGGGCGCTTGGGTGGCTCAGTGGGTTAAGCCGCTGCCTTCAACTCGGGTCATGGTTCCAGAGTCCTGGGATCGAGCCCCACATCGGGCTCCAGCCCCACATCGGGCTCCCTGTTCAACAAACAGGAAGCCTGCTTCCCCCTCTCCCACTCCCCCTGCTTGTGTTCCCTCTCTCACTGTGTCTTTCTCTCTGTCAAATAAATATTAAAAAAAAAAAAAAAAAAAAAAAGAATGGCCTTTCTGGGTTTGTTTTACATTTGCATCTCTGAGTTCAATATATTTCTGAATTCTGAAGTGTTCTTTTGTGTCTGTTTTAGATCTCAAAATCATATTGAACATATTTCTCTATAAACACAGCAAACCAGGATTCTTTGCTAACATCCAGGCCATGAAGTTAAAGACACCCTTTTCTTCTCCTGGACACGTGCCTGCCCTCCTAAAACCTCTGGAAGAAGCTGCTGCCTGTGTTGGAAGCTGACAAAGAGTGAGAACTGGCTTACACGCACACGCACGCGTGCACACATACACACACACATGTGCATGCGCAGGCGCACACCTACCTTTTAGAGTCTCAATGTCATAGAAAGTTGCCGCAAACCTGGTGGCCCGATGCGATGCGGAGCGAGAGTCTGTGCTGGTCAAACTTTTGAGCTTCAGTCGGCATCTCCACAGCTTCCAGTCCTCGAGGTGGGTGATTCGCAGCAGTTCCTCCAAACCAGAAGCTGCCCTAATCTGCTGTTCAGACCGTTCTAACGTTGACCGAGATGCCCGCTTTAAAAAAAAAAAAATACTGGTTTCAAAGCCAGTTACTAAAGTTTTAGTTTGTTTTGATAACCCTCATTGCTGACGCTTAAAGACGTAAATAGAACTGAGAAGAAATTAGAGGGATTATTCAGATGCACACCAGTATCTAGGAAAAATACTAGTTAGTATTTCTGATTCACATTCTGCTCATTTATGATTGAATCAAAGAAATTACTCTCCTTGGGGCGCCTGGGGGGGGCGCAGGTCATGATCCCAGGGTCCTGGGATGGAGCCCCACATCGGGCTCCTTGCTTGGCGGGAAGCCTGCTTCTCCCTCTCCCACTGCCCCTGCTTGTGTTCCCTCTCTCACTGTTGCTCTCTGTCAAATAAATCAATACAGTCTTAAAAAATAATAATAAAATAAATAAATATAAATATAAAAAATTATTCCCCTTGGGTTCTTGGAACAAAAAACAACATCAAAGTGGGTTGAATGGTGGACTTTAAAATGATACGTCCACCTACTAACCCCCAGAACCTGGGCATGTGACTTTATTTGGGCAAGGGATCTTTGCAGATGTCATGAAGTTAATGATAAACATCAGAGGTGACCCTAGGTAATCTGGGATTACCCAGGTGGACCCTAAATCCACAGACAAAATGTCCTTGTAAGAGGCACGGGGGGAAGACATGGGCACAGAAGTGTTGTGAAGACGGAGGCAGAAGTTAAAGGAATGTAGCCATAAGCCGGGAATGGCCTGGAGCCCCCAGAAGCTGGATGAGGCAAGGAAGGCTTCTCTCCAAAAGCCTTTGGAAGGAGCACAGCCCTGTCAACACCTTGATTTCACAATTCTGGATTCCAGAACTGTGAGAGAATCCATCTTTATTGTTTTAAGCCACCCACTTTGTGGTAATTTTGTACAGCAGCCACAGGAACCAAATACAGGTTTCAAAATCATACTATTTTTGTGACAGGAGCCAGTGATAATTGCTTTCGTCCCTGCGATCTGAGAAACTGGCCCACAAGGTCCCAGGGACCCTGCCTGCAGTCACACGAGACAGGACGGTTTTAAGATCCTGAGCCTTTTTTTGGAAAAACCTGTTTACTATTTCAAAGACATCTTTCTTTTTCTGAGAAAATGCACTTCTAAAGTTTATGTTGAAAATTTGCTTTCCACACTGTTGCACGAACTGTATTGGCTGACACAATGCATGGATTTGTGCATATGTCATGCACAAGTGACAAATGACCCCGCTAACACAATGTTTTCAGTATGGTAGCTCAATTATTTAAAATTTGGGGCTAGGTTATATAAACAATGATACTTACATACAATGAAATACTACATGGTCATCAAAACCAGTGACAGAGATATATACTAGGACAGAATGACACAAGCTCCTCCTTGGAACATGCTAGAAAAACCGTACAGGGGTCTGTCCATGGTTGGGACCCAGATTTTCTCCTGCTGAGCCTGGGGTTACTGGATCTTTGTTTTCCTGGGCAGCTCCGACATGCGGGCTGAGGGGATTTTTAGAGCTGGGTGAGGGGGGAGCCGAGGGACCAGGGCAGCTGCAGGATGGTACTGAGAAAGGTTGACAGAGAGGTGGAGATCGGCTGCCTGCTGCAGGGGGAGGCAGAGAGGGGACAGAGAGGTGAGCAGATGGGGCCTTTAGGAAGCTTTATGTTGAGTGGTGTGATGTGCGCAATGCTCCTCCACTGCCCCTCAGAAACTTTAGTTAAAATCTGCCTCATTCATCAGTATTTTAGGAGTAGGACTTTTTGTTTTTAG
This sequence comes from Mustela nigripes, assembly GCF_022355385.1. Taxonomy (NCBI): domain Eukaryota; kingdom Metazoa; phylum Chordata; class Mammalia; order Carnivora; family Mustelidae; genus Mustela; species Mustela nigripes. Next base: position 112,879,359 of record NC_081575.1, on the reverse strand, counting down.
ATACGATGATGAATACTGAGTGTTGTCCAAAAGTGGGTGCTCAGAGGAGCAAGTGTGGTCCAAGTCATGTATGATTCCGTTATGATGTCTCTTTAATTTATGTGTGTAAGACATACATGATATATATATATGCATAAACAATTAACCGTTATTAATCATGTATATAAAATTACATATACAAAATCTGGAGGGATTTACATGAAAATATAAACAATGGTTCCTGCTCTAGATCAGGGGCTGTCAAACTACAGCCCCCTTGCCTAATTCAGCATGCCACCTGCTTGTTTTATGACTAAAGTTTTATTGGCACATTCATTTACATATTGTCTATAATGGCAGGGTTGAGAAGTTGCAACAGAGGCCTTCGCAGCAGTTTGAATCTTGAGGCCATTCCAAATTTCAATTCTTTATCTTTTCAAGCATTATATTTTTCATTATTCTATGTATTACATTGTCTCAATTATTTCTGAAATACTTATCAGACATGTATTGGAGTCTGTTAGTAATCTTACAGGTCTCCTAAATGTGCTTTCACCTTTACGTTTGGTTCTCCCTTCAGCTCTCTTCAATGTGTTAAATTAATTGGTTCATCTTCCCAATCACCAGTTCCCCAACTGTGTGAGCCTATAGTTTATTTTGGTAAGTTTTTAATTTCAATCACCATATTTCTAATTCCATTTCACTTCATTTCTGTATGTTTCTCCTAATTTGTCATTATATCTTATATTATTCCTTTCTTTATCTCTTTGAGGGTCCCAAATACACTTATTTCTTCAAATTCTATTTTAAATGAATATATATATGATTTATATCCTGGTGATAAACTTTATTGGCTATCTTTCTTAGTAATAATCACCTGTATGTGCTTTGGAATTTTGTTTAGTAGTTTCACCTTCACTGGGGGCGGGGTTGTCTTTCTTTTTCTCTATTCTTCCTTCACTGAGAAGTTCTGTGGTTATACCCCCGACTCCCAGAACCCTGAATCCAGAATCTTGCTGAGTATTTATGACTCAGGGATCAGCTTAGTTCAAGTCCTGGTTGCCAGGAAGTATCTGCTTCCTCCTTTACCCCTAGTTAAGCAGCTTCATAGAAGACACGCTCCGGGCAGCAGTGAACAGCACTGAATGGGAACCCTTCCTTTGGCTTTCAGGGAGCTGATGGAATGCACTCCCAGAGCGTCCTACCCACTGACGTTGAACTCTGAGGGGCCTCCACCTTCCAGACCCAGCTCTGCAGCTTCAGCTTCATGTTTCTTGAAAGTTTAGCTGTACTGAGATATAACGGACATACCACTTGGCATAAGTTTAGGGTGTACAATGCATTGATCTTTTCGGCTTCATGGTCTTGGTACCATTTCTGCCAATGTTTGCCATCTGCAGATGTTTACCAGCATTAGATCAATTTTTTAAAAGATCTTCTTTATTTATTTGAGAGAGACGGAGATAGCGACAGAGATAGTAAGAGAGGGCATGAGCAGGAAGGAGAGGGGGAGGCAGGCTCCCCATTGATCAGGGAGCCCGAACTGGGGCTCAATTCTAGGACCCTGAGATCATGACCTGAGCCGAAGGCAGACGCTTAACCCACTGGGCCCCCCAGGGGCCCCTTGATCAATTCTCTATTTTACCTATCATGGCTATGGACTAGAAAATATCTCAAAACATGAACTGAGAAGGTCATTCTGCTTGGAAGTTCAGATATGAGTATGTGTGTGTGTGTTTAATAAAAGTGGGGGAGCCTTGGAAAATGTTTCTAAGCAAAGGTTAAGTGCCACCAGAGAGGAAGACACGGAACACATATGCAGGAGAGAAAGCAGAGGGGCTGGTTTGACCTAAGTTCCAGAGATAAATGCATGAATGGATGAAAGGGTCACTTTCCAGAATAGGAGGCCTACAGAGAATGACATGGGTTTGTGGACAGCAAGGCTGCTTGACACCTAGGATTTCTCACTTCTCTGTGAAGTTTAAATTGAGGCAATTTTTCAAGGAGCATGGGGAGGAGGAAGCTTGAAGAGCAAAAATAGGGTTTGTGGAACAGGCATCAAGTTTAAGGGGCAGGCCACAGTTTCTTCATCTAGGGAATCTGGGGATGAAACTGCCTAAATGTTCAACTGTCAACTCAGAAAAGCAGTGATTCTCCATTAAAGACTCATTTGTCAATAGCCCCTTTTTTCCTGATTATTCATTGCCTCTTCTGGTTGGACAGTATTACTATTTCATACTCAATGTCATCCTTGAAATAAAATTTTGTTACACCATTGCTTCCAGATGAAAATAAACCAAATACCTTTCTAATGTTTTAAAAGTCATGCTGTATCTGAAGGAGTTTTATTTATTGAGGCGAATTTCATTCAATACCATCCATAAATACAGAGCGATGTATGTACGCATAGCTCTGACAGGCTTCAATTCAATCTCAGAAATGGTTTTAAACTACCCAACTGAGAACTCTGCAGAAAGATTTCAAATCTCTGGATTGCATGAAAGGCGCTGAGCAGCTAAAGACTCCCCTAATAAAAAAAAAAAAAAAAAAAGAAGAAAAAGAAAAGAAAAAAAAAAGCAGCGTTTACTCAAATACTCAGAGCTATGTAAGCATGCTTTAAGTCTCATAATTTCAAATTTAGTTTGAAATCGCTGAGAAATTGCAGGTGGTCATTTTACTACTACATGTGGGAGTACTAACCACTCAACATCAGCCTAAACCTGAAAACTCATTTGTCAGTGGATACGTCTTCAAAGGATCATGAACGGCGGCTGGGCTCCAATAGACTTTCCGCACTGGTTGGTTTTTGTATAATTAACTTGATGCTATCTGCTTGGGGAAGACAAAAATTAAAATTGCCAAGTGTAAAATAGAGTCCCGAATATATATTTAAACCATTGATTTCAACGGTTTTAACTACCAAACATTTGCCAAATGGGCTGCTCGTAATTTCTTTCTCTTTTCCAGTGGAAGTCCTAGTCAAAACTAAAGTAATTAGAAAGCACTCAGCGAGAGGAAGAAGTGAAGCCGGCTTGCCTGGTCTCTGCTTTTTGTTACAGTGTCTTTTTATTCATGTGTGTGATAATTGATCTGATACTAAATAACAAATTGATCTGATACTAAATAACAAATCATTTCTGATATCCTGGCGACCAGGGCCAGTTTCTAAAATGTGAGGCTTAAAGCCTTTGTAACAAGATCGTACCCTTATTGAAATGTATACCGGTCCCTGCAGGGCAAGAGGAAGGAAGGGGAACCATTTCTCCTTTTGTTAATTGCTAAGGTCACAGGGCATTCTCCGTGTTGTGAGGAAATCAAAGGCTTCCTGCGTGCCTACTAGTTTAAATTCTAAATTTGCATCCCTGCTTCTCCTCAAAAATATCTAGTGAAGTAACACCTTCAAAGAGTAAACAGGGGCATGATCTGGGGATTTCAAGAAGCCCTACTGAAAAGAACAGTGGGAGGGTCACTTTGGGAACAGAGCCAGTTGATGAGTGGGAAGACCGGGAATAAGATTAGGGAGGGGTTGGCGCTAAGACGTTCCACTTCACATCCACTGTACCAATTCAGGAAGCAAATGAAAATACTGGCAAGCTGAATATTACTGGACATCCACTTCACTGATTTGTTCTTTTGTTCATTTCCTCTTGCTCTGGCCTTGGTCCATGCTGTTCCCTCTGCTTGGGAGTGCTCTCCACTCTCCGTCCCATTGAGCCTTTCTTAGCCAAGTGTTACGTTCTTAGGGAAACCTCCCCAACAGCTCCCGACCCCACCGGGGTCTGGTCCCTAGGTCACATGGATTCACAGCACCGCATTTTTCTCCTTCCCAGCGCTTACCACTGCTGACACTAATGAATTAGTAAGAGCTAAAGACTCATTAAATAGGTGAAAAAACTGATTCATCAAACACTAGAGCAAATCTAACACTGAGATGATTCATTTGTTAAAACTACATCAATTATCATTCAAGTATCTTCCTTCAGGTGTCCTCTTTCCAAGTTCAAATCCGATGCTGCTTCCTCCTTCAAGCTTATATGATGTTCCTAACTTACACTGTATGATTTATGAACACACTGCATTTCCCTTACTACACTGTGATCTCCTCTAGGGTAGAACACAGGTCTGCTTCATCCTTTTTATGCAATAGGCACTTAGTAAATATCTGAGGAAGAAACTGATGAGTAATAAATACATCATGCATTTGACAACGAGCCATCAGGCCCAGGTTACTGTGATCTGTGTAACGTTTTGTATAGAGTAGTGCTTCTCAAAGCTTAATGGGCATACGAATCTCCTGGCCATCTTGTTAGAAAGCAGATCCTGATGCAGGAGATTCGGGGCATGACCTAGGATGCCACATTTCTAACAAGATCCCGGATGATGGTGGTCCTGCTGGCTGGCTGAGCATACTTAGAGAAGTAAGGGTTTGTAGCAGTGCTTCTCACTCTTGGCTTCACCTTGAACCTCCTGGGGAAAGGAGCTTCGATCTCTGATCCCATCCTCAGAGGTACTGGGCTGAAGCTTTGTCATCAGGTTTTTTGTTTTTTTTTTTTTTTTTTTTTAACTTTCTGAGTGTTTGCTAGCCTTTGGGGAGGATGGGCGGGAGATATATAGGAATTCTCTATACTACATTTGAAACTTTGCTATAAATCTAAGACTACTTCAAAGTAAAAAGTTTAGCTAAAAAATCTTCCCAAGTTATTTTAGGGGACATGGGTGGCTCGGTCGGATAAGCGGCAGCCTCTTTGATTTCAGCTCAGGTCATACTCTCAGGTTTGTGAGATTGAGCCCCATGATGGGTTCTGTGCTAAAGGGGGAGTCTGTTTCTCTCCCTTTGCCCCTCCTCTCCCCACGCCTCGTGCTCTCTCCCTCTCTCAGATAAATGAATCTTAGAAAAAAAAAACTTCCCAAGGGATTTTAACGAGAACCACTCATCTGTGGGGATTGGTACATGCTGGTCTAGGTCCAAAGACATTGGTTAGTGCCTGAGCTAGGTACAAGTCCATTCAGTAGGGAATAAATGGTAGACATATGCTGAGAAATAATCTTATTCTTTAAATCCTTTTGGGTTACACCTTAGATTCAAAATACTTGTGTAAGTATCTTCCTTAAGTGGATTTCAAAAGCCTTTCTTAACTCAAGTCTGACTGATAGTACACCAGTTCCCACCCTGTATGACTTTTTCAAGATTGAAGACCAACCAGAATGTTTTCCAGGTCAAAGAGCATGAGGAGGCCAGCTGCCTTCATGAGACCAGGCGAAATGGTAGAATAAATTGCTTCTCAAATTTCCAAGGACTCAAAACAACCCATTTCTCAAAACAGAAAGAAAAATAATAGGTAGTACTTCAACCTACTGGAATTCAACGGGGGAGTGTCAATTACAATCCTTTCACAAGGCAGTCCATAAAGTATTTGAAAGAAAATAGAAATGAGAAGTATAGACATGGATGCCTGGGCGGCAGGAACATGGCCTGGAGTACACAGCATGGCTTAAATCCCTACTCCGAGCTCTCAGACCTTCGGCAAAGAATTTCAGAGTGGGGCCGCTGACTACTTTCCTCCAAAGCTCCATGAAAAACTTTTCTTGAGCCATCCGTTCCCATGCTATTAGGAGTCTTCCCATTCCAGTTATGGGAAAAGAACAGCTTTGCAAAATTCCTCTCTGGACCTCTGTGAGAGCAGGGAGTCTGAGCCTGGGATTCCACGCCTCTTAAAAACAGTTGATGTTATTTTGTCAAACATATTGGCAATATCTTCAGGAAGTTCGATAATAAGGAGGTGGAGTGACTAGAATTTATATATTGGGAAAATCCAGAAACTTCAGGGTGGGCTATGGAGGAAACACATTTCAACGACTTTCCCTAGATCTGCTTAGGGATTTACAAGTGTTGCCTGGGGACACGGTTCTATTACTTGCCCCTGGAGGTCAGGGGCATCACAGCAGTCAGCAATTTCCCTTTGCAGTGGGTTTGGGTTTGTGGATCAGGTTGCAACACAAATATTTCTGCGTTCCCTTCACCTCTTAGTAACTTCTGTTTTGCGGCAAGAGCAGCTGGCATTTCAGTTCCAACAAAACGTTTAAAGCTTAGCCAAAACCACCAAATTTTTCCCAGTTTGGGGTCCAGGCGGCACAGACATCCTCCCCGAATACAGTTCCCCCTGTCCCTTGAGTCCCTGGGCCACGTTACCCTGATGAGACCAAATGAACTTTTCTGCCTTTGCCTCCCACAGCTCCCAAGTGAAAATAATATTCCCTGAAAAGAAGCTTTGCCTGATATCTGTAAACCACAGCTAACTGGAGAGGGGAATGCATGGAGTTGAGTTGTTGATGGAACAGCACTCTGGAGCACGTGTTGGCAGTTTCTGACAAAGTTCAGCAGACACCCACCATATGATCCAGCAGTCATACTCCTGGGAATTGACCCTTGATAAAAGAGGACTTAGGTTTACCCTAAAGCCTTTACACTAATGTTTGTTTACAATAGCTTTCTTCATCATAGTCCCCATACTGGAAACAACCCATATGTCATTCAATGTGTGAGTACTTAAGCAAACTGTTCCATCCAGCCTGTGACATACCACTCAGCAAGAAAACAGAACGATCTGGTGCGCCCGGGGACTCAGATGGGTCCGCAGGGCATCGGCAGTGAAAGAAGCCAATCTTAAGAGGTTATGTACTGTATGACTCCATTTACGACATTCTTAAAAAACCCCAATGATCGTGCTGGAGGACAGATCGGAGGCCGCCAGGGCTTTGGCGGGAGGGTGTGACTTGGAAAGGAGAGCATAAATGAATGTTCCCTATCCTGATTACAGCGCTGGTTACGCAGATCTCTACAGTGTGTTTAAATTCATGGAACTGCCCGCCAAAGGGGGAAAAATGTTAATGACTTTAAAAAAAATAAAAAAATAAAGCAAGCAGGCTTCGAATCAAGGCACTGCCCCTTTTTAGCTATGTGATTGAGGGTCAATTATTGAACTTCCTTAAAGCTGGATTTCCTTTCCTCATTTTATGGCTGGCGATGCTCCCAGTGCCCACCTCAGTACCTGATGGGGAGATTCACGAGGTCTGATGGGGGAAAGGGGCAGGCACCAAGTAGGCATTTAGTAAAGTTAAGGCCCTTTCTTTCCTTTCTCTGGCGGTGGGGGGGTGCGGCATCTGGGCCTGCGCTGTGGTTCAGAAATTTGTGTGTCTTCTGGCCCCTGGTCTCCCTCAGTAACCGGAGGCAAGTCTGACAAGAGCAAGATGGCGCAACTTCCGTCACAGTAATTAAAAACGGAAAAGAGAAAAACTTTCCCAGGGTAAAGCAAGGACAAGTTTTTTCATCTTCTTTTTTAACATTTGTTGGAAGGGTTTTCAGATGAAAGGCCAATTTCAAAGTAATGTGCCCAGGCTTTACGTATATCTGTATAGACGGAGGAAGAAAGAACCCACATCTTAAACCTTTGTATTCTGTTATTGGGAGTCTGGTCTTACCCAGAACAGATGGTACCTAATGGAATGGGGTGCACCAACTGAGGGCAGAAAGGAGAATGTAGCCTTGCTAGAAATTACTGCTGGGGCTGCTCGGAGGGAGCCGAGGGCCTGGTCCTTCTGTGAAACCCAGGAACCTGGTCATCTGGGGGCCTCATGTTCTTGGTGGCTCTTTGACTTATGTAGTTCTGTACCAAAATGCATATCTGTAAGAAACCCTGGGTGTTTAATTAAACTTGATTAGGGAAAAGGATTACAAACTCAAGGAAACCATGTACATGCATTTCTGTGTGTGTGCAAAGCCGTCTGGGTATTTTAGGGAGATACTGGAGAACTAAGATGCCTGGGACCTCCACATCCTCCAGTTTGATGAATGCTGTGGGTGGTTTTCTACCCAGCCGAATGTGGGGATCTGGGGATACCTCTATGCCCCCTTTACATTTTTTAAAGTCTGAATATTAAAAATTTTTAAATTTAAATTCAATTAAGTTAACATCCCCCTTTACATATTTCATTTATTTTTATTTTTTAAATAAATAGGCTCTACACTGGGTGTAGTCCCAGTGTGGGGCTTGAACTCATGACCCTGAGATCAAGAGTTAGAGACTTAACTGACTGAGCCACCCAGGCACACCACCCCTTATTTGTTTTAAATCCATGCTCTACTCAATGCCTCTGCTCCCATATGATGTATCTGTGCTTAGGAAATGTGGGGCAGATGACTGTGGGATGCACTCGAGTGGCAAGACTCAGAAGGATGCTCTGAATAACCCCAAGGGTATATATTCCTGAGGTCTGTTACAGTTTCTTTACACCGATGTCAAAGATCAAGGGCCCAATTTTTAAGAAAACAACTCAAAGCCTTCATGGTAATGTGGTTATTGTTAAAAACAACCACACAGGGGTGCCTGGGTGACTCAGTGGGTTAAGCCTCTGCCTTCGGCTCAGTTCATGATCTCAGGGTCCTGGGATAGAGCCCCACATCGGTCTCTCTGTTCAGTGGAGAGCCTGCTTCACCATCTCTCTCTGCCTCTCTGCTTACTTGTGATCTCTCTTGGTGTCAAATAAATAAATAACATCTTTAAAGAAAAAAAAACCAACCCCACAGCTCCCCACAAAAATGGAGAAGTGTCTTTCTAAGCCCTATTGATGTTGGGTCATGTGACTTGCTCTGACCAGTGACGCATTACAAGATATGATACAGAGAGTTGAAATGTACGCATGAGTGTACACGTCTACATTTCTTCTATCACAGGTACCTGCCCCTGCTAGCCCACTGATCCAAGGAGCATGAGAGACATGTGGGGCAGACCCACATTCAACCAATGGCTCAAGCCTTGATTCTGACTCCCAGCTGACCCACAGCAACAAGAGTGAGAATAGATTATTTAAGCCATTGAAGTTTGGACTGATTTGTTACGCAGCGTTACTGTGGCAACAGTTAATTGCTATAGTCCTATTTCAGCCTAAGTATAACATAATCTGTTGGCTGAGCAGAGGATCTTTATGTAGATCCTCATGTCTTTTTTGCAAGGCACCCCACTATACTGCTGGGAGTCAGTCCAGTGTGTCCCCCTTTTCCCTTCTTCCAAAGATGCAGTGGTCCCACGTCAACATCTCTCCTCTTCCTTGCCAATACCCTCTGCATCATCGAAGATGCCCAGTGATCCCCAGTCTTGCTGTGAGGGTGTAGTTATGAACCACACACACCATTGCAAAGTCTACTTTTACTTTTTAAGCCCATTCTCCTTTTTGGGGAATCTTAATTTAGGACGAATTCAGGGCATTCACCTAGTCAAAATTACACCCTTCCTAACTCTCTCCAGAATGGAACCGTAAGCAGCAACAAAATATTTGTCATGCCTGTATCCCACAAATGTCATTTTCTCTCTCCAGAAACAATTTTCACCAAACCTAGACTTCAGAAAAGCAATCCTTTTGTCAAACATGTGACTGCTATGATTGTTTAGGTAACAATGAACAACAACCAAAAAAAGACTCCTAAAAATTGACATTATTACCTAAAGTTCCAGGTCTTAAAATTATCCTTCCTGCAGGCCACAACTGAACTCCTCAGTCATTGGTAAGACATGAAAATAACTAAGACATCTTTATTTCATAAAAATATCATTTCCACTCATGTGCCTGGCACACAGCAGACATTCCACAAATACTTACTGAACTGAAATGTACAGCTGTTCTTTCTCCAGGGACAAGAAGCCAACTCTTGAACAGCAGAAATAAACTTGAGTGTCTTCCTTCAGCAACTCTACCCGAGTAGCCAACCATGGTTGTTTCCCATCTCAAAGACATGTTCAAAAACATTTAGAAGCAATCAGATCTAGGCTGCTAGTCATTTATCCTGTTCACCAAATATTTCCAGCTCTCTCTTCTGAGCACATGGAAGGATTACACACTTCCTGGCCCCTTGTGGTTCGATGGAGTGGGGTTCGATGTGACCAGAAGTGACATGGGTCACTGCCAGGCCAGAACATTTAATTGCCAAAGCAAAACTCTCCGGGGGCTCTCCTGCCCTGTCACAGAGATTGATGACATTCAAAATGTGGATGTTCAGCCAGTTTCATCCTGAGTTAGTGATGACCCTGAACTAACCCAGAGGGTTCTGCAGTAGGAGAAATAAATAAACCTGTTTCTGTGTCACCATGATGTGGGGGGTGCTTGTTTTTGCAGCATACCCTGGCCGATGCTGACTGACAAAGTACTGAACCAGAGTGTTTTGCCATAATCTACCACATCCCCACAAATCACCACATGGAAACATGACAGCACTTCTCAGGAATCCCAAAGATGAAGGAAATCTTCAAGGTGTCTGTGTTTTATCCAGATCTGCCATGTGGCCCAACGCGGTTTTCTTTGCCTCTCTTTCTGTGACCACTAAGGCTAGAAAATGGGTGAAGGGGACATCCTTCTGTAACTGGAGGGCCTGTGGCTATAAGGACATTGAAGTGTTCTTTGATACCGTCATCTGACCCCTCTCTAATCCCCAGAGGAAGATGGCACATGGTGAATCAACTGCCTTATCAAAAACGCTTCTGAATGTAAACAACAGAAATCAGACAAGCTACGATGAAAGGAAACATTGGAGATGATTTAATGTGGCAGTTTGTAAGCTGGGTATGTCAAAATCTCAGAGGCCTTGTCCATCAGTCCATCCACACACACTTGTTAGTATCTATTCTCTTAAGGGCTTTGTACTAGGTGACCAAGACCTGGTAGCACGCAGTGCAGTTTCCCCGGACTCAGGGTACCCTGCAGGGGGTATGAAGGATGTGGCTGCCTCGAGGGCAAAGGAACTCTGGCTGTGGTTGGAGCAGCGGCGCATGCCCAATGCCATAGAGCATAAGCAACTTCTTAAAACAAAAAACAAAGGAGGAGAGAAAGAAAAAAAGAGAAAAGTCCCTATTGTTAAAAAACTTTCCTTCTAGCAGAGGATGACAAAACACTAAACTTAGACACCAATTAAAAATGTCGGGTACCAGTAAACAGACTGCAGAGGATAAAATCATGTAATGATATAGATCAGGGTTGGCAAACTATGACCCACGGGCCACATCCAGCCTACAGTCTATTTCACTATCGTTTGTGAGCTAAGGATTATTTTTAATAATATTAAATGGTTGAAACAAACGAAGAGAAGATAAGGATTATTTCATGACGTATGAAAGTGGTATGCAATTCCAATTTCAGAATCCATAAAGTTTTACTAGAACACAGCCACATCCTGTATGATCTGCCCTGGCTACTTCTCCAACCTCAACAACTGTGGCTCTGGCCTCTGCCTCTAATTCCACCTCCACTGGAGCTACAACCCAAACACCCAAGTCACTTCCCGCCCACCACCCCCCCCCCACCATGGCCAGTGCGCAATGGTTGTCCCAACCACCTCACTTCCTTCAGGGCTCTGCATAAGTGAAATCAGACCCGGTAAGTCTCTCCCACCCATCACTCTGTGTCTCCTCCTGTTTGATTTTCTCCATGGGACCACCTTGAGATACTCCATGTTCTAGATTTGCTACTGCCTGCCTCTCCCCGCCATTGGAATGTAAGTTCCATGAAAGTCAAAACACTGTCCTCTTTCCTGTTGCGTTTCCAGCACTGAGACCAGTGCCCAGACATAGTACGGGCTCAACATTCAGTGAATGCACTGTCAACCACGGTTAAGTCCTAATGAGAAGCAAAGGAGATCCTTTACCAACTGGGATGTGATGATCGGTCACAGCTTTCACGACATGCGGGGAGGCCTCAATGTGTCTTGGTTTTATAATGTCCTAATGTCTTGGTAGAGATTATAAGAACTAGTGGCAAGAGAGACAAAAGCGGACTTCACATGCAAGCCACCTAAAAAGAAAGGTCTCCTCTCCATGCATCTCAATCACATTGTCAATTACATGTAGTTTTCCATCCTTACTGCTAATCTCGAGTGGTAGGAAAGACTTAGGTTTAGAAATGTGCTCAGAAACAAGGTTGCTCTCATGTGTGTCCCGATTTCTCTAGGACCTCGAGCCAACTGTGGTGATGATACATGTGCCCAGGAGTTCCAGATATTACATCAGGTTCTACGTGGAAGTGTTCATGTGTCCGAACACTGTATTTTTGCTCCATAAACTATCTTTTATAAACTGCTCCCAAAAGGGAGTTCCATAATGGAACTCGTTTAACTTTTAGCATTACTGATATTGTTTTTCCTAGCACTCGTAGGGTCTACAGTACAGGCTCATCCACAAGTCCAAATCAGGATTTTTAAAATTAAAAAAAAAGTCACACAAGGAAGACATAAGATACAGGGGTGTTCGACTGTATCCTGAATACCAATAATACGCTACGGAGATATGAAAGCTTCAACCACCATTCAGGGTGACTGAGTAGGGGTACAACAGATCTGTGTATAGAAGCAAGTAGTTCAACCCATTTAGCCACGGGGTCGTAAGTAAAGAAGTTCATAGAAAACATTTCAAGTGTCTTTTGTGCCAAGGACTGTGCCTGATCGAAAAGTGAACAAGAACTCAGTAGGCCATGTGATTAGCAACAGTCAATGGGCTTCCAGGTGTGGGACTTAGGATGTGAAAAGAGGGAGGGGAATGGAGGGTCCGCTTCCTGAAGTGAAATATGCAAGATGCACTCAGTTCTTGTTATTCAGTTCGCTCTAGAGTGGATGTCAGGAAAAGGCACGTGACACCAGGCTTACAAAGTCTTGTCAGCCATGGGACTTCTCATGAAAGTTAAGAGGTACCCCACATTCCAGTGGGTCTTGGTATCACATACAGTTTGAATGACTCCAACCCCCAGCAACATTCATCCACCAATGAAGGAGGACGGGGCTATAAGGTAGTGTGGAGGAGAAGGAAACCAGTTTTGCCAGAAAAGAGTTGGGAAAGCCTATCATAACCTGGAGTTCCTCTAGTGATATCACTCTAGTGATATGTCTGCATCAGTGATGCTGAAAAGATTTAGGGAGGCTGGCTTCATAGGAGTGCTTAAGGAGATGCCAGGATTCCCCATGACAGGAACTGCTTATCAAGTAAACCAAAATAGTGCTGGCCAGACAGTCAGTGTGAACGACTTGACAGTGAAAATTGTAGGTATTTATTACCAAATGCCCAAAATGTCAACACTATGGGACTCAGGGCTGTCACAGACAGAAGTGAGTTTATGTAAAGCTTCCTAGAGTTGGACAATGCACATCCGGTGCAAATTTACAGGACTATCCCAACTGTAGAATAAAAGCTGGAGAAAACAGACACCAATAAATCCCACATCTAGATGGTTAATCTGATTCTATTAGTGAGCCAAGATCAGGCACTGGGTTAACCTTGTTTCTAGAAGAAAATGTGTTCTGCTTTGATTGAGAAACTTAGCAGCTAAACAGCATGTGCAGATTTGAGTTGAGATTGTCAAACAGAATTATCTCAGTCCACAAAGTCCATGCACTGCTGTCCCTAAACAGCTCTCCTAAATACAGGTGGAAGCCTAAAGAAAAGAGGATGCCTCACCCTAAAGTGGCATTAAGTACAATCGTCTAGGGTATCAGTGGCTCGATGCGTGGTTGTTGCAGAAAAAATATTCACAGACTCATACGATTAGGATAGAGGCAAGGCTAGTCAAAGCGAAGACAAGGACAATGTTTAAGGACAGAAAGTGAGGACTGTACGGGAATGGATCCATTTAGGAACAGCCAGGGCTGTGTCTAGACAGGAGGATGGAGAGAAGAACAGGCTCACAGACCTACTACTGAGAAGGACCGTGAAAATGTCTAATAATAAATGGAACATTTTTATCCCCAAAAGCAAAAGAATAAATTCATATCCCAGTGTTCATTACCATCTCGAATACGCTTCCATACCAAGTTTTCCTTTGAACAAGAAGAACATTAAGAAGGTTATTTCATCTTAGATTTTCTCTTAAGAAGAAGGGGTTAAAGGAAAAGCCTAATAACCTGTACCGTACAGCTCCTCATGCCTCACAGGGTCCAGACTCATCTTTGTCAAAACTTCTGTTTACTCTAGGCACCCCCCCACCCCTTCATATCAGAAACATTTAATTTAGCTGGGGGTTGGTTAGACGGAAGTGCCATGTGTGTAGCTGCACTTTTTAAATGAAACTCAGACATATATTTAAAAAATCGCTAATAGTATATTACTAAGCAAATGATGCTGCATCTTCCATGTAGAAGGTCATGTCTTGTCACCTGCAAATTCACACTTTCTTCCTCCGCCCCAAGAAATAAGTTCATGTGTGATCAGTACATGTGAACCACTTCAAACCTCACTGTGCCCAGGACCCCTAGAGAATTCTTGGTGTGTGAGTTCTTTAAAAGAGCGGAAGAACCTAAAACGTATTCCTTCTTTCCAACAATTCAAAATCTTCTCTTGTACTGTCAAGTGCAGTGAAGTTCAAAGTCAAATGGAAACATTTTTAAAATCTATGCATAACGCTGGGGGGAAAAAAGAAAGCTTCCATGAACTCAGTGCATCTGAAGGATTTCTGAGTTTCGTGGACTTCAAAAAAGCTGAACAGCCTGAGAAGTCTTATTTGCTTCAAACAAGTCCAATCTCCCCCCCTGTCACTGAGGCTCAACGGTGGGTTCCTCTCTGCCTACCATCTGGCACTGAGCTGCAGCCCGAAGGCTGGCAGCAGTGAGGTAGGGCTGCACGGCTGTGAGTTCTCCGGAGTGCATTCGGAATTTGGAAAGCCAAACTTCCTTTTTTTTTTTTTTTTTTAAAGAAAGATCTGAGTAGACTGCCAGACTACTCAAGGTGGCTGTCCCCCGGCATAGTGTTCAAACTTTACAAACTGTATGTCTATTTAGGCACCGTATGTACATCGGCATTCCACATGGAATGAGAGGAAGACTTGTTCACCCCAAGGACCAATCTTCTCCTGTTGGGGGCGCTATCACCCCTGCCGAAAATAAATGTCCTAACAACAGCTGCAAAACCTCAAGTTCACGTCTAACTTGTCTATTTGCGGCCAGAAATTCCTAAATCAGTAACGATTTACTATCTCTTCCATCAAAACAACGAAATCAAAATCATTTTCAAAATAGAGAGCTGAAGAAAACAGTCTAATCTGCAAAATACATGAAACTGGGTGAAATATTGCTCAGCCAGTAACAACCCAATTAATTCTTTTGCATTACTCTCAACTCGTCTGGTTCCGAGGCTTGCAGTTAAGAACCAAGGATTCAATTACTGTTGAATTTTACACACTTTAAAAAGCAAAAAAACCAAAAAAACAAACGATTTCCAAAAAACCATTTTTCTAGATGGTAGCAATGGGTATTTTAGAAAACCAGATAGAAACCATCTGGATAAAGTACTGCACTTTGCAATTTACAAAAGAAATTAACTAAAGTAACCAAACTAACGTTTGCTGCTTACAAACAACATGAATAAATGGCCCACACAGTTATCCATGTCACAAAAACAAATCAGTGCTTCATTAGAAAATCACTGTGCCATCTGCATATATAATTGAGGCAAAACTTATCCATCTGAAAAGTGTCTAGAAGGCTCATTCATGTTCTATTACAGCTCCAAAATTTAAAAAAACAACAACAACAGCATTTTCCAACACGCATGGCAAGAATCTTAGTAAGCTTAAGAACCAGAACACTCATTAACCAATGAAAGATATCTCTGGTCCGCTACTAGGAATGTTCTGTATTTTAATATTGTCTGGAAAATCAGGGGCAAAGAAAGAAAGTCCTCTGTATAAGCCATAAGAAAACTCTGCATCACACTAAAAATTAAGGCACCTACCTTCACTGGTCCATGTTCATAACTGGAACCCTGCACCAACTGCAGAGAAGACATCATGAAAACATTCAGCACGGCCCACTGTCTGTACATTTTGAGTATTTTAATATCCACTGATTACCAAGCAGTTGACATCAGGCAGTGAGAGCAAACTGTTTCAAAAGGCATTCTCCAGAAGGAAAGTTCGAAACCCCAAGACACATGGAAAAACACAAATAATCAGTTGTGATCAAAATCCAATGAAATGACTTCAATTAGTCAAGGAACGTTTTTGCTCAACCTTATGTGGGGAGAGACTTGAAAAAAAAATCTAAATGCTCTCATGCTCCAAAAATAATCAGGAGGTGCATATGACTTGCCCTTGACATGAAAAAGCACTCGCAATTCACTTCACATCTAGCAAATTAAAACAAAAACAAAAACAAAAAACAAACTCTCCACCCTATGCCCCAGGTTCTAGTTGCTTTGTGAAGAGGTGGTGTGGCCACCGCAGAAGGCTGGAACCCAATTCTGGATTCAAACTTTTTTCACAACCCTTATGGGAGATTGCGGAAGCATGTGTCTGAAATCTGACAGAGATTTTGGCAGAAAATGCAGGGAAGTCTTGGCTGTAATCCTGTCGTGTCCCTACCAATAGCAGGGCAGTTTTGAAAACTGACTCAAACCATCAGGACTGCTGTTATTTTACCGCAGATAACCTGTAACGTGAAACCCCAGAGCACAGGCATGAACGTTGCATGGAAACTGCATTGCTTGGGAAGGGACCTCAGATACCCACACATCGACTGCTAGGGACAGGCAGAAAGCAATCACATATGCTCACAAAACTCACCCGTGAGCAAAAATCACAAAACATTCAGACACACACAAAAAGGGAAACAATACACAAAAATAATTTTTTAAACCAGAAACCTAATAACTTAGATCAAAATGAAGAACACTGATTTTTAAAGAAGCAACAATTAGGTTTATTTGCATGTAGCAGGAAATATCTCATGTGCGTTGCTATAAAAACTGTGTTATCACTTCAGGGTAGAATTCATTAGAAGCATGGGCTCAGTCAGCTCTGGAAACTCGAATGTGCTGAATGGACGGATGCCACCACTGGCAAAATTCTAGGAAGCCCAGAGATCTGCTCCTGGGCTCTTCACTGGTTTCCAATCTTTGATTTCCAGGTTTTGGCTCTTTCAAACCCATTTTTTTGCATTTCTGAAATCAAGAATAGCCTGAGAAATCTCTTCATTGGTGTTCATCACAAATGGGCCTACGGCAGAAAGAGACGTTCACAAAGTTCTGATTGACAATAATATTTTATCACTAGAAATGGTATGTATTTCTGAAGTCCTTAACCTGAAACCAATCCAAGCATATGTGAGCAGTAAAAGGCTTTTTTCGCAGCGTCCAGTCCCTGAGGACTGTAATACAAGTTTCTTGACTAGGATCGTGAAGGATTACAAAAACCAGACTTCAGATAAACAAATCAGATAAATGATTGCCTCCCACTCAGCCACTGTTGCAATCTCTTCATTCAAAACATTCTTGCACTTGGTTCTGTTACAAGGATTTTGAGAGTTCTGAGGTTTTTCTCTCCCCCACCCCCTTTTTTTTTTTTTAACTGAGGGGTAATTGACATGCAACATTATGTTGTATTTTCTGGTGGAGTTTCAGGTGAACAAGTAATGATTTAATATTTGTATATACTGCAAAATGATCAGCCTAGTAAGTCTGGTTAACAGCTGTCACCACACACAGAGAATTGTTTTTCCTTATGGTGGGAACTTTTAAGAATTCCCATCGTTGTTAGTTTGATAGCAGCAGTCGATGTCAAGAACTGAACCGATCTGATGCCAAGAAATGGCAATGTCGTAGTTTGGATGTGTCCATGGCAAATAAGGCTGTGCGCTTAAATGAAGAGTTTGAGTCATTTTTGAAAATTAGCGGCAACTCATTGGCCATAAACAGAAGATTACAAACATTTTGAGTCAAGAAACCCTCATGTTTTGGATTCTCTAGGGGTTGGCAAACCTGTTCTGTAAAGGACCAGACAGTATGTATTTTAGATCTTGGGGGTCAAACAGTGTCTGTCTCCACTACTCAAATCTTCTGTTGAAGCATAAGAGTAGACACAGACCATATGAAAGTGAATAGGGATGGCTGTGTTCCAATAAAACTTTATTTACAAAAACACGCAGTGGGCAGATTTGGTCCATGGGTCAAACCCTGTTGGCGCCTTTGTCTAATTCCTAGGTTTGAACTTGAGTTTTGGTAAAAGCGGAAGAACTGAGGACAGGGGCACAGTGCTGGAAGGAGAGATTGAAGCAGGAAAGAAATGAGGGGCCTGCCTTGCCAGAAGAGGCCAGACCTCTGTGGGATTTGGGTGCGGTCTATGGGAAGAAGTTTGGGCATAATTCTGCAGATGATCAAGAGTCACCGAAGGGTTAAGTAGACAGTAACGTGATCTGATTTCTAGTTTTTCAGACTCTGGCACCAGGGTAGAGAAGGGGTCTGGCCTGGGGGGCTGAGTAGATGGTAGAACTGTTAAGGGTAGCTGAGATCCCAGCCACAGGAGGGTGTGGTAGAACAAGAAGGCCAGCTCTGGCTCTGCTGACCGGAAGGAACTGGAGAGACAACAATGGCTTCCTGGCAGGGGTGCTGGGTGTGTTGTTGGAAACACGGATCCGGGGCTCATGAGAGAAATTTCATCTGGAGACAGAGAACTGGACTCTGTCAGGTAGGAAAGAATGATGACAGAGAGCTCATATGCAAAATCAATCCAAGAGGGCACCTTGGAGATGTCCGCTTCTAAAGGACACACAGAAGAAAGGGAAATGGAACTCAAAATGAGAGCAGATCCTGGGCCAAGGACCAACTTCTTGCACGTCATAATATCGCTACAGTTTAGATTTGTGAAGCACCTCTCCCATCTCCTGATTACTTTTCTGAAAAAACCGGTGCACTTCTCGGCTTCCATTTTGACACATTTCTACAGTACGATGTTCTTCTTCTCAATTTCTAATGTGCACGTGGGCCACCTGGGAATCTTATTGAAATGCCTATTCTGTCTCAGGGGTCTAGGGTGGAGTCCGAAGCTCTGCATTTCTCACTGTTTTTCCGGTCACGCAGATACTGCTGGTTTGTGGACCACACTCTGGGAAACAAAGGAAGCACTGGAAGTTTGGAGCCCTCCAAAGCCAAGCTGAGGAAGCTTGTTTCATTAAATCCTTAAGATGAAGAAGAAAACTAAACCCAGAAAGCATGTTTTGTTTTTCTTTTCCTTTTGTTCTTTTTTTGCATAGTAGATCACTAAATTTGTTTTTTTTTTTTTTAAATCAAGGTATAATTGACATACATTTTATTAGTCTCAAGATGTACAACATAATGTGTTGGTATTTGTACACGTTGTAAAATGATCCATCATGGTAAGTCTAGTTAATATTCATCACCACACAAAGTTACAGATTATTTTTGTGGTGAGAACTTTAAATGTGTGTGTGGTGGGGGAGAGGGCAGGGAGGGAGAATCTTAAGCAGGTTCCATGCCCAGTGCAGAGCCCGATACAGAGTTCCATCTCATGACCCTGAGATCATGAGCTGAGCCGAAACCGAGAGTCAAACACTTAACTGACTGAGCCATCCAGGCACCGCAGTCTGGTGATGAGAACTTTTAAGATCTATTCCCTTAGCAACTTTCAAATAGGCTCTACAGTATTATTAACTGAAATCATCAAGCTGTACATTATATCCCCCAGAAAGTGTATGTTTTATAATTGATCAACTATAAGGGTTATAAACAAGAAACTTATTTGATAGTTATCAATTATTTCATAAACACTCTTTCAAACTCCAGGTTTCATCTTTTCTCTAGTTAAACCTTTACACTCCCTCCCCAGTAATAAAAATGGTGTGAGTTCAAGCTCTCATTAGGTAGAATCCCCTAGTACAGTGGAGAGCACAAAGCAGGGAGGCAGAAGACTAGGGTTCGTATCCCAGCTCCCCTACTAATCATCGCTTCCCATCAGAGAAGCCACAGAGCGGGGGTCACCCCAACACGGTGAGAAGCAGAAGGGCAGGGTGGCTGGAAATCAGACAGCTATGTGGTGGTGGGCAAGCCAGTGAACCTCTGAACCTCCACTTCCTCATCTGTAAAATGGGGATGAGAGTACCAACCTCATAAGTTTGTCCTGAAGAGTAAATGAAGTAATCGATGGAAAGCACTTTGACCCTTCATAGTAATGATACATACTACCCAATTATCTGTTATATAAATAAATAAAATATATTGATTTCATTTTCCTCATTTATAAAAAGGGATACGACTACATCGATGTTAAGGACATTTCCTATTTCAACATTCTGTGATGGTCCATGCTTAATTTGTAGCATATTATTATGGACAATCTCTGATAAGAAAAACAAGGTCCTCAGCTAGTTCATTAAATTGGTATGGTTCCCAAACAGCCAAGACATGGTTGTGGCTGTCTTTAAACATACACGGGTAAAAGAAAAACTTCCTAGGGTTTAAAAAGTAAGCAAAAACAAACAAACGAACAAAAAAACCAAAAAAACTACAATAAACAAACGAAATAAAATGCTTTGCACCTTTCATTAACTGAGATATCAAGGGACTTATCTATCTTGTCTGGTTAATCCGAGTTTGAAGGTGAAGGCTTAGTTATGCAGTGTTCTCAAGACCTAAGCCTCCGAGAGAGGATTTCCATAACACAGATGGACCGTGGCCTCGAGCAGACCCTCCCTTTCCATTACCTAATCTGGTCAGACTCTCATTTCTCATCCTCAGTGCAGAGCTGATTATCAAACTCAAAAGACTTACATCCCACCCTTCCTTTCTCCACCTAAATTCTAGCCACTATGAATAAAGATTATGACCCTTTATGATCTGTCTTCAGGCTTCTAGAACAACACACCATTTCAGTGCTCTTCATTCAAGACGAAAGGCAACAAGAACCATGGACCTTTGGAGTGGAAACTGAAGCACGCAAAATGGAGGTCAACTGCTATCGGGTAGGTAGAGTATTAACTTCATGTTTTCCCCTGAAGTTATTAATAGAACAAAAAAAGAATCTTTTTAAAACAGTATGTTGTTCTTGAAATGAATCAGCTGGGCTTTTTTTTCTCATTGTGTATACCTGGGAATTCATGCAAGGCAAGCTGATATGGTGGGATTTTAAGGCATGCCAAATTTCATAATCAGATAGGTAGACTCATGTTTTATAGGCATTTATCCAAGTAAGTCGGCAAAAAATTTCTTAATAAAAATAAATATGAAGGTGGATTCCAGCTGTTTTTAGATGCTCTTCATTTAATAAAACAACAATATTATGAGGAAGTCAAGACAAAGTGAAGTGAGTAGGTCCTTATTCCAGGAGGTTCTGCCTCCAGCTAAGGTCTTAGTCCTACGATACCACGGTCCCCTCTATTCTTTTTTGTTTTTTAAACAAAGAAGGAGCGACTCAGATATTTTAGAAACTGCTAAAGAAATATTCTTAAGAGGTACCTGTTTTTCACTAAAAATACAATGGACTACAAACAGTATTGAAATCACTGAGGCTTTTGATAAAGATAAAAATGATATTCAAGCAGCAGGCCACAAAACCTTTCTATAAGTTCAAGTTCCCTGTGACAAAATGCCAAACACGATTTCTGTTTCCCCATAGTTTGGTATTCAATGTCCTACAGGTAATAGGTATTATTCCTTTAAAAGAAGGAGACAATGAATATAGAAATAAATGCCATGTATATATTTTCCTCTGATGATGGCACAATGAAACAAAATCCTCGAGTTTGTAGGTAAAGAAGACAAAAATCCAGCCACTCCTCCCTATAATACTATCCATGCATACTACTTTCAAAGAAAAAGAAAATCAACAGGAAAACTGCTGTTGTTTGGGGCTTATCATGTTGGACAACTGGTTCTCTTAGTGGCTCCCCAGCAATTAGAACAAAGTGGCTTCTCTCAGGGTCCTAAAGTTAAGGAAGAAAACATCAAACAATAAACATGCTTCCTTTTTTTTGAAGATTTTATTTATTTATTTGCCAGCACAAGTAGGCAGAGAAGCAGGCTCCCCACTGAGCAGAGAGCCCCATGTGGGGCTTGATCCCAGGACCCTGGGATAATGACCTGAGCTGAAGGCAGAGGCTTTAACCCACTGAGCCACCCAGGCACCACTAAAATACTTTTCTTTCAAATGTCTGTTGATTCATACTTAAATTTCACCACTCCACAGTCATTAGGGAATAAAGCTTTCTTTTTTTTTTTCTTTTTTTAAAAAAAGATTTTATTTATTTATTTGACAGACAGAGATCACAAGTAGGCAGAGAGGCAGGCAGAGAGAGAGGGGGAAGCAGGCTCCCCGATGAGCAGAGAGCCTGATGCAGGGCTTGATCCCAGCACTCTGGGATCATGACCTGAGCCGAAGGCAGAGGCTCCAACCCACTGAACCACCCAGGTGCCCCGGAATAAAGCTCTCTTGATAACTGCATTTTTTTAAGTTGAATTTTAGTCATTTAAATGTGATATTGAAAAGAAAAATCATTTCTGATAGAAACCACACCCTTTGCTCAGAGCTTAGTGTATATTATGCACAATTGAACTTGCTCACAAATTTGGTCATCAGCATGTATATTAATTATTGTCCTGAGCTATAATGTATGATGATGTCTGTAGAGCCTGTTGGCTTAACTAAGTGGTCCTCGACTAGTTTGTAAGCTTCTATGCCTGTTTTATGTAGTTCTTTTTTTCATTTCCATCATTGATCTTTTTTTAAAAAAAATATTTTATTTATTTATTTGACAGAGAGAGAGACACAGCAAGAGAGGAAACACAAGCAGAGGGGGAGAAGGAGAGGGAGAAGCAGGCTCCACTCTGAGCAGGGAGCCTGATGCGGGCGGGGCTTGATCCCAGGACCCTTCGAATATGACCTGAGCCAAAAGCAGGGGCTTAACCGACTGAGCCACCTGCAGGCGCCCCTCCATCGGTGATCTTAAGCTATTTTCTTGTATTGCTCTATAATAGTGCCTTTCTTTCTTCTACCTCTGAATACCTCATAGAGGTGGTGGTGGTGGTGGTGGTGGTGGTCTGAGAACCACAAAGCCTAATTGTTAGCATGGTGTCTAAAGCAAGAATAAGTAGGGATTGATCATCTGCGCTTAGTTTAAAGCACTAATCTTTAGTGTATGGAGTTTATGATATCTGTTTATAAAATATGAACTACCAGAATCATTTTTGGATTTTCAGATGAATTCATGTAAGCATGTTGTGACAGCAAATTGGGTTGTGGGTAGGTAGGGTGATGATGTATAAATAAATAGAGCCTGGAAATGGTTAAACAGAGATTTTTTTTAAGGGAAAAAGTTGTTTTATTAAAAGTTCAAAAACATGTTTTTTGGCAAAGCTGTAAGGAAACAAGAATGATCATAATTTTTCTAATGGGGATTCAAAATGGTACAACTCATAAGCAGGAGACCATATGATACTTAAAAACAAAAATGTATTTGCTCTCTAATTCAGGAATTTTCAGGAATTTTTAACAACTTGCAAAATTACAAAGTGGCCCTTGAACAAAAACCCAAAGAGATGATCACTGCGTCTCCTGGGGGACTGTGCTAAATGACACCAGCCCTGGGACTGCAGGGAATAAGTTAAGACTTTTGCAGAAACCATTCTACCCCAACTTGCCTTTTAATATTTTCAAGTGCAGGGCAAAAGAAGAAATCAATTTCAGGCCTGCACAATATGAATTTTTTTTTTAAATGCATGGAAGTTTAAAAAATTATCTTTGTTGAATCCAATGATAAGTCTTCTGGTACTTGTAACATTATAATGATTCTAATTAATGAGCTTTGTATCAGAAGTATATAAATATAGGGGCGCATGGGTGGCTCAGTTGGTTAAGCATCTGCCTTGGGCTCAGGTCATGATCCCAGGGTGCAGGGATCAAGCCCCATATCGGGCTCCCTTCTCCGTGGGAAGCCTGTTTCTCCCTCTCCCACTTCCCCTGCTTGTGTTCCCTCTCTTGCTGTGTCTCTCTCTGTCAAATAAATAAATAAAATCTTTTTAAAAAAGAAGTATATAAATACGATGTAGTATAATGACCTTACCACATATTTAGAAATATGCTATACTAGGAGCGCCTAGGTGACTCAATGGGTTGAGCATCTGACTCTTGATTTTGGCTCAGGTCATGATCTCAGAGTTGTGGGTTCGAGCCCTATGCCGAGCTCTGCACTCAGTGGGAAGTCTGCTTGACATTCTCTCTCTCCCTCTCCCTGGTCCCTCCTCCTTGTGTGCTGCCTCTCTCTCTCTCTCTCTCTCTCTCTAATAATAAATAAGTCTTTAAAAAAGAAAAAAATAAAAAGAAATATGCTATATTATTAGAATAGGGTAAAGTTTTAATCATTACTGCTTTATTTATTATTTATTTTAAATTAGATAGACCTAAGACATGCCTCCAAAGAATTACATTAACATTCAGTTCTGCATCAGTGATTAACAAATCACCCTAAACTCAGTGGCTTACAACAGTTAGGGTTTCTTACAGTGTGGTGGGGGCTCTTCTTCTGCTCTCTCTGGCGCTGGTTCGGGGGCATCACAGGACATCAGTGATAGCAGGGGATCAGAGTCATACTGTCCATGTGTTCTCTGGAAGGATTCCTGTAGCAACTTAAAATCTCCCAAGTGATCTATAAACCTGTGTCTTTCCCTGCTTCACACTGGCACTGGACCTCATAATTAATACTTTTTTTTCAGTTTCAGGGGAAAAAATCAAATCTTAATTCTAAAGACAAACTTTAGAGACTTTACTATAATAGGACCCATTTGGAGAGAAATTTACCTGAGCAGATATCACTTGGATGGTTTTAGAAGGCTCCATTTAGTGCAATATTTCTGGGACCTATTTTACATTAATAGCAAAGAAATGTCAAAAGTAAACCTTCCTGGGGCACCTGGGAGGCTCAGTGGGTTAAGCCTCTGCCTTCGGCTCAGGTCATGATCTCAGGGTCCTGGGATGGAGCCCCACATTGGGCTCTCTGCCCAGTGGGGAGCCTGCTTCCCCCCTCTCTCTTTGCCTGCTTCTCTGTCTACTTGTGATCTCTCTCTCTCTCTGTGTCAAATAAATAAATAAAATCTTTTAAAATAAATTTTTAAAAAAGTAAACCTTACTTTTGGATTTGCATAATCTTCCCTTTTAAAAATTTTTAATGAGAGATTTAAACATTGTAATAAGATAAGTAAATCACATGGTTTGTCTTAAGGGTATTTCTGGAAGGGTATTTGTGATTAAAGAAACTCTTAATTTGCATTTTCCTCCTTTATCTGAGAAGGTTTGGTGGTCTGGACGTACTGCTGAGTGCTGACTGAGAAGACCAATCTTCATAAGGAGTAAATGTTTCCATATTGAGTGCTACACAGAAAATATTTCTGGAATTTATTATATTTGGAATTAGAAACATCGTCCATTTGGCCAGCACATCAGCTTCAAATTATTCCTAATGTGACATTCAGAAATAGACATGTTTAGGGCTCAAACTTCTAACCCCAAGGTCAAGAGTCACACACTCCACCCACTGAACCAGCCAGGTGCCCCAAGAATGTAAGTTTCTTAATTCAGAAGGCGTACTTTTTGTGAATGACAAAATGTCCCCAGTTTACACATTTAGAAATGATGGTCAAGTTTAAAAATAAGAATTTTGCTTCTTTTCATATTAGATCAAAGGATGACTTTCTATTTATAATTTGCATAGTAAAATAAAGGGACACTGATGTGAAATGAAAGATGATTTCACTGCTGGGTGTTAAGGAGGCCAGGAGTTTGGATTCCATTTCAGAAACCTGATTGATGGTCCACGCTTCCTTTCATGACCTTCCCACTAAATTAACCTCTCAGTAGCCCCTGCTCCTCTATCCTTAGCCAGATATCTGATGCCCTTTTCTTGTTCCTTAAATATATCTTTTTTTCTTTCCCTACTTAGCCTTCTTTGGAGAAAGCTAATCATCTTTCTGGACCTTCAGTAGAGCGCTGATATGGTTAAAAGTCCCAACAGCTGTTACCTTCAAAAGTCCTCATCTACAGTGACCTTGGGCATACCGTCCAACGATGAAAATCATGCACAAGGAAAGAGAATGGAGAGCTATTTCAGACATGGGTCCCTGTGAGGATCTCAGTAAATGCCTTTTAGGGCATGATGAAAAGACCCCATATAAAGGTAATGGGGGCCAACATACTGCTTCAGGTATAATTTCCCCACCTGAAGGTCATGGTCTCTTCCGGCCCAGGCCATATATGTCTCTGACTTCAGTCAACCTTCTCAGAGCTCTTAGCTCAGAGTTAGGCCCTTCTGGGTTTCCATGAATAATTTCCTTTTACAAATTGCTATTGTTATTCCATAAATTCTATTCCTAAGAAAAATCCAGAGTTCCAATGATACCAACGATAAATGATCAACGCCCAGGTGAAGGCCCTACGATTTACTGGACGTGTGGACAGCTTCTCAGCTATGAGCAGTATGGACTCCCACTCTGATCCTGAAGCTTGAGATGGCAGTAGGACTCTGAGAATGAATCCAAGGGCACGCTTTTGGTTTAAGAACACCTATTATAGTGCTACATTACCTGAAAACAATCACCAGGAAGAAACTGTGCTTTAGCACGACTTAATTGCATGCAATTGTTCTTACTGGACTTCACTGTTCACACCTCGTAGGCCAATTGAAAGGTAAGAGAACGAACTACTACCAGTTTTTTTAAAAATAAATGATTATGAATTTTTACCCATAAATAAGCAAAAAAAGTTGTCTCTAGTTTTAATAGAGTGTTTTATTTCTGTCTTTCGATCTATATTTGAATCAAAATGTTCATCTTATTCAGTTACTGAGTTCCCCACGAACAGTGGCAGTTAAAAATTATCGTGACCCTCACCTATTGTTTTGGGGGCGGCCAAAGAAGAACTGATTGTCTACCTTAAACTACAAGTGAATTGGCTGATCCATGAGGCTTAAGGCTTTCTCTGCAGGACATCAATATAATCATGTGTCTGAAGGTGACATCGAGCCTTTCATATCAAACCAATGTGCTCCTGGTCAGGGAGCCATCCTGGCATCCAGAGCACCCACTGTGGGCCAGAGCCGCAAGGGGAGCCTGAGCTCCTGAAGCAGAGACCATTTCAGGGTCATCAATACAGTCCGGGATTAAATGCCCAGAGTAGCATGGGGTTGATCCCAATCTCTAAGAACTCTGAAAAAGTTAAGACTATTTTGAAGCCACTGTTGGGGAGTTTGGGCTTCCTCTAAGAAGTCAAAGTTCTGGCTTAAAGACTCTGAAATCTGGCATAAACCAAGCCCCTGCAGTTGCTACCTGCCAGGGAGGACTTCAGAGTAATAGTCACGGAGGACAATCCTCCTGTGCAAGAAGACGGGGGTCCCTGAAGCCGAAAATGTGCCGATCTAAGGCAGGTCAAATGCTAGATGGAGCAGGATAGCTGGGAACAGATGCGACCCGCATCATCTTTGGGGCCGCCCGGCTCTCCTGCCCCAGACGACGGGCCCCTCTAGAGGAAACCGCCCATTACCACTAGTTAACCAGGAAGACAGGCTTGACTGTGGAAGTAAGGAGTGCTGAAGGGCTAGACAGAAGCCAGGGAGCATACCGAATCCTCATTCTTGGCCACAACTCAGTGCCAAGGGAACTATGGGGAGCATTAGGAAGTCACATCTATGAATCCTCATTAGGTAACACGTATGTGACATGACGACCTGTTCAATTAGGCGTTTAGCTCAGTGAACTTTCTAGCTGCCATTACTGGGCAGCTGCGAGGTACTAGATCAGGCATTGTTAGCACAGTTGCCCTGGTAAAGAACCAGAGGAGAAGTACCTTGGGTTCTGTGCGTCACCTAGTCTCTGGGACAAACACTCCAATCTCCCGTTGTGGTTTGAAAGCATCCACAGACAAACAGAAAGGGACGGGTTTGGCTGTGCTCCGACAAAACTTTATTTACAGAGCCAGGTTTGAATTTGGCCTATCGGGCAGAACTGACCCTGTGCCCTTGTGCATGGCATCATTATTTCGGTTTCACAGCCAGAGAAACCCAATCTCAGAGAAGTGGAGCAACCCGCCCACAGTCACATGCCTGACAAGTGGCAAGGTCACTATCTCTTCTCCCCGCTAATCTAGGGGGACTTGCTGCTATCCATGGACATAAGCATGACATCCCCATTGAAATGCTAGTTTTCTTTAAAATCCTTTTGCTTTTTTTCATTGAAATGGTCTCCTGCATCACCAGCTCCACTGTGCTCATACAGAGCGATATCGACAGAAGTGCCCACGACAGGACGGGGCTCCTTGGCTCTCCCAGCTGCCTCCCACCTTTCTGGCTGCCCCCACTTCCCAGCCCTGCTGTAAATCTTTCCGGTGGTTCTTTCCAGCTTCTGGAGCCCTTCTCATTTGCAATGTGCCCTCTGCTAGATTATAGGAGGAACAATGGTGCCAAGTTAAAATCAGATAATGTTACAAACAAATCCACTATCAGGAGATTCTGGCCTCTGTGTAGCTTCCATGACTCTCTGCTGCCTGGGGTCGGCACAGGGGAAACTGCCATTTCTGTAGGTCCAAAGGAGCAGTTTCAAACAGTTCAACCTAATAAGAGAGGGCACGGACTCCAAGATCTGCATTTTCTCTGGTGCCCAGGAGAATTTTCTTCTACTTGCTTCCTATTTCGTGGCGGTGCCTTGGGTGACTAAAGCCGCAGTAGGGGAGCTGCCAGAAAAGTGGGCGAGGATGTAGTAATTCTTCAAATCCACTGCATTCTACAACCCCAGGGCCAGAGTGCCTCACAGCAGTCAGCCTGCCTCTCCACCAGTCACCTGCACACTGAAGTAGCTTTCATTCCTACTTTGCAAAATTCACCTTGTCGGGAGCTTTTGCACAATTGTCTCCTCAGTCCTCTTTCTGAGAAGGACACAAAGCCACAGGGTTGGCTTAGCGGGCTCACAAGAGAGTGACAGAATCACCCAATGCAATGAAAGAAACCCAAGGAAGAAACTGAAAATCTGGGGATAGAAGCTCCCGAGACTCCTAAAATAGCAGAAGCAGGGGTTGGACCCAAAAGGGACAAAATGCATCATATGCTCTTCTTGGTTTGAAATGGGGCTGACTTGCAAAGGGCTCTCTGTGAGAAAGCATGGAGATCTGTATTTATACTCCTAGGGGGCTGATCCATTTTCACTTTGACTAAAAAGGAGATCAATCAAGGGTCTAAAGAAAGAAAATTAAGAGACGAGGGAAGACATGTTGCCTCCAGATTCACATGTCTAGGGATAAACAAGAAAGAGTTCAGGTGAGTTATGAAGATGAGCAATGGCTATAGAGAAAACCTTAAAATAAACCGATAGAAATAACAGAGGTTAGGACGCCTGGGTGGCTCAGTGGGTTAAGCCACTGCCTTTGGCTCAGGTCATGATCCCAGGATCCTGGGATCATGAGTCCCACATTGGCCTCCTTGCTCAGTGGGGAGTCTGCTTCTCTCTCTGCCTCTGCCTGCCACTTTGCCTGCTTGTGCTCGCTCTCTCTCTGACAAATAAATAAATAAAATCTTTAAAAAAAGAAATAGCAGAGGTTAATGAAAGGGAATAATAAACTTGTGGCATAGTTTCTTTGCCGAGGGAAGAGAGAACATTTTCCAGCTGCACTGGAGACGGGCATTTACCTATAAACCAGTAGAAAGTACAATTTAAGAAAATTACCGATTTTTAATACTTACCTTGTTCTCCACCTGGACATTGTCACCTTCCCCCAGCACTGCTGTGTGATGAGGTGCTATTTTCTGTTGTGCATCCTCAGGTCCTACAAGGAAGATGACCCATGAAATCAAATGTTCTTTATAGTACATTTATCGCATGGTTACAAACATGGTTAACTCCATAGCACCGTAATATTTGTCTCAACCTCAGACTTAAGAGACTTAGGAGTCTCTGTAAATCTCTTGGTTTATTATACCTGTAAGTACTAAAGTCTGAAACTGGCTGGTTTCCAATGCAGAAAAAACAAGGAAGTGAATCCTGCATCGTGTTTCCACTTACACTTTCGGTGGCAGGCCTAACAGTTCAATTTATAAGCAAAGTCTTCGGCATTACATGCTAATAAGAATGCTTCCTTGAGCAAATTATACACACCTCCTAGGAATTAAGCATACTTGGGAAAATTAGTAAATGCTATCATTAATTCCTGCCAACAAGTATTTATGGAACACCCATAAGTGCCTAGTTCTATCAGAAAATCCAAAGAAGATCAAAGCCAATTCCTTTTGTTGTTGTTGTTGTTGCTGTTTTAAGTAGGCTCCACGCCCAATGTGGGGCTCCATGGAACTCATGATCCTGAGAAGCAAGAGTCGCAAACTCTACTCAGTGAGCCAGCTGGGCACCTCTCAAGCTCCTTTTACACAGGTAACTCAAATCTCATTGGGAGGAACTAAATATATCTTCATAAAAGAATCAGAGAGTAACTCCCTTGAAAAATAAGTAAGTAAATAGCTATTGCACTATGAACAAGGCTCTGTTCTAAAGGCTATGTTGGGGGGAGGCGTCTTCAGGATGGCTACATTCCTACCCCTTCTATAATGAGAACGACAGATGAAATACAAATGAAATTGTGTCCTAGTACAACAGTAAAATAATGAGCAAAGTTCAATGAGAGAACAGGGCTGTAGGGGCTAATTCGGGTCTAGGGGCCCTAAGGATTTGTCATGGAGGAAATGACTTGAACAGAGCTTTGCAGGATTACAGAGATCTATGCCACGTAAAGCTAGGGGATAGGGTATTCTAGACAAGACAACAGCCTTGGCGAAGCTGAGGTGTGGGGAACATGCATCTCTAGGGGAAGCGTGACCCGTCCACTACTGCTGTGACATTCCTTTGGGAAGAATGATGGAAATGGAGACCAGCTTCAGATCAAGAAAAGACTTGGAAGCCATGTTTATCCACATAAAGTGGGGGGCCTCTGAGGACAGAGTTGGGCCTGAAATGGTCAGATCTGTGTCTTGGGGACATAACTTTGGGAGCAGAGCATAGAATAGACTGAGGAGACAAGAATGAAATTAGGATGACCTGTTAGGGGCTTACTGTCACAGTCTCAATGAAACTGAATTACGGTCTGGGGGCACCGGGCAGGCTCAGTCGGTTACACTGCTGACTTTGGCTCAGGTCCGGATCTCGGGGTCCTGGGATCAAGCCCCGTGTCAGGCTCCATGCTCAGTGGGGAGTCTACTGGTTCTTTTCCCTCACCCTCTCCTTCTGCCCCTACTCCCAACTTGTGTGCACACATGCGTGTTCTCCCCACCTCAAATGGATAAATAAAATCTTAAAAAAAAAAAAAAAGGAAGAAGAAAATCAAGTAAAGTGTGAACTAAGAGAGTGGGATGGATTTTCGAGGCGGAGTTAAGAAAGAATCTAAAGGACCTGGCAACAGTGGGAGAGAGGAGACCAATGGGATCCTCTCTAGGAACGTGATAACACAGCGACCAGATGACAGCAGTGCTTCTGCACGAGGGTAGGGACTGGAGAAGCCACATGGGCTGGAATAGTCACAGGCTGGAGACAGGAGGCTGGGATTTGGGCTGGTTCTTTCAGTTGGGTAAAAAAAACCAAGACATGCAAATGGACAACAGAGAGAAGGTTCCAAGCAGGAAGAGAAGCCCATAGAGATGCCTAAGAGGGATACACCTTAAGGACATTTGGAGACATAAATCTGGGCATCCCCCTGACATGTTAAAGCTAAAGCTGAATAATCAATTAGGGTATGCTTATTTATTTATTTATTTTTAAAGATTTTATTTATTTATTTGACAGAGAGAGAGATCACAAGTAGGCAGAGAGGCAGGCAGAGAGAGGAGGAAGCAGGTTCCCCGCTAAGCAGAGAGCCCGATGTGGGGCTCGATCCCAGGACCCCAGGATCATGACCCGAGCCAAAGGCAGAGGCTTTAAGCCACTGAGCCACCCAGGCACCCTGGGTATGCTTATTTAAATGAAAACAACAGCTTGAGGAATTATTATATAAACAGACACATAATTTGTGAATTTTGTGAATACTGGAGCCCAAACACAGTAATTTTTTTTTTTTTTTTTCCGAGGGAAAGCCTCCCTTTTACCTCCACTTTGGAGATCACCCATGTGAGCAACGAGGCTCATTTTGATGTTTGCAAATGTGAAATAGGATTCTAACCAACCGAAATTTTTTTTAAGATTTTTATTTATTTATATTTCAGAGATCACAAGTAGGTAGAGAGGCAGGCAGAGAGAGGGAGGGGGAAGCAGACTCCCTGCTGAGCAGGGGGCCCAATGTAAGACTTGATCCCAGGACCCTGAGATCATGACCTGAGCCAGAGGCAGAGGCTTAACCCACTGAGCTACCCATGTTCCCCCTGATCCCCGCCCCATGCAAGAGTCCTTAACCTGGGGTCAGTGCAGTCCCAGGACCCATGGCTAGAACTCAGAGCAATTGCTGGAAGGCAGACAAAAACTTTCTTTTCATGAACACGGAGCTGAGATCGGCCTTTCCTTTGGTCATGAATGTAGCCAACGACCACTGTGGTATTGGCTGGGCCACTGACTCCATCTCCAATAGAGATCACAGGTGTTTTCCCCTCCTGTTACAGTGCCATGGCCATCTCAAAACACCCTTCATGGGAATCAGTGCTGAGAATGGAGAGTAGTGCTACTGCTCCGTGGTGTTCTTTCAGATGGCATCCAAGAAGCACACCTAGAACTCTACTGCAAACTTCTGCTTTTAACATTTTAATGGTTTCATTGAATTAAAAACAGCAACAACAACAACAACACTGTTCAAGAGGTGGAGACTTGGCAAATTACAAAAGGGTCCATGGCACAAAATAAGATTAAGAACCTCCGTCCCAGAAGAAGGGGTGTGCTAGTCAATGTTTAAAACTAGATTTCAGATAAAGGGCTAATATCCAAAATCTATAAAGAACTTATCAAACTCAACACTCAAAGAACAAATAATCCAATCAAGAAATGGGCAGAAGACATGAACAGTCATTTCTGCAAAGAAGACATCCAAATGGCCAACAGACGCATGGAACAGTGCCCAACGTCACTCAGCATCAGGGAAATACAAATAAAAACCACAGTGAGGGGCACCTGGGTTGCTCAGTGGGTTAAGCCTCTGCTTTCAGCTCAGGTCATGATCCCAGGGTCCTGGGATCGAGCCCCATATTGGGCTCTCTGCTCAGTGGGGAGCCTGCCTCCCCCTGCCTCTCTGCCTGTCTCTCTGCCTACTTGTGATCTCTGTCAAATAAATAAATAAGATCCTTTTAAAAATTAAAAAAAAAAACCTACAGTGAGATACCACCTCACACCAGTCAGAATGGCTAAAATTAACAAGTCAGGAAACAACAGATGTTGGCGAGGATGCGGAGAAAGGGGAACATTCCTACACTGTTGGTGGGAATGCAAGCTGGTACAGCCACTCTGGAAAACAGCATGGAGGTTCCTCAAAAAGTTGAAAATAGAGCTACCCTATGACCCAGCAATTACACTACTGGGTATTTACCCTAAAGATACAAATGTAGTGATCTGAAGGGGCACGTGCACACAAATGTTTATAGCAGCAACGTCCAGAGTAGCCAAACTATGGAAAGAAACTAGATGTCCATCAACAGATGAATGGATCAAGAAGTGGTGTACACACACACACACACACACACACAATGGAATACTATGCAGCCATCAGAAAGTGAAATCATGCCATTTGCAGCAATGTGGATGGAACTAGAGGGTATTATTATAAGTGAAGTAAGTCAATCAGTGAAAGACAATTATCATATGATCTCACTGATATGAGGAATTTGAGAGGCAGGGTGGGGGGCTTGGGGAGTGGGGAAGGAAAAAATGGAACAAGATGGGATCTGGAGGGAGACAAACCATAAGAGACTCTTTTTTTTAAGATTATTTCTTTCTTTATTTATTTGACAGAGATCACAAGTAGGCAGACAAGCAGGCAGAGAGACAGGGGAGGAAGCAGGCTCCCTGCTGAGCAGAGAGCCCGATTCGGGGATCAATCCCAGGACCCTGGGATCATGACCCGAGCCAAAGGCATAGGCTTTAACCCACTGAGCCACCCAGGCACCCCCATAAGAGACTCTTAATCTCACAAAACAAACTGAGGGTTGCTGGGGGGTGGAGGGGCGGGGATGGGGTGGTTGGGTGATGGACATTGGGGAGGGTGTGTGCTATGGTGAGTGCTGTGAATTGTGTAAGCCTGATGAGTCACAGACCTGTACCCTTTAGACAAATAATACATTATATGTTAATTTTAAAAAGGCATTAAAAAAAAGTAATTTGAGAAAAAGAAAGGATTAATGTAAATTTGAAATAGAATTACTGAATAAAATGTTTAACTGAAAAAAATAAAACTGGCTTTCAGGCAAGAGTGGAAGAATGAACCCAATTTGTAGTACATGCTCATTTCCGTGGCGTAAAGGCTCCCACTGTGGCCAATTTCAAGTTACCAATGTGAGGTGTGAGGTCAGGCAAGAGGTGCACATTCGGCCCCCTCCAGCCAGTGACAGTTGGCCCAACGCACCACTAAAGGTCCTTTCTCTATTGATGATTTAGGTCAGCAGGGGCCATGGAACTGAATGAGAGGCCACCGCGGACTTTCTACTCATGCACGGATTTGGCAATAGAACAGAGGTCTGGGAGTCTAAGAATAATCTTACTTAGAACTGGGTCATATCTTTAACTGTGCGATGAAGAAGCATTTGATTAAGGGTGCTTTTATCTTCAGCTCATTCATACAAAACACCCAAATACGTTACCCACAAGGTCTACTCTTGGCCCCTCATTTTAGAGGGAACATTTTAGAATGTCCCACTGAACAGAAGCCCCAACAACTTCTACAGCCCGTCTCCTGTCATTATGGAGTGGGCTGGCGAGGGACAACTCTCCACTAATGCAGAACTGGGTTCCTCTGCACCTCCTCGCAAGGGAGCTCGCTTGACTGGGGTGTTCCTGGGTCTATGAGCAACCGCAAAATTAGAAACAAACAGTTCATGTTTTCCTAAGAACGCCAATCGTCACTTTATTTGGAACACCATTTCCACCCACCTTCTTTGCCGCTCAAGGGGAGGAATCATAGTGCTGATTCTGAAGCCATAAGCTTATGGCTGACCTTCATTGTAGATGCTGGAGTCAGGTTTCCAGGTCATTCTAACCGTACCTTAAGCTTCTATATTGTTTTAGGAAACGTTTAAAACAGGATCCCCGAAAACAAAGACTGCTTCTGTCATCTTATCGTTTCTATGCTATTTCACCCACCTGGTTATCTCTTGAACCTAAAATTAGTCGCAAAGAAAATATACTTTATTGTGTTTGACTACTTTCAATTATACCAGAGCCAAATCAGATACTAAATAGTTTCCATCAAGAAGCTTCGCCAAGAATGTTGACTCTAAGAGGGCAGTGAAGGAAGATGTACTGGAAAACAATTGAACTGCAAATAGTTTGGTTTGCCGAAACAGTCCTGAAAGGGCAAAATACTTTAATACATATTTTCAAGTTAGTGCCGCGGTTTCAGTGTGTGATTAATCGCTGGGCAACTTTCCCCCATATGCCTGATTTCCTTTCTCTTGTCTTTACAAGGATGCCCGTGCTAGTGATGGCACTTCCACAAGAGTCTGATTTCCTCAATTGTGTGTACAATGGAAGCCCCCTTATCTGATGCAATCAGGATCATTAACTGGAAGAGACAGTCAACTGCCTCCAACATTTTGAATTAAAGCGCAAATGTGCATACATTTGCCAGTTTTTAGAAATACAGTCAAGGTGGGTCGGCTGATTGGACTGAAGCCCTGTCTCTCGAAAGCGTACATGACTGCAACCACTGAAATCCTTCTAGATTACTAGTTGCCCCATTCTCTTTCTTTCAAAAGCTCTTTTTTAGCAATTCCCTTTTACAAAGCATTTGGCTGAGTTCTAAAAATACCTACTTTTCTTTCTTTTTTTTTTTAAAAGATTTTATTTATTTGAAAGACCGCAGGAATGGGGAGTCATGGGGAGGGGAAGAGGCAGAGGGAGAGGGAGAAGCAGGCTCCCTGCTGAGCAGGGAACCTGACCTTGGGGCTCCATCCCAGGACCTGGATCAGGACTTAAGCTGAAGACAGACGCTTAGCCAAGGAGTCCAACTCTTTTGATACCTACTTCATTAATTTACATATAGCTTAATTAAAGTGCCTCATTGCAATCACAATTGCCTTTAAAGCTCAATTTGGTTGCAGGGAGTAGCAATGGGCAAGCAGACCAGGGTTGCCCGTTATCCTGGGTGTTCAAAGCACCTCATGCAAGGTATTCCTCGTGGAAGGAACACACTGCTCAGTCCAGTTCATTCTAGGTGAGTGGAGGTCAATTCGGAAGGCTTCTAGCATTGCTCCCCTTTTACCGAGATTCAGGGTCCGTGTCAAACTTAGTACCACCCAGAACCAGCAGCAAAGGGCTGAGCACAAACTAAGCATGAATAAATACTTAAGTGAGTCTGAAACATTTCACTACCTTCATAATAAGCCAGTTAGGTGTCATTTCAATAACCACAGACAAATATTTTTAGATTTCTAAATATACTTTCTCAGCCAAACAGTATACGTGATACTGGTCCCTCTAGGAGACTGACATCCAAGCTGATAAACCATCCCATGCCAGAGGGCTACAGGATATAAACTCCTCTACCCTTTGATCTGTGTTAATGTCTAATGTCATTTTCATCTCAGCGCCAGGGAAGGGGTTCAGCTCCAGTTTACTTGGCATCTACTAGCTTTCTGACTGTGGTTTTCAGTTTCTTTGTTTTCTTTTTCTTTTTATCATCTACTGACTGCACAAATGTCAGCTGAGGGCTGGTCAAAGGACTCGATGCCTCAGTAGAAGATGATTGTCAAAGATCTCACTCCAGTAATCTGTCATGTTGAAACCTCCACCTGTCCTTACTCAAAACTTACCAATATCTGTCTTTTAGGAACTTCCTGCCATCAATTAATATTTTGAGTCCACCTGAATCTCCATTTTATGGGATCTCCCCTGATTACTTTCTCAACCCAAATGGCAGTCTCTTTATTCCAGCTCAATGCACACTTGTAACATCTATTCCAACAGAACGGAGGTGCGTGGCATTTTGGAAAAGACAATTACTTGCTTATTGGTTCCTGCCATCTGTGGTTTGCTGGTGTCATCCAGGTTTTAAAAGCAAGATAAAAATGTCTCAGAACACGTTTTCTGGATTCTCTCTTATAGATTTTATACATCAGTACATATTTAAGAGCTTTCAGGCTTTGTCTTTTTGCCTCTGGCGATTTGTTCTTGCCCTTTTGTTTTTCTCATTAACATCTCCACGGTGGGGGGGGGGGGGTTAGGAGGAGGGGAAGAAGATAAAATTCAAATGAGATCATTTGGCCAGTCACTGATTGGCTAAAGCAGAGTCCCCAGAGGCCAGTATGTGAGCTGGATTCTCTCCACCGTCCAGTTTACCCCGGACAGATGCAAGTCCGCTCCAATGCTGCACACTGTTACCCCATTTCCTGCCAGATGTTTTGCACTAGTGGCCCATAGTCATGAGAGGGGACCAGGGCAGTGACTAGAAATGGCTCAGGAAACTCCTGGCTTCTCAAGTAAAACAAGGGGATGTACAGATCATTCTTACCCCTTCAGTTGTTGAGCTTTGCACTTGTTAAGTTCTTGGACTAAAGGTCTGCTAGGAAACAGGGCTCTAACTACTGATGAAAACAGGTTTTGAGTGGGCGCCTGGATGGCTCAGTCAGTTAAGCCTCTGCCTTCGGCTCAGGGAAAAGGATGGAGCCCAACCTGGGGTTCCCTGCTTAGCCGGGAGCTTCTCCCTCTGTCCCTTCCCCTGCTCCTGCCCACACAGGCGCACAGGCGCTCTCTTCCTCTCAAATAAAATCTTTTAAAAAAATATTATATTTAGGGCGCCTGGGTGGCTCAGTGGGTTAAGCCTCTGCCTTCGGCTCAGGTCATGATCCCAGGTGCTGGGATCGAGTCCCGCATCGGGCTCCCTGCTCAGCCAGGAGCCTGCTTCCTCCTCTCTTTCTGCCTGACTCTCTGCCTACTTGTGATCTCTGTCTGTCAAATAAATAAATAAAATCTTTTAAAAAATTATATTTATTTACTTGACAAAGAAA
The DNA here is from genome assembly GCF_022355385.1 of Mustela nigripes. NCBI lineage: Eukaryota > Metazoa > Chordata > Mammalia > Carnivora > Mustelidae > Mustela > Mustela nigripes. Next base: position 112,841,423 of record NC_081575.1, on the reverse strand, counting down.
CACAGCAAGAGAGGGAACACAAGCAGGGGGAGTGGGAGAGAGAGAGAGAAGCAGGCTTCCTGCTGAGCATGGAGCCTGATGCGGGGGCTCAATTCCAGGACCCAATCCCAGGACCCTGGCATCATGACCTGAGCTGAAGGCAGATGCTTCACCACTGAGCCACCCAGGCGCCCCCCTCCCCAAAATCTTAAAAACAGGTTTTGAAGGGAGGAGGATGAGGGGATGGGCAAAATGGGTGAAGGGAAGCAAGCGGTATACAGTCTTCCAGTTATAGAAGGACTAAGTCACAGGGATGAAATGCACAGCATTCACAATCAATCAATCAATCAATCAATCAAAAAATTGGGTGGGGGGAGGCACAGCATGGGGAATACAGGCCTTGATATCAGAATAGTGTTGGATGGCGACAGTTGGGAGCGCCAAGTGTGGCGAGCGCTGTAAGGACCTATTTAGCAAGAGGCTTCCATCAAGGTTAAATCAATAACGTTGTTTAATCCTTAAACTGTCCCTGGTCCCCTTCCCCCAGCTCCAGGTAACAAAGCCCAGATACAGGGGTGGGTCAGGCCAGGTGGAGACATCGATCAGTGGGGGCGCATACTGTCTCCCTAGCTACCAAGGAGTATGGGCCCCGCCCTTTGGGAGCCTTTTGGCACCAATCCCAATCAAGGTGTAATAGGCTGGTTCAAATGTCTGCTAGGGTAAATTGTAACTCAACTGGTCACCTAGCATCACTGTGGAGTTTCCTGTGTGTGTTACAATCTCATTGGCCACCTGTGCGTGGCCAGGCCCGACCGCATGGCCTTTGCCCTTAAAAGCTAGTCTGTGAAACAGAGAAGGGTCGCCCTCTCTTGTAAGAGGTGTGGCCCCGAACCCCGAAGGTTTGGTTTGATTCTTGATGCCTGGCGCGAAATAAAGCTTTGCTTGACCTTCGCTTTGTATCAGTCTCGCTCCTTTCAACACGGACCCATTTTGGAGGGCATAACAAGCACAGCGTCACCTACAGACCTGTTGAATCGCTACATGGTACCCCTAAAACTAATGTCACATGCGCGTCAATGATACTCCGAATAAAAAAACAGGTTTTGAAGATTATTTGTTAACCTTTTCCTCCACATCATCCTTCACACCACCATTTAAACCAAAATCAAATAGGAGCTTTTGTAGCGGTCCAGAAGCTAAGAAAGTTTTCTACCTCTGTAGATGGCTGAAATGGATCAAAACAATAGCATTTTGTGACACATGAAAAAGACACGCAATTCAAGCTTCAGTGGCCACCACAAGGGCTTCCGGATTACTGGATTACTGCAGCTGCTTTTGTGCGGGGAGGGCTGGAAAAAGTCCTTGACAACTGAAAATGTCTGGTCCTCAGAGTTGAAAGTATTCATTATCTTGGCCTTTATAACAAGTGTGCTGTCCTTGCCTTTTCTCATTCTACACAAACATTTCTGCTCTCCTTACCACCTCGGAATTCACATGCTCGCTTTGTTACTTTCCATTTGTGCAGGTTATTTTGTTCCTCTTGAAATCCTAAATTAATGGGCACTACTGCCACAAAAACCAGTCTTGACTCTCCACATGTATCAAGTATGTTGTGACACTCAAGATTTTCTAAAGCTCTTAAAGCAGTTGATGCTTCGCCTCCTTCAGACGGTTAATAGAGTTTACTTGTGACACTTGTGATAGTACTAATTTTTCTCATGTTTTTTCAAATGCTGAAAGAAATGAATTTTGCTTCTGACCCACAATTGAAATGCTATTCAGCGAAAGAGGAACTAAGGCCATTTTTACTATATAAAATCAAAATACATGGATTTGTATTACCACTATTTTCCAGGAGAGTAACTTGAGGCAACTGAACTCTTTCAGAGATTATGAAGAATGGTTTAAGTGGCTCTAAGAGGTCGGTCGTCTTCAAGTTCGGAGCAGATGTTATCAATAAGGCAGCAGTCCGGGCTATATCACCCCAGGAGGTGGCCATGTAGGGGCTCTGTGAGGTTGAGTGGTACACATCTGTCGTGAGGGGCAGGGAGGGGGCGGGGGAGGCTGATTCTCTTAGTTCCAGTTTTCCCAGCAGCACTGTCTGGGATGCATATTTAAGGGCAAGGAATTTACCCAAAGTTGGACACAGGCAGCAACAGTCCAGGAACTGAGAGAGTTAGGTCAGGGAAAGAGGACAAAGAAGAGTGTGCTCTCAAGCCCGTGCCCATTGTGGGTGGCTGGGACATCAGCCCATGGGGAGAGGCTTGGAAAGGCCTCACAACACACAGCCCTCCATTATCCCACCTGAGGGATGAGGTAGCTTCTGGAAATGTCAGTCCCCCAGCACCTCGATCCTGCCCTGTTTGGGGCAAAGAGAGCAGCCTTCCCCATTTCAGAGACCGCTTCAGGCCATGAGACACAGATACCCCCGGTGAGCTGGGAGTTGTCAGTGGGCACCGTGGAGATGAGGCATTGGGGGTATGGGGAGGGCACCTAGAGCATCTGCGACAGCAGTGTTCCGTCGGGCCCACAGAGAGACATGCCTGCCCCCTGTGCCGCTTCCAGGATGACAGGGCGGGTGGGGACAGATGCAGCAGGAGCCAGCCTACAGGTGGACCTGGAAAGACACGTTCAATGACGGAGCTGCCGACTTGTCACTGTACAAAGATTATGCAGTGCGGCATGGGAACAGGATTGGGGAGTCCCTGGTTCTCGTCCCAGGTCCACCAAGGCATCATCGTGGCAAGTTATATAACTTCCATTAGACTTCACTTTTGTCATCTATAAAATGACAGTTGGTTGAGTCTTGAAATGGCTGTCCTAGACTAGCCTCAGCAAGAGCAACATATACAACCCTTAAAATAAGAGAAGACCAACTTCGAGATTTCTCAGCGGCACCTGGGACTGCAAATTCACCTCCGTCCACCTCCCAGGAGACAGATTCCTGCTCCCCTTAGCCCGTGAGAGCCCCATCCGTCTATCAGCACAGAGATCGCCAACCTCTTAACAAGAATGTCAACCCACATGATCTTGCCTGGACCTTACATCCACACACAGGCTGCAGTAAAATGGTGGCTGTCATGTGTTCATATTCCCTTCCCTCACCGAACATGCTGGAAGCTGAGACATGCCCTGCCCTGGGCTTGCCGGGACGTACTAGGATATAGAGAGGGCTGGTGCTGGACAAGAAGGCAGCACAGTAGTGGAAGACATGAGAGGTTTCATCTTGCTTTCTCCCCCTTCAGTCCTTCAAATTACAGTGCAATTGAATCCAAACAACATCGTCATCACTTACCAATATACACATCTCCAGATACGGTATAAATGAAGCTTGTCCATCCTGAAAAAGAACCAGCAATGTTAAAAGGTTAGTGTCCATAATGCCAAAAGGAACAAAGATATAATAATATATTCAACCAATCTCTAGGACATATAAAAACATCTAACAGATATGAAAGATAAATTGAGATGAAATCCTTTATTTTCTCTTAGACGCACGGTTAAAATTTAAACTTCTGTGAGCTGTTAAAAACACACACTCCCACATGCATGTATGCATGGACACACGTATACATGTACCCCTAAACCTAAAGGATTTGGCCCACCATGTTTTATATCCACCCAAGTAGACAGTATACAGCTCCTCCAACTACACAGCCATATGCCAACAGCTGTATTAACAAACCGTCCCCTCCAGTTTTAACGTCCCGCTAATAACCGCAACACCCCAGTCTGGCTTATCTTTAGTTCATTGTATATCCAGGTAGTTTCAAGTGTGAAGAAAATTCTAGAAACACACTGTACTTAGTTGTACTTGAGTCTCTAGTGAATTCATTCCTCTTCATCTATCCTAAAATGGAGGATCAGTTCCAGGGATTTGGGGATGCACAATCTTTGGGGTACACGTGGGGTTCAGATGGTCTGTGCACTTGCTGGAACTACATACCCAATTTTTCAAGTGTGTGTGCTTTTCTGTGAGATCATACAGCATTCAGCAGATTCCCACTGTGACCCATGGGGCCACGAGCTCAGAACCACAGACAACCTGCCTCTTGCTTTCCCAGTGCCAGGCAGCACTTGCTTTCCATGGGTCTTCGTACCCATGACCCAGTAGGGATGCTTCAGGGCCACCAGGAGACCTGAATCCAGGAATGGCAAACTCAAAACAGAAGCAGGACATCACCTGTGTGCCTTCAGTGGAAGAGGAGAAGATGTGGGACGGTAGAGTTCACGGTGGAAGGGCAGGGCCCAGACTGAAGCCAGTGTGAGTCACCGTGGTGACACAAGGAACAAAGCAAAGGCAGGTGTGGAAGGATCACGGGGGATGACATATACTCCAGGGTTGCAGATGCGAGGCCAGGCGGGTTGAAACACACACGAGAGAAGGTGTAACTGAGAACACTCGACATCTGGTGAAGAAGTCTGGTTAAGAAAATCCAACGGATGGCGAAACAAACCAAGACACTTAGGCAGACGCCAGAGGAGATCTTTTCACCCTCGCACTGCCCAGTTTTTCCTCTCTGAGATTTCACCAGCTCCAGTTGAAGGCCTCTGGAAGTAATTTGACTTGCTGATGGCTCACCCCCCCCCCCCCCCCCCTTCTCCCTTACGTCCTGTCCGGACCCACAAGCTCAGTCTCCATGCACGTAGCCAACAACACTCACTCCCGCACATGCGCTGTGGGCGGAGTCACTGGGATGAAGAAGGCCCAGCTGGAATGCGTGAGTTGTGCAATTTGGCGGAGGGAGGTTCGTGATGCAGGAAGCCCAGGCCAATGATCCACAGCCCACTTCCACGTGTGTTATCGGGGCCGGCCGGGCTCTGCTACAGAACGGCCCGGCCTCTCTGCTTCCTCATGACGGCTCGGCCGCTCCAGTCCTACCGGGCCTGATGCGAACCGTAATTCTGCAACAAAACCTCTTTCCTCGCTGATTTTTTATTTAAAAAAAAAATCCACCACTGAACATTGTTTACATTGATTTTTCAAAGTGCAAACATCTTCGCTGTGTTTCTCTGATTATTAAAAAAAAAAAAAAACTCATACACATAAATTTCAAACATATTTTAAGACTTGGAAGTGTACAATCTCTAAATTGAAAATCTTTCTGAAATTTTCATCCTTGGCCCGACATCCATATTGTTGTTAGCAATTTGATATTTTATGTTTTCAGTGCTATATATCATTTGCTTAAAAGCATGAACAAACTCAATGTTCTATTCTGAATACCTTTCCATGTCAAAACAGAGAAATAACTCATCCTCAGGAAAGACTGCAAAGCATTCCAGTGGAAGGACACGTCATAATTTACGCAACGAAGCCCCTCTTTGTGCTGGAAAGGTACTAAAAAATTAAGGGCTTCTGAGTTTGACAAAACCTCAAAGCTCTCAATTGCTCAACTGGGTTTTGACTGAGGTTTACTGTGATTCTCCTAATCTCATTTCTTCTCTGACCTCTGTGCTTCATTCCTACTCACCCTCTGAACAGAAAACTACTCCACATAGAATTGCCATCGGCCTGTTTTCTGTTTTATCTTTATACATGATCCAGAAGGATCAAACATTTACTCAAAGTCATGGCCAGGTCAATGAAGTAAGTGCCTTCACCTATGTTTGCCCCTTGCAAAAGTCTTCTATTAGCATGCGGAGCCCATCCTCACCAGCAGTAACAAAATTCCTGTTACTGGGGGGAAGGCACACAGCATTAGAGGGAATGGAGTCAAAACAGGGGGGCGAGGGGGGCGAGGGGGGCGAGAATTGCCTTTCTTCCTTCCTTTTTTTTTTTTTTTAAAGATTATTTATTTATTTATTTGAGAGAGAGAGACAGTGAGAGAGAGCATGAGCGAGGAGAAGGTCAGAGGGAGAAGCAGACTCCCCATGCAGCTGGGAGCCCGATGCGGGACTCGATCCCGGGACTCCAAAGGCAGTCGTCCAACCAACTGAGCCACCCAGGCGTCCCTTCTTCCTTCCTTTTAACATGTTGTCCAAGTGCACGTGCCCCTGGTCAACCTTAAAGAGGGCTTCCAACTACCTATGTTATGTCCTCAAACTTTCTAATTGATTCCATTCTTTCCAACTTGTCTCCTGGCTCAGGCAAAAGACGGTGAGGGCAGGGCACCCCCTGATGGGACCTGAAACTACCCCCTCAAGCAGTAAGGGCTGCCCTGAGCCAGCAAGAGCCCTCCCACGATGGACTGGCCCTTCACTGCTCACCTGCGGCCGCCCGCCCCACGGTGTCCCACATTTTCCTTCTATAAACCGGGAAGTAGTTTTAGTACTTTGGAGACAATCTCTGAGATCCAAGTTTGCAGTATTCCTTTCTTGTCTCACCACTACTTCTTTCTCTGCCTTCTTCTGACGACAGTGAGACAAAAGTCCAATTGTGTGAACGCTTCCTGTATGTTTAAGAACCAGCACATTTTTATTAGAATTCCTTCTCTGCAAGAGTAGGATTGCATCAGCAAAGCGCTCTCTGGTAAGATTTTAGGTCCTGCTCATCCTTCCCTGCTCCCTCCCCCCAACTTTATGTCCTGCACCAGGAATTAATACCATCCCCCCATTTTTATATAGGGTCACAGGCCCTATAGTTTCCTTTCTTCCACCAACCGGGTCTCCAAGCTACTGGGTCCAGGCAGCTGGGAAGCTCTTCCCCTCCCTCAGGCCACGACAGAAGAGGGGACAGAGGTCTCATTTCACCTCTGGCCCCGTAGGACGGTTTAATCAGCACCACATGTAAGTGGGGCTTCCTTTAGTCAAACATTAAAAAAAAAGTAAGACTTTTAAATATGAAAATCATTTTCTGTGCCTTCTGCTCTCATTCCCAGGGCGGTTCCTAATTCTTGCCAGTGTCCCTAGTGAGAACTTTTCCTGGCCTGCGTTCCTTGCTTTAATCCAGCTCATTCTCCTCCTGCCTGAGCCGGAGAGTTCCTTATTTCAGTGAATTTTGCAGCTACTCCCTATACATGGGATGTGGGAAACCGAGGCACAAGGGAAAAAAAAATGTCCTTAATACTTATAGCCCACGGACAAGTCCTTGAAACAGGCAGAGGGACATTCCTCTAGAAACTCAGCTGCCTCAACTGTTACTACTTTGCCAAGGCAAGAGACAATCTTACCCTGACCCTCAGGATCCTATAAGTCTACTTTAACTTTTAAAAATTCCTTTAGAAGGGCGCCTGGGTGGCTCAGTGGGTTAAGCCTCTGCCTTCAGCTCAGGTCATGATCTCAGGGTCCTGGGATTGAGCCCCGCATCGGGCTCTCTGCTTGGCGGGGAGTCTGCTTCCCGTTCTCTCTCTACCTGCTTCTCTGCCTACTTGTGATCTCTATCTGTCAAATAAATAAATATTTTTTAAAAAATAAATAAATAAATAAGTAAATAAATAAAAAAGAGAGAGATCGATTCAGGGATATGGTAGGTTAAGTTGAAATGCCAATTGAATATTACCCCCACCTTAAAAGACCACCAGAGACGTGAGTCAAAGCCAATCAGCAAGGGTCGTTTATTGCAGGTTCGAACCTGGACCTCTGCGCTGCTCGTTGCCGATAACGCCGAGAGGTCCAGAGCTGGGTCGGTACAGGGTTTTTATAGACAGGTACAAACAAGTTTCGGGTGGGGCTGAGCTGATTGATTGACAGTTTGAACAGGCATACTTGGCGTCAGTGAACTGAGTCAGGGGACCCCACGCGAAAGCAGACAAAGCAATCTTACAGAAGCAGAACTGGCCGGTTAGCCCACGCATGCGGAAAAAAGCACTATCAGGATATTGAAGGCTTAGTTACTATCAAATAAAGACAATTGGGAGTCTCCTGGTGGAATGTTACATTCCTGCTATCAAGCATCCTTGTTAATGAGATTTAGGTTTAGAAGAAATTGAACTTTATTTACTTTTCCTTCTACCTCCGCCTCCTTCCTTCCGTTTTCATGGAGGGGAGGGTGACATTAGGGCTTGAGGAACTGAGTTCTGTGTCCCTGGAAATTGGGCTATCGATAAGGTAACTTCTTTGTTTGTAAATCTCAAGGACATTTGCAAACCAAGGGAGACTCCTACCTTGCAGGACTGTGATCTCTGCAAGTTAACTATTTATGGTTTTATGGCAGTCCGGGGTGCCTGAGGGATGCTACACCTGTGGAGGGGAGCGGGCGAGGGGGGGGGTGCCAGGCGCCAGCCTTTGCTTTGTCCTCAGCCGGCCTCCTGCTCCTTCAAAGTAGGATCACTTTTTTAAAAATTCCTTTAGAAACTTCCTTTATCTCTACTTCCCCCGACACCAAGATACATGTTGGCAATCACCCTCCAAGCATACTGCCCATTGATACACATCTGAAGGGTCTCATGACTGAGTTTTTATTAGATGGTAATAAATGACCCTTTCCTAACAACAGCTAGCCCCCTCAACGTCCTGGACATCTTGTCTCCAAAATTCCTTGGAGACTTACGCCATCCCTAACCCCTTCCCAACTTGAAAGTCTATAATCAGTCACCCATCACAACCCCAGTGCCGCTCTTTCTGCCCACAGGTCCTGTCCCCGGGCGTTAATAAAACCACCATTTTGCACTGAAGACATCTCAAGGATTCTTTCTTGGCCATTGCCTCCCAACTCCCCCCGCCCACTTCAAACCACATCACTCAGGACAACTCCCCTACCCCTCCATGGCTCTAAGTTCATCTTGGGGAAGTAGCTCCCTCCCCATGGACTTCAAGCCTGGTGGTCTGGGATGCAAGGCGACCCACCTGATCGTCTCCTCCCCCTCTTCACTTAAGCAAATTCCTTTTTTAAATTTTTATTCTGAAATAATTTCAGAATACAGAAACGTTACAAAAATAATATAGAGAATTACCATATACCCCCACCCAGATTCTCTAAAAGCTTACACGTTATCACAATATGCTTCATCATTCTTTCTAGAAATACGTAAATCTTGTCTTCTGAAATATTTGAACAGGTTTACAGATATGATATCCCTGTATTTTGAAATAATTCAATATTGTTAAAAAAAAAAAAAAGAAGTCCAAAATGGAGTCATTTGTCCCCCAAGACAGAAAGCCAAGACTTAAGTACAACTTCTTTAATTTATTTGAGAGAGTGAACGAGAGAAAGCGTGCGCACGGACAAATATGCAGGGTTCTCAGACTGACTCCCTACTGAGTCTGGAGCCCCACATGGGGCTCAATCTCATGACCCTAAGACTTGACCTGAACTGAAATCAACAGACACTTAACTGACTGAGCCACCTTAAGGTGCCCCTTAATTACAACTTTGAACTTCTCCCTAAAATGTGACCTTTTAAGAGTTTCCCTGAAATGCCCTGACCACGCCTGGTGAGGTCATCTGCATGATAAAAACCCTTTGGAAGAGGAGTCCCTTCCCACAAAAAGGAAGGTATCCAGAATGGAAATGTTGGGTCCCCCCAAATTGGGTACCCCGATAATGGGTCCGTGATGAAAGGAGTGAGACTGATACAAAGCGAAGGTCAAGCAAAGCTTTATCTTGTGCCAAGCATCAGGAATCATCCTGGCCGTCAAACACGCTGGCCAGGGGTGCCCCTCCAGAGAGGACGACCCCTCCCTGCTTCCCAGACTAACTTTTACAGAGCAAAGGCCCTGGGGTTGGGCCTGGCCATACACAGGTGGCCAATGAGATTGTAATACACACAGGAAACTCCACAGTGATACTAGGTGACCAAATGAATTACAATTTACCCTAGTAGACATTTGAACCAGCTTATCACACCTTGGTTAGGATTGGCACCAAAAGGCTCCCAAAGGGCACGGCCCATACTCCTTGGTAGCTAGGAGACAGTATGCGCCCCCCACTGATTGAATACCTCCACCTGGCCTGACCCACCCTTGTACTTGGACTTTCTTACCTGGGACTGGTTTCCCTGACTTGCTTTTAAATAAGTTCCCCCCCCCCGGGGGGGGGGCAAGATCAATTTAAGCTGTACAGCAAAATGGCAGTTCAACCGGGGTGGGGCTGCTCTGGCTGAATAGGCCCTTACAGAAATAATCCTTTTTCTTTCGCTAACATCCTGCCCCATCCTTCTACTGCCCCAGAAAAATCTTCCATTTTGTACAACTCCCAGGAGCCCCTGTCTACTTACTAGATGGGAAGCTGCCTCAATCCTGAACTCCCAAATAAAGCCAATTCAATCCTCAGATTTACTCAGTTCAATTTTTGTTCTTTAGCAGGATATATTTCCTAAAAATAAGGCTATTTTCCTACATAAACATATTTATAACAATTATGAAACTGATATAATACCAATGAAAAAAAATACACAGATATCCAAATTGGGCCAAATGTTTCAATAATGCCTTTTATGCCAAACAAAAAAACAAAACAAAACAAAACAAAACAAAAAACCAACCAACCAACCACACAAACCCTGAAACAGAAGCCCAGGCCAGGCTCTACTCCTGGGTCTCAGGCTGCATTTAGTCCCCACATCGAATCTCCTTGCACGGACAACACTTCCTCAACGCTTTTCATTAAAAGCACAGACCAGTTATTTTGTAGAATGTCCCTCCGTTTGGGTTTGTCTGATGTTTCCTCATCCTTAGACAAAACTGTTTCATCCCTCAACTTTACTTTTTAAAAGATGTCCTTTATTTATTTGTCAGGGAGCACAAGCAGGGGAAGCGGGAGGGGGAGAAGCAGGCTCCCCACTGAGCAGGGAGCCTGATGTGGGACTCAATCCCACAACCCTGGGATCAAAACCTGAGCTGAAGGCAAACCCTTAACCGACAGAGCCACCCAAGCATCCCTCATTCCTCAACTTTAGAGAAGAGTTCCTTTTCAGGGTCTTAATTGTTTAAATTCAGAAGAGCACAAAGGAGGAAATAATAAATATACGTGTTGCCATATTTCTTATTTTTCTTTTCTTTTTACAGATAAAATTATAAGTGAAAGAGAAGTCCCCTGGTTGCCTTCAATCCATTTGCCTCACACAGCTAACGGGACCTTTCAGTTAAAACCCTTCAGTGGCTCGCTGGTCTCCCCAACCCGCCCAGACGCCAGCCCTGGCAGACAGACGCCTCTCAGCCGGGACCTACTTCTCCAGTCCTGTCGCCTCTCCGCTTGTCCTCCCTCCTCCGTTCATTCTAACGCAGCAAATCCCTCCAGGGGAAGGAGGAAGCAGAAGGCAGCAGCCAGCCTTACAGCCTTACAGGGACCTTGTGGTACCATGGAAAACAAGGCAACTAAGCAACAAAGTCACAGGCAGGAAATGCTTGTTTAAAAATCAGCAAGAGACCCTCAGGGAGACCCAGGAGCAGACAGTTAGCCCATCTGAGGCAGTTTCCTGGTTTGTAAAATAAGGACATAATACGTATGACACGACTGTTACGCTGACCCAGTGACAGTGTGTGCCTGGTCTAAACAGACACATATCTGTATCGTATACATGCGTCTAAGTACATGTGCGTGAGCTCGATGTTGTCACGGTTATCTACGCAAGGTTCCCCGTTCCTGTCCCTTCCTTCTCTTTCCCCTCTCCTCTGAATTTATATAGGTCAAGAGGTTGCAGTGGCTGCTACCCATGCTTCTGATGAGCTGGGACAGGCCAGAGGAGGGTCCTTGTCACAGAGATGGGCCCACGGTCCCCAGAGCACCACCCTCAACTCCAAGCCAACTGGTCTCTTGGACTACAGTATAGGTTGAACAAAGCTCAGCAGCGTCATTTCACAGAGTGTAGAGAATGGATTCCTGCTGTCCTCATCAAGAACCCCATAGCACTTAGGACATTGTGTCCCATCGAACACTGCGGTCTAGGATTGGTGGCATACGGTGAGCTTTCTGATCATACAGCAGCTGGCAGCCCACTAGACCTACAAACTCGCCAAGCACGGGCAATGAACCGCTATCTTATAAGGACAAGCAAACCACGAGAGGGGTCGTCAACATTACAGCTCTGCCAAAGAGATGGGAAAAGAGGTAGATTATTCTATGACCTCGTAGGAATTCTAGCAAAAGAAAACAAGAGAATGCCCATTTTATCACATTTGGTGACACCATGAAAAAATGCCCAACGATATTGCAAAGAATGGTACCAAGGTAAAGATACTTGAGATAATTGGCTTTCTGGAGTAACATATACTCAGAATATGCTTTACATACTCAAGAATGATCTTACTACAGTCTATATTTTTAAGCCACGGGCATACACCATTAAGAGCTATCTCTAAAGTGCTCATATTTTACCAAGAAGAACCACAACCTAAAGGAAAACCTTCCCCTACAGTTCGGGCCACCATTGAGAATACTGAACATTCACTGCACCAGAAACTAACAGAAAAATTAAGAAATGAATAAAATTTAACATTTTGAGTAAGAAATGTATTAGCAACACAAGGTCTCTGGAATGAAGACCGCCTTCTGTGTGCCCAGAATGGAGCCTAGCCCTTTGGAGGACAAGCTTTGCTGATTAACTTCTTGCTAATAAAACAGAAAAAAGAAAAAAAAAAAAGCATTAGAATCCTCCAGGAGCTTCCCGCTCTTTACAGACTAAGTCTATAGTGAAATTTTCCCACCACTGAGATATGTTAATGTGATCATTTTTAACTCAAATAATACATGTTACTATCATTCCTTAGTTTTATTTGGACAGACTTTTTTCTCATCTCTAAGTATACAGTGCTCACGACTGGTTTTTAATTGCTCAGAAAAACCCAGATAATAATTGAAATATGTAGTTGTAATCATCAAATTACACTTAAGGGCTGTAAAATAGAAATGATTTAGGCATTTGAACTTAGATTAAGGCCAAGACAATTGGGAAACAAAATATATATAGAACTTTAAGGATTAAATAAAGGTTCAGAAAGCAATAGAAACCTGAAATAATCAGAGAATGCCATAAATGCCCTAAGAGAAAAAACATTTTTTAATAAAGTTTTTATGGGGGGGGGAGAACAAGGGAGAGAGAATCTTAAGCAGGTACGTTCCATACCCAGCATGGAGCTCGATCTCACAACCCTGAGATCATAACCCGAGCCTAACTCAAGAGTCAGAGGCTTAACTGACTGAGACACCCAGGTGCCCCAAGAGAAAAGAGATTTTTAAGTAGGACCTGCAACTATGAAAAGCAAAACAAAACAAAACAAAAACCCCCATCAAAGCTGAAATGCATTTAAATTCTTAGAACATTTCTTACTTTACACTATCAATTTAATTTGTTCTCTCCTAAGAATGACAGATTAGAAAAAGACACTACAATTTTCAAACTGGGAAGATTTATTTAAAATTTTTCAAAATTTGTTATTTTTTTTAAACCTATTTGCCAAGTCTTGGATTTATTTACCAATATGTCCACGGTACTGCTGATTGGGTGGGTAATGGTGAGTAAAGAGCCACTCATTTTGTCTGGACCTTGGTAGCTGAGTCACAGCAAAAGCCCAACTGTGTAAGTTAGAATCTCTTGGGCAACGCTCTCTAGCTGGTTGACCTTGAGTAAGTTCAAGTCAAGCAAGTCACTTCTTTGTACCTCAGTTTCCTCATCTGAAAAATGGCATAATCACAGTCTTTACCTCACAGATAGGACTGCAGCAGTTAATACAGGGCGAGTTCTTAGAGCAGTTTCTGGCAAACAACAGGCACTTAATAAATGCTTAAAATAATAATTATTACCGCAGGATGATTCAGTGAAGTGTGAGCTTCCCAAATGTTCATGATATTCTCTGTCACGGATTTTGGCTCTATTTTTTCTCTTTTCCAAAGCCACATTTTTAAAAAAAAATGCAACTGCATCTCACTACATATGAAAATCAACTCCAGGTGTAGATAAATCAATACAACAAGCAAAACAACAAAACATCTACAAGAATAGAACACTTTCACGATCTTGAGCTGGGACAGTTTATAAAAGAAGCGACAGAAAACTCTTACTCATATTTTAAGGAATAGACCAATACATTTTTTAAAAAGATTTTTATTTATTTACTTATTTGAGATAGAATGGGAAGGAGAGCACAAGCACGGGGAGCAGCAGGCAGAGGGAGAAGCAGGCTCCCCACCCAAGCAGAGAGCCTGACGTGGGGCTCGATCCCAGGACTCCAGGATCATGACCTGAGCTGAAGGCAGCCGCTCAACAGACTCAGCCACCCAGGCGCCCCAGGAACAAACCAATAAATTAAATGAATTTTTATTTATTAACATATAGAAAAATATCATAGTATATAGAAGAGTGAAAAACAAGGCAAAAGGGAGAAGATATTTGCATGTATCTTCTCATATTATATTACAAATAACTGACAATGAAAAGTATCTAGAATATATAAAGATCTTCTGAAACCCAGAATTTAAATAAAAATGAAATTTAGGGACGCCTGGGTGGCTCAGTTGGTTAAGCAGCTGCCTTTGGCTCAGGTCATGATCCCAGCATCCTGGGATCGAGTCCCT
>NC_081575.1:112808189-112826652 GCF_022355385.1 Mustela nigripes | reverse complement strand
AAAAAAAAAAAAAAGAAAGAAATCATAAGAGAAAAAGAAACATGACTTCATTTTCGAGTCACTGACCATATGGAAAAATGTCTGGCGCTCTGACTCGAGATCGTAAGCTTGGCAAGTTGACTTGAAGACACCGCCTGCCTCATAGTCATGCCCTCGGTAATCCTCTCTTCTCTGAGCCGGGGCTGCACCTAGTGGCCTGGTTCTAACCAGCAGAATGGGCAAAAGTAATGGGATGTTGCTTTTGATATCGGGTGACAGCCTCTGGTTTCCATATGTTCACTCTTCTTCTCTCACTCGTAGGCTCTGATCAAGCCAGGGGCCATGTTGTGAGCCATCCTAGGGAGAGGCCCACGTGGCAAGGAAGTGACAGCTGGCCACAGCCAACAACCCCAAGAAACTGAGGGCTGTCCCCAGCCATGGGGGTGTGGGCTGGGAAGCGCATCCTTCCCAGTCCAGCCCTGGGATTGCTGCGGCCCCGCTGACCTTGTACGAGCCCCTGAGCCAGAGACCACAGCTAAAGTGTGAGATAACAAATGTGATCTTAAACCACTACATTTGGGAGTAATTTGTTAGAGAGCAACATGGATAAGTAATACAGGAATATTTATTTGAGCGGATCCTAATTGGATTTACAGAGTAGCTACTGTATGCACAGCATTAAAATCCACTTTCTTTTTAAAAAAAAAAAAAGATATATTAATTTATTTTAGAGCAAGAGCAGGGAGTGGGGGTGGGCGGGGAGAGGGCGAAGGAAGAGAGAATCCCAAACAGACTTCATGCTGAGAGCAGGGCCCTGAGGTCACGATCTGAGCCAAAACCAAGAGTCAGACATTTCACCGACTCTGCCACCCACGTGCCCCTACAATCTACTTTTTCAAAAAGCACTCTGAAGCGCTGATTTCTATTTTCCCCCCAGTTCTAGTGCAATGTAATTGACAGGGCTCCTTTCTGTTTGTTCCTCCTGCCAAAGCAAAAATATGTTGACAATATTTAAGAGAACGTATGCGTTTCCTATGGTTGCTATAACAATCACCAAAACTTGCTGGCTTAAAACAATACAACCTTGTTATCTAATAATTCTGGGGGGGGGGTGTCCAAAGATGGGTCTCCAGGTCCTAAAATCAAGGTACTAGTAGGACAGCCATCCTTCTGGAGGCTCTAGGGGGAAATGCACTTACCTGCCTTTTCTAACTTCTAGAGGTTGCCCTCCTGCTTGGCCGAAGGCCCCCCTCCCATTTTCAAAAGAAGCAACGGCATCACCTGGACTTATGTTTCCACCATCACACCTTTCCCTCGGACTCTCGCTTCCTCCTTCTTTTACACAGACCCTTTGATTATATACTGGGGCCACCTGGACTATCCAAGCTACTCTCCTGGAGAGCAGAAATGGGGGGAGTGATGGATATTTACTGTAAAGAAAACTAAAAGATTGGGGAAGCGAAAAATACTTACACGATGAAGTTTTTCCATGCCATAACCATTGTTGATTTTTAACATTGTAGATCATGCCTTTAAATACCTAGTAACAGAAAGGGGTACCTGGGTGGCTCAGTGGGTTAAGCCTCTGCCTTTGGCTCAGGTCAAGATCTCAGGGTTCTGGGATCAAGCCCCGCATCGGGTTCTCTGCTCAGCAGGGAGCCTGCTTCTCCCTCTCCCTCTGCCTGCCATTCTGCCTACTTGTGCTCTCTCTGTCAGATAGATAAATAAAATCTTAAATAAAATGAAAGCATGCACGCATCGTGGTAGAATCCCGGTGCAGGAAGATGGGGGGAGCCACAGAGGCGCTGTTCAGAGCCACACTTTGATGCCATCAGAAGACAAAGGGGACATGAGGACCAGAAGGCCCAAGTCTCTTGGGCAAGACTGGTATTCTCCTAGAAATACAGATTTGGTGCTTCTCAGTGAATGATAAAAGTGTTGTCTGTAAGTCAGTTTGCAGCAAGGAAAATCAGATTGATTTGTAAGAGATGGTAAAAGTCATGGCAAAAACAAACCAACCAACCAACCAACCAAAAAACAACTACTTATTCCTATTTCAGCCAAGAACTAACATGAAAAACGTGCAGCCAGTGTTAAAGGAATGTGGGATTGTCAGAGCCCTGACAAATTGGATTCTTTGTAAGTGATGCTCTGTTCATGCAACCAGCTCCCTTCCAAACCATCACTGCATAAAACATCTGTTTTCTGCGGGATTAGCCCAACTCCACAAGAACAGGCCTTAAAAAAGGCAAGACAGAGATGGTAAAAACCAATTCTTATACTATTTATGGGAAAGAATTCAGATAAAACCCAGTCTGATTCATGAGAAATGCTTCCAACCACCCTTAATGGGATGTCCCTCGGGAAATCTGTATTTCCCTGGAATTGGGGGTGCGATGTCTTGCCTCTAGTTCTAGCCCACTGCTTTGGTGATGATACAATGATGTCAATATTAGCTCAGTGAGATTGCGGAGCTCATGCCAAAAGCCAAACATAACCCAGACATCCATGTCAAATCCCCTTACCATGAGTAACAAAACAATTAAAATATTACAAACAAAATATGTCCAGGACCCAGACAATGACAGACACATTTTAAGAAATACTGGCTGCAGCAAAGCACCCAAATAAAATGAATTTAAACAGTCCTTGGGTTTCATAATGGAATTTGGCCGAGAAAAGTGGCTTAAAAAAAAAAAAAAAAAGGACACAGGGTGACCTTGACTTAAACAACTTAATAATAAAATTTATGCAACATGATTTCGCCAGTCAATATGACTGACTGCAGGCAGCCGCAAGTATCAAATCTGTAAATAATTAGTGCCATATATATACCAGAATTAAATTGTTTATCTGGTGCTGGGCAGAGATGCCCCAAACTCTGGATTTGTCACTGAATGTAATGTAAACAGGGATGTGTGTGTGTGTGTGTGTGTGTGTGTGTGTGACAAAGACAGAGACTCTGAGGAAAAGAGGGGACACATATAATTGGAGTGATGTCTTAGAAAGGACAGGTCCTTCGGCTTCATAGCTGGGTTTATAACAGACTTGTTGCAAATGGGTTTATACTGACTCAGTGATAAACGTGCGTTTCTAAGCCACTAGCTTTGGCATCCCTCCAAAATTTTTTTTAAAGATTTTATTTATTTATTTGACAGACAGAAATCACAAGTAGGCAGAGAGGCAGGCAGAGAGAGGAGGAAGCAGGTCCCTGCTGAGCAGAAAGCCCGATGCGCGGCTCCATCCCAGGACCCTGAGACCATGACCCGAGCCGAAGGCAGAGGCTTTAACCCACTGAGCCACCCAGGCGCCCTGCTCCAAAAATGTTTTTGAAAACCAATCTCAGGTTTAGAATTTATAAGGATGAACTAAAACCGAAGTCTACCCTTTTCAAGTGACATATCACATTCTCTTGTGAGGCCATATAGAGTAGTGACTAAGGGTAGAAGAAAACTCAACAGGAACCAGCAGCTTAGTGTCAGTGGGGTCACCAAGCAGCTGACGCTCTCAGATGTTCCCGATGGAAAGTGAGATTGTGCTTGTCTGACAATGTGTTTTGAAATTAAATGTGCATCTACCTTGCGACCATCTCTGGAAAACCACTGCATTAAAATAAGTCCCTGTGTGGAAGGACAGGTGGACAAGGATGGCCAAGCACTAGGGACGAAGGGAGGACCCGCTTAGAGACGATGCATCACATCCAACCCATAGCCCAGGGTGTCGCCACTATGAGATCTAATCTGAGTATATATCTAGGATACATCCTAGAGCTGGGATGTATAGGGAAGGTACTGGAAGGAACTGGAGGGAAGCAAAGTCAAAAGGAAAAGCAAAAGCACTGCACTAATGGTTAAAGCATATGTGCTTTCAGGGGCAGCTGGCTGGCTCAGTCAGAAAAACACGCAACTCGATGTTGAGGCTGTGAGTTCAAGCCGCATGTTGGGTGTAGAAGTTACCTAACAATAAAATCCATTTAGGGTGCCTGGGTGGGACAGCTGGTTCAGTGACTGCCTTTGGCTCAGGTCATGATTTGCGAGTCCTGGGATCAAGTCCTGCATCGGGCTCCCAGCTCCATGGGGAGTCTGCTTCTCCCTCTGACCTTCTCCCCTCTCATGTTCTCTCTCTCTCTCTAATAAATAAATAAAATTGAATTTAAAAAAAAATAAAATCCATTAAAAAAATACGTGCTTTCATCCTTACTGTTATTTAAAAAAATGTGTTTTAAGGGGTAGGCATATGTTTAAGTGTATTAATTAAAAAGTTTTTCTGCACCTTAAAATAGCCAGAACCACAAAACCAAAGAAGAAAATAATGGATTCGAGGTGAATGCCTAATGACCTCAGGTGCTACCATTTTTAAAAATAAAATTGGCCTTCGCGGGGTGGGGGTTCTTGGGTGACTCAGTCAATTGAGCATCCAACTCTTGGCTTCAAACTCGGGTCATGGTCTCAGAGTCATGAGATCCAGCCCCGCATGGAGCTCCACGCTTGGTGGGGAGTCTGCTTGAGATTTTCTCTCTCCCTCTCGCCCTCCTGCCACTTGTGCTAAGTAAATAAAATCTTTAAATAAATAAATAAACAAAATTGGACTTAGACATTTGGCAGTTTTCTAAGTAGTCTTTGAATTTGAAAGTCGACTTAAAGGTAAGTCATCCATAATAATACTTTTATCAAGGGATCCCTATATCTCCATCAGGGGCACACCTGTTCATAAGTGACAAGGTTGGAATTTGCTTCCAGGAACACTTAGAGGCACCGGGGACCGGGAAATCAGGAGACATGGGTAAAAGTCCTGCCTTGTCCAGCAAGTCCTCATGAAGACTTGAACAAGTAACTACTCTGTTGGGTCTTAGCGTTTACACCTGTAAAACAGGGGTGGGGGGAAGGGGGCAGACAGTCCAGCCCTAACATTCTATGAATTCTATCTGATCTTCTTTGCTCGAAAAGCCCCAGCGATATTTGCTAAATGTACTTATGCATAAACGAAGTTCACAGAATCTTGTGCTGAGGTTCAGAAATGAGCTCATTTCTGAGAAAGTAGCCTCTTGTTTTTTTTCTTTTGATGAAATCCCAGAAGTCATCATACCTTTAGGAATAGGCTGGCAGTGCTTGGCTCCAGCATCCTGTTTGAAGTCCAAATATAAGGTTGGTGTGCGAGTGTAAATCTTAGACTGAAAAAGAAAAAAAAACCATAGCACCTATCCAAAATTAAAGTTATTCCTCACTTCAGCTGGGGTCAAGCACAGTCTGCCTCTTGACCTGGCTTCTGGTTTCATGGGTGTGTTCACTGGGTGAAAATTGTTCTGAGATATACACTTGATCTGTGCACTTTTCTGTGTCTTATTCTATTTTAATAGAAAGCTCACATTGATTAAAAACATGCATGTATAAATAGACCAAAAGAGAATCCAGAGCCTAGAATGCTTTACTATCCTTGATAAAGGCATCATTTTGCACAGTATTTCTGTAAACACTATGAGGACATGAATATTGTTGCCTTTTCACCTCGGGCCAACCCACAGTGCCCGCCACATAGTAGGTATTCAATAAATATTTATTGACTCATTTTCATAATGGAAAAATCCCATGCATAGTAATACAATTATTTACAGTATACACAGGGTACTACTCATCAATATCTTTACCTCTGTGCAGTAAAATGCCTCCTTCAGGACAGGGGATTTGGTATAGCCAAAGTGTATGTCTGTGCATTAAATTTTGGAAGAGAGAACTGTAAATAATGTGACCAGAAGACTATTCCCTTTCCTATGAGTATCTCATTTGTGAAGCTTTGGGTTTTAAAAGGTCTGGTAGGTGGTTTTATGTGGATTAGAAGGCCAAGCTGCATCCACGCAGCTTCAAAGACAGCAAAAGCAAACTCCCCTGCACCTGCATAAAAGAAACCCAGAAAGACTTAGGGCACCGGGTGCAGCCTGAACCCAAACATTCACCATCAATCTGAAGATGTTGAAACGTATGGAAAACAAGGGTGGCACCCATGGGACACGGGATCTAATTCTCTACGATCGTTAGGTGTGTATATGGCACCATCTGGAAAGGATCTGTTTTTTTTGTTTTGTTTTGTTTTTGTTTTTATGACATCTTCTAAAATTACTTCCAAAAAGATCAAGGGTAGGGGCGCCTGGCTGGCTCAGTGGGTGGAACATGCGACTCTTGATCTTGGGGTCTTGAGTTTGAGCCCCTTGTTGAAGGTAAAGACTACTTAAAAATAAATAAATAAAATGAAATGTCACGGGTCAACTTCACATAACATTGATGGTTCTTCTGCCTGGGCAGTATTTGGTTCTCCTCTAGAAAAATAAGCCCTATTTCACTTAACTGTCTTTCTAACTTCTGCCTCAGTAGCAGACGCAGTATCTCTGCCTACAGCAAAGGGATTGATGAGAAAGAGGCCCTTAGTTTAATTTTTACTCAAATCTTCCCAGAATATAGTCATAAAAACATTCTTGAACTGGAAACCCAGAGGCACTGAGGCCAGCATTGCTTTTCCCGCTGCCTAACAAAGCACTTATCTTCTACTGGGCTTAGTTCACTCATCTGAAATATCTCATGATAGGACTCACTGATGTTTAAACCCATGTACAGTCCTAAAATTCCAAGTCAGAAAATTAATGTTTACCTTCACGTTCTAATTTTGAAAGCTCTATTTTTTATTATCTTTTTAATCAACACAGAACATTTTATTTGTTTCAGGGGTACAGGTCTGTGAATCATCAGTCTTACACAGCACCCAGCACTCACCACCGCACATACCCTGCGCAATGTCCAGCCCCTTCCCTTCTACCCCCTTCTACCTCCCTTCTACCCTTCCCTTCCCTTCTCCCCATCCCTTCTACCCCTCTCCCCTCCAGCAACCCCCAGTATGTTTCCTGAGATTAAGAGTCTTTTATGGTCTGTTGAAAGTTTCCTTCTGATTTCTCAGACTAGAGCTGCCGAGAAGGGAGAATGTGTCTGGGGCAAGGTAGAGCAGTAGGAAGTGAGTGGGGAACCACTAGTTAACTTGCTCTACCCTTGCCTTCCACCGCAGACACCAGTCCTGCCCTCCTGGCTAGCTCTTTTTCTTTTCTTCCTGCCTCAAGCTTCTCAGCCTCATCCATAGTGTCCAAAAAATGGTAGCCTATCTCACTAAGACCGCCAGCCACTACACAGACCCCCATGGGCAAACGTAAACACGCACAGAATTCTATACTTCTGTACTTATTAACAAAAATCTAAACAGAAACCAGTGAGATACATTATAAAGCCACAGTGTGAAAAGGGCTAAAGGGATTTTTTTTTTAAAGATTTTATTTATTTATTTGACAGAGAGAGATCACAAGTAGGCAGAGAGGCAGGCAGAGAGAGAGAGAGGAGGAAGCAGACTCCCTGCTGAGCAGAGAGCCCGATGCGGGACTCGATCCCAGGACCCTGAGATCATGACCTGAGCCGAAGGCAGCGGCTTAACCCACTGAGCCACCCAGGCGCCCCTAAAGGGAAATTTTTAATTCATTCTGAAAGTATTTTTTACATCTACAGCCTAAAAGAGAATCCCAATTTTAATATCCTTTTTTGTATTGAAAATGGGAGCATTGCAAGTGTTAATATTACTCACGTCTTGAATAAACAACTACCCCAAACCTAATTGTATATTATTGTTTCACTTAATCCAAGATGAGATAAAATCAATCTGGAAGCTGTTCCCATGAGTGTGTGTAGGTGTATATTTATACATGTTATATACACATAGTTTTTGAAAAGCAGATAGGTTTTTTTTAAAATTTGGATCTTTCATGGTAACTCTGTTGAAATAGCAAATGTAAATTATGTTCATTAAACTCAAAGATAACGCCAGGCTTGAATGCACTTTGAGCAAACCTAGATTTAATTTTCCTATTACACACACTGTTGATTTGGAACCATAAAGAAAGATCCCCATTAGGACATTCTTTCCTGTGTTCTGTTTTATTTTTGTGGATAGTACTAAACTATGAATAAGGTTGGTCCTCCAATTCCCTGAATGAGAATTTAAACAAACAAATCATACTTTCTTGGTTAAAACTTAGTTATCAATGTATACCTATTTTCACAGGATTAAAATAAATCAGTCCATGAAAACCTAAAATAAAATATTATTCTACAAATTCATTTCAGCATGAACAGAGAACTAAGGCACTTCAAGTCCATCAGTGAAATTGTTTTCTTTATCTTTTTCTTTTTCCATGTTCTGGTCCTGACCAATACTGCCTGCACAGGTCCTAAAATTCAAGGCTACTCCTCTTTTGTCCTTCTTCTCATTTCATATTTCTCTTAAAAGTATCAAGGAAACTTATCTTCCAAGGTTGTAGTCTGCATTTGAAAAATCTAATTGCTTAAAATCTTACGAGTTCAAATACGTCGGCAAAGCTTCCAGAAGGTAACGTAAAACTATTCAGAAGGGGTCAAGGGTAAATTCTGGCTAACCCACAACATCAGGGGTGCTACCAAATCCAGACGAGCCTTGTCGGTCGTTCTCTCTAAATGTCAGGATTAAACCTTTAATGAACCTACCACGCCACTCCAGTAATGACCACAAAATAAGCAAGACTAAACAAGGTATACAAAACCACTTCCTTCCGAACCCCAGCTACCTTCATCTTAGATCCTTCAAAGACTTCCTGCTTACCCTGGCTTTTGCTATGATACCCTTGTCAAGGCGGCTTCCTGGCTCTGCCTGTATTCGTAAATGTGATCTTAATTAAGGAGATGAAATCGCTTCCACATGGAAGCCATGTGGCTTAAAAAAACGTCTTCCCACAAGAAAGGAGCGAGCATACCACACCGGTTGCTGCGTGTGACCATGGCACAGGAGGTCTCCTTCCTTTCGCCTCTGCTCCTTTCACATGTCACTGCCATCCACTAATCACTGCATGCTGCTAATTTTGCCGCCACGCGGGCTGTCCCTAAAAGCAAGTGGTAGCAATTTGTCACATGTCAGAGCTGTAATAAAAGCATTCCCTCTTCTCTGTGGGAAGGATTTCAAAAATCTTTTATGATTTGGTTATTTTTAGAAAAGGCACTCTGATGCTCAGTCTTACTGTCTGTTGCTTAAGCAAATTCCTCTAAGTGATTGTTCGAACAAGTGCAAACTCTCAAAACCCTAGAAGGGAAAGAAGCAGAATTTCTACCGATTCCAGGACCCTCGCCCTCATGTTGGATCAACCCCTTACTGTTGGATACTGTTATGGTTTATGGTTTGGGTCTTTTTTTTTTTTTTTTTTTTTGCCATCATTGCTAACTTCTGATAAATATCTTTGCAAATAGATCTTTTTTAAATTTAAGTTTTAGTTATTGACCATACAGAGCAATACTGGTTTCTGGAGTAGAATTCAGTGACTTATCACTTACATACAACACCCAGTGCTCATCACAAGTGCTTGCCTTAATGCCCATCCCCCATCCACCTCCCTCCATCAACCCTCAGTGTGTTCTCTATTGCTAAGTATCTCTTATGGTTTGTATCCCTTTCTCCTTTATCTCTTTTCCCCTGTCCCATGTTTAGGTTTTCTTTCTTAAATTCCACACATGGGTGAGATCATAGGATATTTGTCATTGTCTGATTTCACTTAGCATAATACACTCTAGTTCCATCCATGTTGTTGCAAATGGCAAGATTTCATTCTCTTTGACGGCTAATACTCCAGCGTGTGCGCGCGCGCGCGCACACACACACACACACACACACACACACACGATCTTCCCTACCCATTCATTAGTTGATGGACAATTGGGCTTTCTCCATAGTTTGGCTATTGTTGATAATGCTACTGCAAGCACTGGGGTGCATGTTCCCCTTTCAAGCTGTATGTTTATATCTTTTGAGTAAATACCTAGCAGTGCAGTTGCTAGATTGTAGAAGAATTCTATTTTTAACTTGCTGAGGACCCTCCATGCTGTTCTCCAGAGTGGCTGCACCAGTTTGCAATCCCACCAATAGTGTGGGAGGGTTCCCTTTTCTCCGCATCCTCGCCAACATCTGTTGTGTCTTGTGTTGCTAATTTTAGCCATCCTGACTGGTGTGAGGTGATGTCTCATTGTGGTTTTGATTTGTATTTCCCTGTTGATGAGTGATGTGGAGCATCTTTTTATGGATCTGTTCACCATCTGGATGTCTTCTTTGGAGAAATGTCTATCCATGACTTGTGCCCATTTCTTAACTGGATTATTTATTGTTTGGGTGTTGACTTTGAGAAGTACTTTATAGATTTTGGATACTAGCCCTTTATCAGATATGTTCCCAAGTATCTTCTCCTATTCTGCAGGCTGCCCTTTAGTTTTGATTGTTTCCTTTGCTGGGCAGAAAGTTTTTATCTTGATGAAGTCCCAAATAGCTCCTTTTTGCTTTTGTTTCCCTTGCCTCCAGCAACGGGTCTAGTAAGAAGTTGTTACAGCTGACGTCAAAGAGGTTGCTGTCTGTGTTCTCCTCTAGGATTCTGACGGCTTCCTATCTTGTGTTGAGGTCTTTCATCCATTCTGAATCAACTTTTGTGTATGGTATATGAAAGTGGTCCAGTTTCATTCTTCTGCATGTGGCTGTCCAGTTTTCCCAACACCATTTTTTAAAGAGGCTGTCTTTTTTCCATTAGCTATTCTTTCCTGCTTTGTCAACAATTAGTCGGCCATAGAGTTGTGGGTCCATTTCTGAGTTCTCTTTTCTGTTCCATTGATCTATGTGTCTGTTTTTGTGCCGGTACCATACTGTCTTGATGGCTACAGCTTTGTAATAGAGCTTGAAATCGAGAATTGTGATGCCTCTCATTTTTTTCTTTTTAGAATTGTTTTGACTATTTAGGGTCTTCTGTGGTATCATACCAATTCTAGGATTGTTTGTTCTAGCTCCGTGAAAAATGCTGGTGGTATTTTGACAGGAATTGCATGAAATGTGTAGATTGCTTTGGGTACTATACACATTTTAACAATGTTTGTTCTTTCAATCCATGAGCATGGAATGCTTTTCCATTTCTTTGTGTTCTCTTCAATTCCTTTCATAAGTTATCTATAGTTTTCAGAGTACAGATCTTTTACCTCTTTAGTTAGGTTTATTCCTAGGTATCTTACTGTTTTGGGTGCAATTGCAAATAGCACGATTCCTTGATATCTTTTCCTGCTGCTTCATTATTGGTGTATAGAGATGAAACAGATTTCTGCACATTGAGTTTATATCTTGCAACTTTGCTGAATTCATGGATTAGTTCTAGAAATTCTTTGGTGGAGTCATTCAGGTTTTCTGCGTAGAGTCTCATGTTGTCAGCAAACAGTACAAGTCTGAATTCTTCCTTGCTAATTTGGATGCCCTTTATTTCCTTTTGTTGTCTGAATGCTGAGGCTTTGACTTCCAGTGCTATGTTTAAAAGTAATGGTGGGAATGGCCTTGTTGTCTTGTTTCTGACCATAGGGGAAAGGCTCTTAGTTTCTCCGCAGTGAGGATGATATTAGTTGTAAGTCTTTCATATGTGGCCTTTATGATGTTAAGTTCCCTCTATCCCTACCTTGTTGAGGGTTTTTATCAAGAAAGGATGCTGTATTCTGTTAAATGCTTTTTCTGCATCTATTGACAGGACCATATCGTTCTTATCCTTTCTTTTATTAATGTGGTGTCTCATGTTGATTGATTTGCAAATACTGAACCACCCCTGAAGGCCAGGAATAAACCCCACTTGATCATGGTGAATAATTCTTTTAATGTACTGTTGAATTTGCTAGTATTTTGTTGAGAATTTTTGCATCCATGCTCATCAGGGATATTGGTCTGTAATTCTCCTTTTTAGTGGGGTCTTTGTCTGGTTTGGGGATCAAGGTGATGCTGGTTTCATAAAACAAGTTTGGAAGTTTTCCTTCCATTTCTACTTTTTGGAATAGAATAGGTATTAACTCTTCTTTAAATGTCTGGTAGAATTTCCCTGGGAAGTTATCTGGCCCAGGACTTTTGTTTGCTGGGAGATTTTCGATACTGACTTAATTTCTTTGCTGGTTATAAGTCTGTTCAAATTTTCTATTTCTTCCCCTTTCAGTTTTGGTAATTCATAGGTCTCTAGGAATTTGCCCATTTCTTCCAGGTTGTCCAGTTTGTTGGCATGTAATTTCTCGTAGTATTCTAATTCTTTGTATTTTTGTGGTGTTGGCTGTGATCTCTCTCATTCGCGATTTTATCTGTTTGGGTCTTTTCTCTTTTCTTTTTAGTAAGTCTGGCTTGGGGTTTATCAATTTTATTAATTCTTTTAAAGAACCAGCTCTTAGTTTTGTTCATCAATTCTGGTGGTTTTTTAATTTTATATTTCTCACTTCTGCTCTAATCTTTATTTACCCTTCTTCTCCTGGCTCTTTGATTTATTTTCTG
Organism: Mustela nigripes; assembly: GCF_022355385.1. Lineage (NCBI taxonomy): Eukaryota > Metazoa > Chordata > Mammalia > Carnivora > Mustelidae > Mustela > Mustela nigripes. Next base: position 112,814,301 of record NC_081575.1, on the reverse strand, counting down.
TTCCTTTTCTAGCTCCTTAGGCTTAAGTTTAGGTGGTATCTCTTGAAACTTTTCCTGTTTCTTGAGGTAGGCCTGTGTTGCAATATACTTCCCTCTTAGAACTGCCTTTGCTGCATCCCAAAGCTTTTGGACTGTCATATTTTCATTCTCATTTGCTTTCACGTATTTCTTTATTTCTTCTTTACTTTCCTAGTTAACCCATTCATTCTTTAGTAGAATGTTCTTTAACCTCTCTGTATTTGATGTCTTTCTAATTTTTTTCTTGTGGTTGACTTCAAGTTTCATAGTGTTTTGGTAGGAAAATATGCATGGTATGATCTTGATCTTTTTGTACTTGGTGAGGGCTGACTTGTGATCCAGTATGTTATCTGTTCTGGAGAATGTTCCATGCACACTCGAAAAGAACATGTATACTGCTGCTTTAGAATGAAATATTTTGAATATATCTGTTAAGTTCATCTGGTCCAGTGTGTCATTCAAAGCCATTGTTTCCTTGTTGACTTTCTGCTTAGATGATTTGTCCATTGCTGTGAGCAGGGTCTTAAAGTCCTCTACTATTATTGTGTTATAATCAAGGAGTTTCTTTATGGTTATTAGTAATTGATTTACATATTTGGGTGCTCCCAAGCTGATATAAAAATATTTGCAATTGTTACATCTTCTTGATGGATAGACCCCTTAATTATGATTTAATGCCCTTCTTCATCTGTTACAGTCTTTGTTTTAAAATCTAGTTTGTCCAGGGGGACCTGGGTAGCTCAGTTGGTTAAGTGTCCAACTCTTGATTTCATTTCAGGTCATGATCTCACAGTGGTAAGATCAAGGCCCGTGTCAGGCTCTGCGCTCAGCAGTGATTCTGTTTGAGGTTCTCTCCCTCTCTCTCTGCCCATCCCCTGGTCCAAAAAAATAAATTAAATCTTTTAAGAAACCAAAGAAAAATAAAATCTAGTTTGTCTGATATAAGTATGGCTACTCCAGCTTTGTTCTGATGTCCATCAGTATGATAGATGGTTCTCCATCCTTTCACTTTCAATCTGCGAATATCTTTAGATCTAAAATGAGTCTCCTGTAGGCTGCATATAGATGGATTGTGGTTTTTTGGTCCATTCTGATCCCTATATCTTTTGATTGGAGCATTTACATTGAGTGATTAATGAAAGACACAAATTTAGTGCTATCGTGTTACCTGTAGAGTTGGTGTTTCTGGTGACTGTTCTCTGGTCCTCTCTAGTATTTGTTGCTTTTGGTCTTTTTTCCTCCACTTAAAGAGACCCCTTAAAATAAGTGGCAGGGCTGGTCACAAACTCCTTTAGGTTTTGTTTGTCTGGGAAACGACTTCTCTTTCTACTCTGAATGACACCCTTGCTGGATAAAGAATGCTTGGCTGTGTATTTTTCCCATTCAGCACATTAGTATTCATGCCACTCTCTTCTTACCTTCCACATTGCTGTTGAAAGATCTGCTCCTAACCTCATCTGTCTTCCCTTGTAGGTTCAAGACTTTTTTCCCCTTGCTGCTTTCAAGATTCTTTCCTTGTCAGTGTATTTTGTGAATCTGACTGATGTCTTAGCAATGGTCGGCTTTTGTAGAATTCAACGGGAATTCTCTGTGCTTATGGAATTTTGATGTCTGTGTCCTTTCCCAGATTAGGGAAGTTTTCTGCTATAATTTGTTCAAATAAACCTTCTGGCCTTTCTCTCTCTGTTCATCTTCTGGGACTTGTATGATAACAAATGTTATTATGTCTTTATAGGTCATTGAGTTCCCTAAATCTACCTTCATGGTCCATTACCTTTCTTTCCCTCTTCTTTTCAGCTTCATTATTTTGCATAATTTTATCTTCTGTATCACTGATTTGCACCTCTGCTTTGTCCATCCTCATTTTTATGGTCTCCATTTGGGATTGTGTCTCAGCTATAGTATTTTTAATTTTGGCCTGACTAGATTTTAGTTCTTTTATCTCTACAGTAAGGGATTCTCTAGGGTCTTCTATGTTTTTTTCAAGACCAGCCAATACCCTTATAATGATTGTTTCAAATTCTCATTCAGACATCTTACTTTTATCTGTACTAATTAAATCCCTGGCTGTTCTACTTCCTATTTTTTTTCTTTTGGGATGAATTTCTCTGTCTCATCATTTTGTCCAGAAAAGAAAAGAAGAAAGAAGAAAAACAAAAACACAAAACGAAAGACAAAGGAAAAAACAAAACAAAACAAAACTAGATCTTGGGTGTGTTTTGGTCTGCTTGTTAAAAGAATCCAGATTCCACACCCCCAAAAACCCTGAAAATAAACAAAAATATAAATATATAAAGTGTGTGTGTACATATATATGTATATGTATGAGATTTTTTAAATTATAAAAAAAGAAAAAAAATTCCCTTAAAAAGGGAATTGAAAAAAAAATAAAAGAAAAGAAATGAAAAAACAATTAAAAGGTAAAAAATAAAAATAAAAAGAAAGCTATATCCTATTTTCCCTAGACCTGAAGCTTTGTAGTACTCCCTGATCAGGAGACTTGGTTCAAGCGAGTTGTTTGTGCGAGCTTTCTGGGGGAGGATCCTGCTGGGCTATTTCTCAGAATGACTTATTTTAGGGGAAATGCGCCTCCAGAGTGCAGGGGCGTAGGGTTTGGTGTAAGTGGCTCCAGCCTGCACTAGGTGGCGTTGTTTTGCTCCCTGAAGGCTTCCAGTGCTGATGAGAGGGATGAATATAGTGGGATATGGTGGCACTCTGCTCTCTAGCCCTGGAGTTGAAAGTTCGCCCCCCACCACTCTTCAGTGAGCCCACACAGAACAACCAATCACCCTACTTATGTCCCTGGTTTCCACCTGAAACCTGCATGCACCCTGCCTATGTCTCAGTTTTTTGATCTCAGGTGTGTGACTGAGTTTCAAAAGTCCAAATTTTGGGATTCCTGGGACACGGACAAGCTCTGTTCCCCTGGGGGAGGGTCTCACTATGCTTTTGCCATTTCCTGGCTGGTCCCAGGAAAGTGGTCACATGACCTCACAGTGGTTTACAGCTTATGTCAAAACAGAGCAGAAAACAGGCACCAAGACCCACTCCTCTCAGCCAGCATCCTGGGAACACTGCAATAGGACGGCACCACCCACTCTTGTGACCCAGGGGATCCTCGGACCATGCTGTGACCCACTGGGATTCTTCCCCACCTCACCATCTAAGCACCTTTAAGCCAGGCACGTTCGCCATGGTAGCGGACTTCTAAAAGTTCGGATTTTGTGCTCTGCTGCTTATAACACTTTGCAGTAGTCTCCGTAAGCAGGCTCTCCCCGCTGCCATATCTGCAGCTTTAATTCCCCCACGTCAACTCTCTAGATCTTCCACTTTCCAAAAGATAGTCGTTTATCCTCTTGTAGACTCTCAGACCTCCAACTGATTTCTTGGGTGTTCAGAATGATTTAATACCTATCTAGCTGTGTTTGAAGGATGAGACAAGCTCAGGGGCCCCCAACTCCTCCACCATCTTAACTCCTCCTATGCACATTAATCTTTGACCAAATTTCTATTTTTTTTTTCCTTCACAGTGAAATTTTGAGCCCAGAGGTCTAGACATTATAATGGCTCTTGATATATCTGTAGATTTATGGCTGAATGTCATGTGGCCAAAAGCAAACTGGTCAACACAATCACATGACAGAACAGCAATTTTGCTGAACGAGCCTACTGTTAGTCACTGGTTTCTCCAGTCTTGGGATTTTTTTCTACACCACAGGGCAGTTTTTCAACTACATGCTCTAAATGTTGTTTTTTTCCCCCCTATTTAACCCCCAATTGTTAGAAAGTTATTAACTCATCCCAACAAATCACCTATTGCTGCATATTTAGATTTTTTTCTCCAATACACCCCTGTCACAAATACAGAAGGGAAGGATTAATTATGAAGGGGAAAAAAAGGAAAGGAAAAGAAAAAATATCTGAAAATCTTTGAAAAAATACACAAAAAGAAAAAATAAGGAAAAAGACTTAATCTAGAAATAAGTTTAAAGGCACCACCTCCACAGTACAAACACCAATATCTGAACAGCCAAGGTCTAGCAGTTCTTGTTTTTGAACGAAAAAATCATTTTGACCAACTTTTATACTAACTAAATTGCTCTCACCCAAATTGTTTTTTTTAATCAAATCACTTGGTAACTACCTGTAAAAAGTACCCATTTCATCAAAATGTTGACTGTCTTATATTTTTAAATTTTAGCTAATTTAAGAAGCAGAATTGTTATCTTCTTGCTCTTTTGATGTTGCTATAACTTTGAGTGATAGTACTATTAAGTACTATTAATATAAGAATAACAATAGCCAGGCACCTGGGTAGCTCAGTCAGTTAAGCGTCTGCCTTTGGCTCAGGTCATACTCCCAGGGTTCTGGGATTGAGCCCTGAATTGGGTTCCCTGCTCAGCAGGGAGTCTGCTGCTCTCTCTCCCTCTGCCACTACCCCGGCTTGTGTGTGCTCTCTCTCTCTGTGGGTCAAATAAATAAAAACTTTTAAAAATATTAACAATAGCTAAATATGTAAGGGCTTAGATATACACCAGGCACTATTCTATCTGCTTCCTCTGTATTAATTAGGCCATCTGCATATCCCATTTCATAAAATATCTGCTCATTCCCAGCTAAGTGTCCATTTATTTATTAGTTCCCTCATTCAAGACATACTGATTGAGAACATGTAGTGTGTTAGTCACTGGATACGTATATTGTTGAATAACAGATCTGCTCAGGCTTTGTTGCATTTCCTTTCTAGTGAGGAAGACAATGGAACAAATTAAATATAAAATCACACTGTTATAAAAGAAATAAATAGGGTGGAGAGAGAGAAAATCAGGAGAGTAATGGAAGGCCTTAAATAAATAGAATGGAGGGTAAAAGGTTTCCAGTCAGAGAAAGGAGTATGGCCTGTGCAAAGGCCTTAAGGCAGTAAGAGGAGAGTGATATGCAGACACAGAGATGAGTTCAGAGTCAGAAAACACACCGTTGTAAGATATCTGGGATTTCTTTAAAAGTACTACAGGGGGGTAAAAAAGTACAACAGGAACACACAGATCCAGTTTTTATCTCAGACAGGAGTCTTGAGCCATAATTTGGAGAACTGGAAGGGAGTAAGAACAGGAGACAGGAGACTCCTGAAGAGGCAGCTACAGTGGGTTTATCCAGGACTGGACAAGTAATGGGATAGGAGTAATGTAGATAAATTTAAAATATATTGTAGAAATAGAGAGGTTTTGCAAATGGACTGGATGTGGGTTGGGGAGGAGAAGGAATAAGGATGACCACCATGTTTCTTCTTTGAGCAGTGAGTGCCACTCATTTATTAAAATCGAAAAGACTGGAAGGGAAAGGAGTTTTCATTGTCAGACATGTGAGACTAGGAGGAACAAGGATTCAACTTCTGCTATTTTACATGGGACAGGCCTGGGAACATGAAAAAGGAGATGTCAAGGAGGTAGTTGAATAAATGAGTACACAGAGCTCAGAGTTAAGCCCTGCACTGTGAGTATCAGTGTGGGAGTTGTAAGACTGTCAATGGCATCTACATCCATGGGATGGACAAGATCATTTACGGAGGGGATGTATGACGAAAGAGGACTCAGGACTGAGATCCAGGGAACTTGAACATGTAGGGGTCTTATAGAGGAAAGGGACATACCTGAGAAAGGAAACTGAAAGAGCAAGGTGCACCTGGAGACAAAAGGACCTATTATCTCAGAGACCAAAGAGAGGAAAGAGGGTGTGGAGAAGGAGGAAGCAGTCAACCCACGTAGAGGAAGAGTCAACGTGAAAAGAAAAGATGACCTCTGGGTTTGATGACATGGAAATCGGTGGTGACTCTAGGCACTGATGGGGCTGGACACCAGGCTGAGAGTACCGAGGATGTTGGGGAATGGACACAACATGTGCAGACAAATCTTCTGTCACTATGACTGAGTGGGAGCCAAGAATGGTGGTGGGGGAAGGGGGGTGTTAAGGGAGTTAGGTTCTTCCCATCAATTTATGTGAAAGGTGTTTTTTTTTTTTTAAATAAATTAAGGCTACTGGAACACCGGACTATTTGCTATAAAAATCTCCCAGTTGGGGCACCTGGGTGGCCCAG
>NC_081575.1:112795233-112805189 GCF_022355385.1 Mustela nigripes | reverse complement strand
GAGAAGAGGGGTGGGGTTATGGACATTGGGGAGGGTATGTGCTATGGCGTGAAGTGTGTAAACCTGGCGATTCACAGGCCTGTACCCGTGGGGATAAAAATACATTACATGTTTATAAAAAATTTTAAAAATTTTTTTAAATAAATAATAAATAAATAAATAAACTTAGAAAGTCTTTCCCCATCCATAGATCACATCTTCCTACATTTTTCCATTTTTAACCTTTAATTCTTTACGCTGAATTTATTTTGCTATGAGGTAGAAGATCATGAGCTAAACTGGTGTCTTTTTATGAATGGTTCATCAACTCTCCCAGTTGCCTTATCTTTTTCTGATGATTATCTTCTTGGGTCTATTTCAGGTAAGTTATCTGTCAATCACAAGGAAGAGACTTAAGAAAACGTCACTAATTAGCACAAAAGCCCCTAACAGAGGAAGATCTAGTCTATAAGGAATTCTTGGCATGATCTAGTACACTTCCCACCAGGCTTCCCAATCTCCTCATCCTACTCTCATGGTGTGCTGGGCTTTGCACAAGGGGAACAAAACCCATCAGCACAGACCCCTTCTCTCTACCATTAACACCTTCACATACACACTCAAGAAACTCACTGCAAGACCCCTTGGCCCCCAAGTGGAGAACCATACCTTAGTATTTCTCCAGGAGATCTTAAGGCATCAAGGAAGTGAAAAATATATTTACCACATTATTTGAAGCAAAATTCCAATCTCATTGCTCAGAATAAACTGATGCCCTTCAATGAAATGGTAAGTTTTCTGTCTCCAATCCAAAGCACTCGGATTTCCAAGTTCTTGATTATTTTAAAGAATTCTGATAAGGAGTGGGAAAGATTAGTTTCCATCCTCAGTGCCAAAGATATCGCAGGAGGATTAAAACTTGGTAATCATATTTTGACATATACATGAAGTGCTACATAAAGAAACAATGAACCCTTCAGCAAAATGCCAACAACTCTGTATAGGGTGAGAGAGAGAGCCAGACAACATTTTTAACTTTGATCAACCGTAAAAGATTTCAGGAGCATCAAGCTGTTGAGCTGACCGATGGCCCTTATGTTGTTAAGCTGAAGCCAATTCAAATTCTCCTACACCCAACTGCATCCAACTGGACATAGCCAAAGTATCTTCAGTCCAGGGTCTACAGCATCTTATCTTGACCAACCCTGCTGTCAACAGTAACAGTAACACCTTCTGTTTAGGAGAGGGCTAGTGAGGAAAGAAGAGCTAAAGAGGAAGGGAATAAAGATGCTCATAGGACTTGCGGTCCTGACATTTAAGCAGAGGCATGTTAACTCTGATACTGAACTTGGACTTCTCTCTTTGAGTCAGCATTACTGCCTGAAGTTGGGCTAGAGATGTTTTAATTTTTTGGAAAATTAAAACCAGAGGAAGAACAAATACCCACCCCTTATATGAATGACCCCCATAATTCTGCAAAGGCAAGAGTACAATAAAACCACAATGACCCCCAAATATGCCAAGAGGGAGCCTTCCTATCCCTTGCCTCCTATCCATGGGTAATGTGTTCCAAGGCTGAGTCAGTGAATTAACTGATGCTAGAATATTCCTCACAGGGCTTTATAATATTTTTAATCTCTGTTAGTTACATTTGGTATTTACCAAGATGTTTTTAAGGATTCTTGCAAGAAAGTATATCAAGATGGGAAGCTATTTGGCAAAGATAAGACTTCAACAGAGCACTGGGACGGATACATCTGTGCAGATATGATTAAGCGGGAATTTATTATGGCACAGGGCTTCTCCTACGTGACCGTTTACGGGACATTCTGACACAGTCAGCGGTGTCTGCTTGGACAGCCACATGCCTGAAGGTACCCTTTTGGTGTAGAAAGAGAGAAAAGTATTTTCTGAGGCTTCCTTCCAGGAAAAAGAGACAAGACATTTGGAAACTGGAAAGAGACACACTCAGCAAGTTCATGCACCAGGGCTGAACGGTACAGCAAGGCCGAGGTGCTGTGCAAATAAAATAGGGCAAAATTCAGGAGACCTGAGTCTGGGCCTGCATTCCTTCCACAAGGAGCTGTGTGACCTTGGAAAAGACTTTCACCGAGGTGGGCTGCAGCCTTCCCCTCTACCAAGCGGTGGGAGAGCTCAAGAGCTGACCTTGCCTGCCTACTGCTGCCTGATACTCTGATTCCAACAGGAGACAAAGGAAGAGTAGGTCTGGGGTGGCTCTGAAAAGCTTCTCATAGTTTCACAAACTCTAAACTCTTGCTGCCCTAAGAACTTCATTCACAGCCCAATTACACCACTATGGCAATGAAGGAGGTGAGTGAATGGCGAGTCTCCTGTCCAACTACTACATAAATGGACCACAGCGGGCCCCTACGTTGTTAAGCTGAAGCCAATTCAAATTCTCCTACATCCAATTGCTTTAACTATGTTCCAAATAAACATATTTTTAGCCATTTAGAGCCCACCTACCACACACACCCTAGGAAATCACACCCACTGTCTCCCAGCGACAAATGACACCCTGCAGCTAGAAAGTTCCCCAAAATACCGCTGCCCTTTGGAGCTCTCTGTCCTGGAGGTCCTCTACCTTGTTGCTGAACGACATCATCTAGCCAGATAAGCCCTCTCTCTGATCTCCCCGACCCTCCCAGGAAGTCTCTTTCCCCATTCCCCTTCTGAGTGTGGCCTTGTGCCACTGTCTCTGGAAGGTCTCCAACTGTAAGGGACCTCCCTTCTCATCAACCTCGTCCGTGCAGCACCCAAACAAAGCTTGTGTGCTACCACCTCTCATGAACCTGTCTCTTCCTTGATCAACTTCCAAAGCCCCAAACTTCCTACACCAACCCATCTAAATAAAGTAAGTATTCAAACAGGATCTGGGAGCATTGAAAATAGCCTCCCCTCTCTCCACAAACAAAAGAGGAGGTTCCCTACTAATCAGCAACAGCTCTGAGAAATTAAAGAATTGACCAAATCAACTAAAGGGCTGGAGACCCACGGAAGGGGTCGGTACTTACCCCCACCCCGCGACCACCCCCCTCCGCAAGTTGGGCAAGTAGGAGGTGGTCAGTTCCGTGGTAAAATCACTGATGGGTCAAGAATCTTTTCTTAACCCCACAACGATCCATCTCTCCTCTTAGGCCTCCCTGTCTTTCAAGTTTCCACAGATAAAAAGCTGTTCTCAGCAGAAAATCTGATTTATACTGGGTTGTGCCAAACCGGCATGGACCCATGAGCTTGTTTAGAGCACAAACCATGGAGCCAGGCACCCAGTCAGAATGCCAGCTCTGTCACTCACTACACGCATAGCTACTCTCACTGTGCCTCAGTTCCCACTCTCGTTATATTGTTGTGAGAACCCAAGTTCAATCCCGCAACATGGGCCTCCCTCAGGGTCTCTCGGCCTCACTAGCTCCTGAGCCCTTGGCCTCCTCCTGGCTGACTGCCCCCACCATGCTGGAAACCTCAACAGCTCCAGAGCTCCTGGGCTTGATCTGACAGACCGACTGAGGCTCTGGACCCACACACAGCCTGGAACAAAGAGCCAAGCCACTGGATGTGGTCTGTGCCCTCCTCGGAGGCTGCCTCAAGTGGCCAGGTGACACAGTCCATTCACTGCCCTGGGACTGTACAGAAGACCTGCCCTGGGCTCTGTTTCCCAGAGAACCCAAGTTAAATTGGTAGGAAAAAAAATTAAAAAATAAAATATTAACCCTCCCCCAAAAAACTGGGAGGGAAAAAGTTGATACATGTAAAGCACTCAGAACGTTGCTGTCCGGTACAGTTGCCACTAATCATGAGGCTACTGAGCATGCCAATTGCTCAGTGGGAACCAAGATGTGCTCTGAGTGTAAAAATGGGCACTGGATTGCAAAGACTTAGTACAAAAATGCAAAATATCCCATTATAAACTTCCCCAGACTGTGTGCTGAAATGACAATATTTTGAATAACTGGGCTTGAGCAAACAATTCAAATTAATTTCACCTGTTTCTTTTTACTTTTTTAAATGTGCCTACTGAATATTTTAAATTACATGTTGCTTCCGTTCCATTTTTATTGGACAGCTCTGAGAATTCAGTACCTCCTAAGTGCACAAAAGATGCTAGTCAATTTCATTTCCCTTCCCAAGAAGTTCTAGAGGTTGGCTGTCACCAAAGCCTAATGATAAAAAGAATGTGGGAACAGAAAGGGAGACAGACAAGGAAAAGGGAATAAATATTTATTAAGTACCCTTAATATGACCAGGCATGTTATATATCATGCAAATACTCAAAGCTTATTCATTATTATTCCCTTTGGCCAATAAGGAAGTAAGGGCTCAAAATTATTTTCCCAAGGTCCCAAAGGTATTAAACAACAGACCTGAAAATTAGACCCAGGTCTGCTTGACTCTACAGTCCACGCTCTTTTCAATCTATCATATTGTCAGATGATTGGCTGTAATGGTATGGTGTGGTTTCAATAATTGAGGTTTTTTTGACATATGTTAGGGCTTCCTAGAATCCCTTAAATCACCTACCCAGGAGGTCAACGACACTAAGCAAGTTAAAAGTTGCTGCTGCACACCAATCTATCAATCAATATCCCCCTCAACCACCCCTCTCACTTTCAAGTGCAGGAAATGGAATTCAATTGGCCCGTGCCATATGGTCATCATACATCCATGACAGCCCCCTTTGTTCTGTATTTTTCTCCCATTCAATCCCACTCTCCCACTGGCTCTTAGTTGAGCACACATAATGAACATCCTTTCAATAATACCCTTCATATGTTTATTTAGATCTATGGGTGTCCTTGGTAAGTGTTACTGTGTGAAAAACTGTTTCCTTATTCTGGTTTATGCCAAATTATTTCCTGAAATCTAATAACACGGATAGAAGGAAATATAATCTATTCTATCATACATAACTACCATATCCTACTCATCCAGTCCTGGAGCAGGGACACCGACATCATCTCAGACTCCTTTCCACCACCTAGGACACAGAGACGACCACCGCCATAGGTCTACTTGTTGAAGTTTTGCTGGAGTAAATAGCCAGGAGAGGGAATGCTGGGGCATACTCTCATAGTCTGTGTTAGCTTCACCAAGTAACCAAGCAATGCCAGCTTCCTCTCCACAATGAATAATTAGTCGCCTGCCATGTGCGAAGCCTCTATTTCTTCCCATCCTTGCCATGCTTGACAGTACCCAACTTCCTAACTTTGGCCATTCGGAGCGGTGTCAAGGGGTAGCATATGATTTGAAGTCCATTTCTCTGCATATTGGTTAGAAGAACATTTCTTAATGCTCTTAGCGGCCTTCCAGAGTTGGAAGATTTTCTTAAGACCTGAAATCCGGAGCTGCCACCAACACAAACAATTGACTTTTCAAGGCAAGAATGTTTCAGCTCAGAGAGTAGAGGCACTAGGGACCCATGGCTTTGTTCTCCCAGCGACAGTAATGCTCTGGACTGACCACGTCCATCAATTTTCTGCAGATATCACCACTCCAGGGCTCAGAGATTTGGTTGTATAGTGAAATCTCATGGAACCAGGACTGGTATTGCCATAAATGTGTCTCTTACTACCTTCCAGTATTACCTCTCAAGTGAGATGAAGGAGAAGCGGGGTAGAAAGAACTCAAGTTTGGCATCCTGACAGCCCCGTCCAGTCCAGGCAACATGCCAGGCTACGGCATTTATAAAGGATAAGAAAATCCGTACTCCCCCCACAAGCAAGGCAGAATTAAAGCTGGGTAAGGAGGCTTTGGGACTTTATTTAGCACATAATTAGAAATTATCATTTCTTTTGACTCGGTTTATAAAGCCAAGCGGTTTTAGATCGCTTCCTAGAAATGTGATGACGGGGTAGAGGTGGGTTCAAAGGTTGGGACATTTTAATATTTAGGTAATTTTTATGCTACTGCTTGGGCTTCTCACACACCTGTCAACACAGTTGGGAATAATTCAACAGGGAACTAGGAGAGGGGGTGAATGTGTAGCCTAGAACACAAAGCACATTGGTATCAATTTAATGGAAATACTCTCTATACTTCTGGGGGTAAAATTTATCTGAGAGAGTTCAAGTTAGCTTTGGTGGGAAGAGGTCCACACTGACAAGCTTCTGTCCTTCCCTGAGGCGTGGGTGGGTGGGGGGGAGGCGGTCACTGCTAAATGTCAAGTCCAGTAAGTTACCAAAACAACATGCAGAGGAACATTGGGGGAGCCTCCAGACCCCTCCCCAATGTCCCCACGAGACAACAGCCAGCTGCTCTCTGCCTCCTTCGCTTATCCCTGGGGGGGTGGAGGGGAGAGGGAGGAATGGGCTCCGGTCAGTAAGGGCCAACCCAGGAACTGAGCATACTCAGCTAGACTGTTCTGTCTGTCTGTCTCTTCTGCCACGAGCTAAGTGGCCAGCCTCTGAAAAGGATACCTCTAAGCTCTGCCAGGACATGTTTCATGAAATGGAGGAAGTATTAAAAACTCAAAAGTTCTCAAGAGACAAGTCATGTGCCCTTGCCCAGATTTTTACCAGTAATAAAGGTGCTCTTTGGATCCCCATCTGGCTAACTCATGACTCTTGTCTCAATTCATCCTGAGCTTGGGAGGGGAAGAGGGGACAGTGACGTGTTGGTTCTCTCCTCTCCCTCGGCTCCCTCCACTTGACTTGCACTGGAAGTCCTCTCGCGCTTTTGTCTGGCTGACAAATTCTGGTAGTTAAAACCTATGAAAACAGCTCATCAGCGCCCCCCAGGAATTCTCTTGCTGGAAACGTTTGCACTGATCAGTTACAGATGGCCTTGAATCAGGATCCAGCGTGGACAGAATCTACCACCCAAGCCTCGGGAGTTACTCGGAGACGCTCAAAATCTCCAAAGCACACGAAGATGTAAGTGGTGCCGACGCCTGGCAAGCTGAGCTGGCCAGGGCTCAATTCGCAGAACCTCTAATTGCTGGTGGTGACAGGGTGGTCGAGGGAGGCGGGTTTCTGAGAAAACCTCTCTCCAGAGGAGAGAGAATGGAAAGGCACAAAAATCAATGCCGCTGTCGCTTTGCCTCTTTTGAGGATCCCTTCTTGGAAGCCAGAGTTGTTCTCAGAGCCCAGGGAGGAGAGAGAAACTGACCACAGGCAGCGTTTGAAGGCGGTGGGATAGACAAGCCTTGTGCTCTGGACTTCAAAACAATTTCCTCTACAAGGATGATATAAACTTCTCCCAGTGCGATTTATATTACACCAAGAGCAAAATTTGGGCCACTGTGGTTTCCTTCCACAATGTTAAAAAAGACCATCTATATGGAAGCCAAGAGAACAAGGGAGCTTTAAAATTTCATGAAACAGGGGTGCCTGGGTGGCTCAGTGAGCTAAGCCTCTGCCTTCAGCGCGGGTCATGATTTCAGGGTCCTGGGATCGAGCCCCACGTCAGGCTCTCTGCTTGGCAGGGAGCCTGCTTCCCTCCCCAGCCCCAGTCGGCCTCTCTGCCTACTTGTGATCTCTCTGTCAAATAAATTTTTAAAAATCTATAAAAAGATTTCAAGAAACAGAAGCAAATTATCATTTTATTGTTCAGTGAAACTTGACAAACTGGGTCTTAGGCCATGCATGTTGTATTCCAAATGTAACCGCTTTATTCTTAACATGGGTGATTCTCACAGATAAGGATAGGAGCACATTGTATCTTTGCGATTTTGCACAGATTTAGTTTTGACCACTCTTTGGGGCGGGGGAGGGGGAGGCAGAGAAGACAGAAGAACAGTCACTCCAGGTGAAAAACTACTGCTATATTCAAGACTGTTCTAGACACAAAGGAAAATGACATTGAAAAGTAAAAAAAGAAAGAGAAACACAGAGGGAGGGAGAGAAAAGATCAGAAAAGTTTTACATGGTAAAGATGATCATTTTTCCCATTTTTGTGCTTAAAACAATGAACATTTGCTTTGAAAGCCTTCTTCAAGCATGAAGCTAGTCAGTCCACTGGCTCTTTTGCCGCCTTTAAGCAGAAACACCTTATAAACACGTCTGTGGCTTCGTCCTGTCTCCTTTGCACTGCGTAGACCCTTTCCATCCTTCTTTGCCAGGTCTGGTGGCTCCTGTAGACTCGGTTCAGGCCTGCTTTTCCTCAACCTTCAGAGTGGGCTGAGGCTCCAGTCTGCCTTCCCCTAAACCCATCATGTTCACTAGGCTGGTGACTCAGCGCAGAAGACTTGTGTTGGCAGCTGATGTGTCTGTCTGTCCCTTCAGCTGTGTCCTTCCAGCACCCTGACTTCGATCTACAGCCCAAGGACAGGCAGTGAATGATGAAAAGTCTTCCCTGGGGTTTTAAGACCACCACACGTGCTTCCTTAACAGAGTAAACTCTATCAGTGTTCTAGGGCCCTTGGGAGTTGAAATTGAAAAACTCTTGTCCATCTTGGAATACTTCTACCAATCCACAGGAGCAGAATTCTTAAAGCTTCATGTAATCAGAATGGTATCTGACCCCAAATTTTCTCATCCCCTTTCATCCTGAGTTTGGTTGAATTGTTCGTAAGATAGATGATCTTGAGTGCAGGTGCTTTGGACAAAATAAAACAGTGTGTTGGCGGCTATCAGTAACACAGCTTCATTCATGCCAGTCCCAGTCTCTAAAATACTGACACATACCTCGTTTATATCCACCAGAGCTCATTTCAAGGCAACACACGAGAGCGTCTATAACTCTCTGGAGCGGGCCTGTATTTTCCACTCTGCTTAGAAAAAAATAAGTCACATGTTCCTGGGGAAAGACTATCTCCTGGAAGTTCAAATCCAGGAGTGGACACACTTGGTCTTGGATTTCCCTCTGGCCCGTATTTTGCCAGTCACAGCACACAAGCATCTGGTTATCCACAGAGCCCGCGATCATGATCCCCAAGTAGGTTTCACACTCCTACTACCCAGGCCCTTTATACAAGCCATTTTAAGATGGGGCCTTTTCTTCCTTTTCCTTGCTTTATGCACATAAGCAAAATCAATGGTCGCTCCCTCCTCCGGATGACCACAGAGGTTTCGCCTGCTGCTGGCTTCACCTTTCAAGCATCACATACCTCTGATGTGTGCCTGTTTCTCTTCCTCTGATAGACCACGACTTTACTTGGGGACGGTGGCTGTTTCTTAGTCACCTATCTCCAGGGCACAGCACAATGTGCACACGGCTGGTGCCTAATGACTAAACAAACAGAGTTCACAGAGAAATGGGACAGGTGGAATTAACCACTGTCAGTCCCCAAACCCACTACTTCAAAAGTGAAAATAGATGGCTCTGTAGATCTAGTGCAGCTGAGAAGGCTTCACTGCTGGCTCAGGTCATAATCCTGGGGTCCTGGGATAAAGCCCCACGTTGGGCTCCCTGCTCACCGGGAGACTGCTTCTAGCTTTCCCTCTGCCCTTCCTCTGCCTCCTGATGCTCTCTCAAATGAATAAATAAAAACTCTCAATAAAACAAAACTAAGGGAGACCAAAAGGTTCTCTGCCTTGTGCTATTTCCTTTCCTATATCCCAGCACACATTATTTATTTCTTTAAAGACCCAAGAAGGAAATTCAGCCAGAATTCATTTGGATGACTGGATTGCTTGGGTGGGACTTTTAACTTAGAGTTAAAAGTTTAATGAGTTAGCATCTCATTAAACACGAACCATGACAAAAAACAAAAGAAAAAAATTAAGGGAAATAACGTAGAGGAAAATGAAGACCGTTATCAGAAAGAAACATAAATCAGAAAAAAAAAAAAAAAGAGGAATTCTGGGTTCCCTTGGGTTCACCACTTCTGACACCTCTAAAGCAAGGCCACCCATGGGTACGAGCTGGGATCCACTGCAGGCCCGGGAAACACACTAGGGCCAGCCTCACATGACCACACACGGCGGCTTTCCCAAACACGGAACCGTGGGGCTCACCGGTACTCCTAGTGCTTCTCCAGATATGACGGCAACCGTCACACCATCCTGCCTAGGTTTGGG